>NC_141371.1:12872005-13472005 GCF_963921425.1 Dryas octopetala
AAGTCAATCTAGCATTAAGTTGGAGAGCCATTCTGAGGAAAAAATGCTTTAGAAAGAAAATCAAGAATAAGGACTGGATACTCACACCCTCCAAGGTACATCAAGGACATCATCTACAAATCCAAGCAGTATCATAAAGCATATGGATGCTAATGCTGCATTGTACTCGACAAGCCACTGCATGGATTGAAATATTTAACACTTTAGTCTTCCACCAATAAAATGTATGGCCACAATTTACAAACATGAAATTCAGTACAAGCAGCCTTGAAAGATGATGCAAAGAACTGTTCTCCAACTCAACATATGTTCACTCTTACTAATGTCATCATCAATCTTCATTCACACCAGAAAACCATCTTAGCTCTCTCATGATAGTTGTCAACTCATTCTAACTCCTAATTCCAACGATATGTTGACTTCTAGTCTGTCCTTTATTCTTTTGCCACTTCTCCATCTAAGCATTCTCATTCCAGAAGTGCTCACTACATAGGCATCATCTTGACCATCCACATTTGTAACATTAGGCAAGGTTGATTTGTGGTTATCCTATAAAACTCTAAATTAAAAATTGATGCATTCACCGCTCTCATCAACATTAATCCCAAAACAAAGACCAATTTTCACTATCATTTTAACCATCCAATTTTCAAATTTTCTTGCTTTTGTCTTTTATGTCATATTGAAATTCATTTCCATACTATAAAAATAGTTTCCATACATATTTAACAGAAAAAAAAAAAAAAAAAACTTTTCATCTATATTTGTCTCCTATATTATCACAATTTTCCTTCTTTTAGACTTTCTTTCACCTAAGAAAAGAGCTAAAGAATTCCTTTAATCGCCTTTTTCTTTCTTCTTTCAGACCCAAATAAAAAATTTTGATAGTGAAGAAAATTAATTACATTATTTATTTTAATATACTATATACCAACAGGGCCCTGTTTCTATATTCGTCTTAGGCCTTGAGTTGAATCAAGTTGGCTCTAGTCACCACCAGTGGTGTAGCCAGCCATTCCCTCCAGGCCACCATCATTGCCAACCACACCAAATTAATGACTTTCTCCTACAACATTATGTCTGCCTTTATTGAACCATAATACCACCATTTGCCAAAGAAGATCTCCTACAGCAAGCAT
Organism: Dryas octopetala; assembly: GCF_963921425.1. NCBI lineage: Eukaryota > Viridiplantae > Streptophyta > Magnoliopsida > Rosales > Rosaceae > Dryas > Dryas octopetala. The sequence continues at coordinate 12,873,145 of NC_141371.1, forward strand.
GCCCAATTTACTCCACCACCATGGCTCCATCAAGATCGACTATGATCTTATGTATTCTGATCCACCTCCCCCATCAATTGGGTACCACAGTAGCAATAGTTCCTTCACTCACGTCTTTAATTACCCGAAGTAACTACATTAAACAAGTAGGCAATAGAGAACACACCAACAGGAATAATATAATAATGCACTGATGCATCCCCAAAAGCCAAGGGTTTCACCTCTTAGCAACAATAAATTGCAGGAGTCCTAAACTGAAGTAAAATTGATATTCCTGTAATCAATAAAGAATAGCATACTTACATTTGAATCTTCAGTAAAGTTAAAATACTGAAATAAGATTGCCAAGACCAAGAAGACAATTCCAACAACAATGCCCAATGACTCAGGCCTGCAAAACACAAATGGCATCAAAATTATAATAAAATAAGTTGGGAGTCTGAAACATCAGATCAATATAAATGACTATTTAAATTTGATAAAGAAAAAAAAAACAGGATCTTCTACAATTCAGTTTGTCGGAAATAGAAAAAGGATAAACCAAATAAAAAAGTTATGGATGACAATCACTGTGCGTTTAATTGTCCAAAATATGTAAATCCATATTTCAGATGCGCAAATCAGAAAAACCTCTATAGGCAACAGTCTAAACAATGAGCTCCAGAAACTCAAGGACTGAGTGAAAAGCTAAGATGCAAATTTATGGTGCAGCATACGTTATGCTCTTATAGACATTGGGAAAAGATAAACTCAAATTTGACATACCTCACAGTTATATAAGAAAGAGATAATTCCAGTGCATGAAGCAGAGTAAGTCAATTAACATATAATCCTAAAAAAATTGACAGAGTCTCGCTGGACTATAAGAATAGAATATAAGAATTGATTACATGCCCATTCAGGAATTTGGTTAGAGAAAAAAAAAAAACAACTATAGCACATGCCCAGTTGATGAATTTGATTATACGAATAAAAACCATGCTCAAATCCTTAATTTAACACATAGCCAGATCATGAATTCAATTAAAAACCAGTTCTAGCATATACCCAGTTCATATTTTCCAATAAAAATATATGCAAACAAGTAAGAACTAAGACTCACACTTTGACAGTACCCTGTGGAGTACCCCTCTTGTTAATGTCGTAGCCAAAGAGGTTACGCCTGAGAACGTATCTGGAAGCCACGGGGATCATCTTAACGGTGGCGAAGAACCCGGCGAGGCTGAGACCCGCACTGATGAGAATTGATTTCCGGAGCTCTTGTTCGATGTTGTAGTGGTAGAAGATGAGATAGAAGTAGGGGACTGAGAAGAAGAGCGCGAGCTTGAGAATTAGACCGGACTTTGGTGGTGCCATTGGTGGGTCTGTTGAGGTGTTGGGTTCTTTGGGTTTGGGTTGTGTGGTGGTCTCGCTTGGTCTGGCCTGTGTGGACGAGTCTGCCGAAGCTCGCTTTCGAGTTGTCATGGCTGTCTCTCCCTCTCTCTCTGACTCTCTCTGATCTGAGACTGATCTGAGTTATATTATGTAGTCTGCTCTGCGTATTGACCCGGCGAGTCATGACTGTCCAGTAAGATTTCTTGTTGTCGTCATTAGACCAATAGGATTTTGCCACCTCATCTGAATGAGTGGATCTGCCCCACTTTTGGCCACGTCATCATTTCCACATATTATTCTTCGTATATTACTCAATAGAAGAGAGAAAACCATGAATCATCATCATCTCTAACTTCTTCACTCTTGATAGTGTAAACCACATACACTTGATTCTTTTATTTTCTCAGTTTTAAGAATTGGTTTGTTCCATAATTCAAGTACTGCTTTTTTTTATTTATTTTAAAGTCATTTATACTTTAATTTGTTGCTGTGTTTAACTTGCTTGAAAGGAAAGCACACACCAACTGATAGGAACATAGCCAAATTAACTGTATTGGTCTGGAGGTCTGCAGTGCTCATGATATGCTTTTCTTTTTTTGGCCATGAGTGCTCATGATATGCTTAACTAGCTAAATGCTTTACCACCATTTTGCTCAACAAAAAACCAAGTAACTATATATGGATTACCAACTTGTAACTTTGTAAGTCGCTACAAATTTGATATATATGACCAACATTCCACTCGAATTAGCAACTTAATTTCTTGTTCTAATATTATGCAAAGAGTACCTGATCAACTGAGCCTCATTCGAAGCTCAAAATTTTCCCACTTGGGCCAGCCTGATCAGGTTTATATTTCTATCCATAATTGGCACTGGTAGACTGGTAGTACATCCAGAATTCCAGACTGATATTTAAGTGAAAATATTCAAATTATAAATGAAACATATTTGGCATTATGACTCTACTCTACCACTGTGTTGAACTAAAATCATGGAATTTCAAGATAAAGAACATTACAATGAAATTTCTCAAATACAGGACTAAATTGAGTTTATTGAAATAGCTAGCTGCATAACTTTTCATTAACTGAATGAAAAAATGTGCATGAACACTGCACCATAATGAACGCAAGTAAAGAATATATATGTATGAACAATATGTAATAATTAATTCATAACCAAAAAAATATGTAATCATTAATGAAATGCAAGATTAATAGATATGTACATTTGACTGAAATTACATAACAAACCCGTGAGGGAGTTACATATACAAAACATATTCACATGTGAATATGATATTGAGGGCCTTGGGGCAGTGCAGCAGGGAAAGGGTTACACACAGGATGCAAAGGCAGAGGAATTATAGGACTCATAGCAGTTGCAGCAACAAAACCATAGCCGTAGGTGGGTATGGGCCGGGTGGGGCACCGGACTAGTATGGTGGGCCTGGGCTTGGCGGGCCCACACACAACAATCACTGGGTGTACACAAGAAATCTTGGGACTAAGCCCATACAGAAAACCCTCATACATCCCGGGCTTAAGCCCAAACAGAGCCCGCATCTTCAGAAAAACCTGGGCCGTCAGCAGACTATCGGAGCCCGCTTGGTGGGCCCCACCGCAGCGGTCCACTCCGAGAATTCCCGCCATCCTCTCCAACCCAATTTCGCCCCCACAGAGAAGTCCCCCGCAGTAGCGAGCCATGAACTTGACGTCGTAAACGGTGCCGAAAACTCGAGCAGCAATCTTGGCAAACTCAGTGAGCGAACTCGGCAGCGGCCTCCGAGTGACGAGTTTGAGCACGTACGCCGAGTCGTACAGCCCGTGGAAGCTGACCCACTGCAAGTGTCCCCGGTGCATCGTCAGAAGTTCGTTGAGACCGGAGGTGAAATCATCTACATCGATCCCAAATTCGAACAGTTCCTCAAAATTCAATCCGTGGTGTTTTAGGAACGCCACTGAGTCGGCGGCGTGGGGGTCGGCTTTCTCGTCAAAGCCGCGGAGGTTAAACTCCCACGTGCCGCCGATGTTGCCGCTAGTATCAAAGAGAGTAAGCCCCAGTTGGAGCGGTTTTAGGGTGTCAATGTTGAATTTCAGGTCTAGATAATGTGTGGTCTCCGGCGCGTGGCGGGGTGTGCTTCGGAGACACCCCGGGAATTCAGTATCAAATGCCACCATGGGGAACCGGCTGAGGCACCGATCCACGGCCAATAGCTCAGCTTGGAAATTTTGGGCCCAGACCTTCTTCATCATCGTATTCAAATAGAAACTAAAAGTGAGTGTATGTAACTATATATATTAACTTTTCCTTTTTAAACTAGGTGTCCTAGTTAAACTAAGAATAATACAAAATGTTGGAATGGAACACCATACTTTGGTCTTTTCATATAATTGTGCCATCTGTGTTCACCGTAGCTGATTTCGATCCCATTTCTGTACGTCAATGCCAAAATTAATATACATCTTTGGAAGATGATTTCTTCTTCAACATTGAGACCTACAAGAAGATAAAAACATAATGATATTGGTCCGAAATTCTTGGGTTTTTTTTTTTAAAGCCCATTATTGAAAATAGTTTTTTTTTAAGGCCCATTGTAAAAAATGGATTAGTCCCAATACAGTCTACTTTATTGAGAGATAATTGAATTTAGATGTTTTAGAAAAACAATTTTTAGATAAAATTTGGGAATGTTTTAAAATCTATAAAAAAATTATTTTAAAACATAATAATTTATAAGAAAATTCTTTTAATTTATAAGAAAATCCTTTTAATTCATAATAAAGTTATTCCCCGATTTGAAGGGTATTTTTCCCTATTTAAAAGGTATTTCCCAATTTAAGGTGTAGAGTAAGCTTTGTAGAAGCTTTATGTTACGTTTTAATTCCGAGATTTTGGGCTCAAAATCTTGGAGTTAAAACTTAATATAAAGTCGTCAAAAAAGAAAAATAAAAAGACTTAATTAAAAGTCCTAAATCACTACCGGTCTTAGTCTAAAAAAGACTCATAAAATAGACTGAACTCTAAGTCTCCCTTATTGAAATTACATGGGAAAACACATTGGGTACGGAGCTCAGCGTGCGCAAATTTTTTTTTGGGTTAAATACATTTTTGGTCCACAAACTTTGGGTGGTTTCTCAATTTGGTCCACTAATTTTAAAACGTGACAAAAATAACCTCGAATTATCCAATTTGTGTCAATTCAGGATTTTCCGTCCAAATATCTAACGAAGGCAGACGTGGCCGTTAAACGCTAACGTGGCGCACTGAATGTGAGCCATGTGTCACCTCTTTTATTTTATTTTTGGATTTTTTCTATTTTTCTATTTTTATAAAATTAAAAATTAATTAAAAATAGCTCCGGACTCATAAAAATACATGAAAAAATTCCTACGACCTCATCTTGACTAGTACTAATTTATTATAGGGCCAAATTACCAATTTGCCCTCTGAGAGTTTCTAGAAAATTTGGGAAGTCTAAATTTATTTCTAAAAAATTAAAATACTTTAGACTCTTTAGAAATTCATAGAATAATCTCCTAAGCTCCAAAAAATACGAGGTTTGCACCGTTGGTCTTGTAAATACTAACACTACCTTTCTCGTGAACACTTGCTACCCAAAAGACCTCTCGGTCTTAGAGGAAAATAAATTTTTCTCTATAAAATAAATTTGGACTTCCCAAATTTTATGGAATCTCTCAAAAGGCAAATTGGTAATTTGGCCCTATAATAAAGTATTACTAGTTAAGACGAGGTTGTAGGAATTTTTCATGTATTTTTATGATTCCGGAACTATTTTTAATTAATTTTTAAAGTTTATAAAAATAGGAAAATAGAAAAAATCTGAAAATAAAATAAAAGAGGTGACACGTGGCACACATTCAGTGTGCCACGTCAGCGTTAAACGGCCACGTCAGCTTCCGTTAGATTTTTGGACAGAAGATCCTGAATTGACATAAATTGGATAATTCGAGATTATTTTTGTCACGTTTTAAAATTTGTAGACCAAATTGAGAAACTGTCCAAAGTTCGTGGACCAAAAAAGTATTTAACCCTTTTTTTTTACTTTCCTCGTCAGGAGAATTGCAACTGTCACGCACTCACACCATAACAATTATAGTCAATGTTCAATGGTGACTATTCTCACTATGCAACAAAACTCAAAAAAGACAATTTATATAAATTATTTGTATTTTTTTTGCATAAACATGTCAAAAAAAGTATAAAACAGAAAAATTCAAGCATTTGGAGTAAAAAATTATAATTTTAACATTAACAAAATATTGTCACCGTTCAACAATAGTTATGGTAGAGCACCACTATCCAATAGTAACTATTAACTTCCTATGACAACTTATGCAGCATCACTCTTCACCAACAAATGATTGAAGCATGCCTCCAAAACAATAAATTATTTTAAAACAAAACAGTTGTAGTTTATAAAGATCAACAACTAACTTGAAATGAGGTAAACGATGTCTTGTCAATTATGTGTGTCTATATATATGTCCACTAAATTTTGTTCTTGTCAATAATTTAAATGTGATTTTTTTTTTGGCCGAGAATACTTTAAATGTGATTTTTTCTTTTTGGGCTAGGAATACTTTGGATGTGAATTGTGATGGTCAATAACTTATACATGATAAGTTGATCATAAATTCATAATAAACTTACTAACTTATGATAATCAAATATAAATATGCGTCTAAATAAAGTGTAAAAACTACCATGTACAAGCTTTCAAAAAACATAATGAATGTAAATAAAAACTTGAGTTCATATGAAATGATTTATTATTTAGGTATTTATATTTAAAATATTGGAAAAAATTAAAGAAATTATAATTAATACTGGGATTAAAAGTTCAGCCCAAATGAGCAAAGTCTAGGTCATCCTGTGGAAGCTAACCCACTGCAAGCGTCCCCAGTGCGGCAGTGCATCCTCAGAACCTCGATGAAACCCACTACGAAATCTTCCAAGTCGATCCCGAATTCGAAGAGTGATTCGGAGACACCCCGGGAATTCAGTGTCGAATGCCACCATGGGAACTGGTTGAGGCACCGATCGACGACCAAGATCTCAGCTTGGAAATTTTGGGCCCAAACCTTCTTCATCATGGTACGTATTCAAATGGAAACTAAATGTGAGTGTGACTACACTATGCGTGTGGTAACTATATATAGTCCTTCACTCACGTTCAGTTTCTTAATTTTTAACTTTTCTTGTTTGAACTAGGTTTCCTAGTTATACTGAGCATAATAGAAAATGTTTTAGCTAGTTGGCCTAGTCTGTCAGTGCTTCCTTGCTTAAGTAATACCAGTAGTTAACAACATGCAAAATATATAGGCTTGATTAATAATTAGTCAATTATTAAAAAGTAGCTGATTTCCCATTGCCTGATTTCCGTAGGTCAAACAATATATAGTTTGGATTACCCCAAGTTACTTCTTTATAACTGTCAAAATATACATCTTTTGGAAGATGATCATAGTTCTTCTTCAACACTGAGACCTACAACAAGATAAAAGATAATGATACTAGTAAATGAAAATTTTTTGGGTTATTTTTTTAAAGCTCATTATAGAAAATTGTCTTTAGTTTTTTAAGGCCCACTAAACGCGCCCATGCCCATTGTGCAGCTTTGCTTTTATTTCTTTTTGCATAAGGAGAATTGCTACTGTCAACAGTGACTATTCTCATTGTGCAACAATATCCAATGGGCAATTAATATAAAAGGTTAATTACATATATATACCTCAACTATACATCACTTATCAACTGGGTACCTCTGTTTCAAAAACTTTCATTCGGGTATCTCAACTTTAATATTTCGTCAACTAAGTACCTCCATTAGTCTGACCGTTATCTGTTGAGTTGGCGCTGACGTGGCATACGTGAATCCCACCATTAAATATTGACTTGGCATTTAAAAATAGCCACATGTACAAAAATTAATAAAAAAATAAAAAAACCCATTAAAATTATATTAAATAGAAAAAAAAAAGACAAAAAAAAAAACACCAGACCCCCCTGCCCGACTTCACCTCCCTACCCAGCCCCAGCTAGCTCCATCACACCCCCCCACCCCAGCCCGCCCCTATCCTGCCCAACCCAACCTCTTCCTCTTCCTCTTCCCCGACACCCTTCACCCCCAACACCCCCCCCCCGGCACCCCTTCTCTCAGCAACACCACTGGGTTCTCACCCCCTCGGCACGACGAGTCCCTTGGCACCTTCAATTTGGTCATATGAGCTGGGACGACGGCGATTTGAAGGGAAAGGCCGTTGGGCTCCACTGTTGACTTTCTGTTCCCGGCAGCGATGCAAGGTCGGACCACCCCCAATTGAATCCTCTCGTTGTTTTGAGCATGTTGGTGCCTTTGGATCGATCATCGGACCACCGTAGCTCGTGAATCGAAGCTGATAAGCCAACAACGTTTTGTTCTGTTTGTGAACTTTGTGTTGTTTTGTGGTAGTTGTGCTGGTTTAGAATGTTAGAAGGGGAGGAGGCTGAAAAAATTCTAGAAAGAGTTGCAAAGAGAGGAGGAGGCCAAACTCGCCGGATAGAGAGAGAGAGAGAGAGAGATAGAGAGAGAGATAAAGAAAGAGTAATCTGTAAGAGAGAGTTGCAGAGAGTCGGGGAAGAGAAAGTGATAGGAGAGGAAAGGAAGATGCTGGGTTGGGCAGGATAGGGGCGGGCTGGGGTGGGGTGGGGGGTGCGATGGAGCTGGCTGGGGCTGGGTGGCAGAGGAAAGGGCAGGGATTGGTGGAAGAAGGAGGTGTTGCAGAGGGGAGGGGAGGCAGAGAGAAAGAGAAAGAGAAAGTGAGAGGAGGGAGGTGGGTCGGGTCTGGTCGGGGTGGGGTGGGGTGGTCGGGGGAACGTGTGGCCTGGGTTTGGGGGGGAATGACGGGGGATGTGGTGGCCTGGGTGGGGGAAGGGTGGGGGAGGAAGGGGGAATGAGGGGGCTAGGTGGGGAAGGTGAGGTCGGGCCTGGCTTCGTTTTTTTTTTTTTTTTTTTTTCAATTTTATATAATTTTAAGGGTTTTATTGATTTTTTTATAAATTTTTGTCCACATGGCTTTTTTTAAAAGACAAGTCAACGTTTAGTGGTGGGTCCGCTTATGCCACGTTAGCGCCACATAGGCAGTTATTGGTTCTTCTAACGGTCAAAGTAACGGAGGTACTAAGTTGACGAAATATTGAAGTTGATGTACCCGAATGAAAGTTTTTGAACATGAGGTACCCAGTTGACAAGTAATGTATAGTTGAGGTATATATTTGTAATTAACCCTAATATAAATTATCGATATTTTTTTTTGCATAAATATGTCAAAAAAAAAAAAACATAAAAAAGAAAAATTCAAGCATTTGGAGTCAAAAATCCTAATTTTAATAGTAAAAAAACATTGTCACTGTTTAACAGTAACATTGTCACTGTCTAACAGTAACATTGTCACTGTCTAGCAGTAACATTGTCACCTCCAAATTGCTAGATGGACAAACTCTGGCGCGCCTCCATATACTTCAAGATCGACAAACTCTGATATGGAGGCTGGCCTCCCTTAAGGTTTCGAAAATAGGATATGGTGAAGAGAAGAGAGAGAGAAATAGACAGAGAGATTGGCAGGAGCAGACGATGAGAGAGAGAAAGATGAGCAAAGAGAGAGAACACAGAGAAAGATCAAAGAGGTGATAAGAGAGAGATAGGAGAAGATCGCGAGTGAGAGAAAAAAATCTATTTTTTTAAAGGTGGGTTTAAAACTAATTATGTAGACTTTTTTATCATTTGGATAAAGTAGGTGGGTTAGCTAACTTAGCTTATCATTAAGAATCCAAAAGTAGTCTTTATAATCATTATTTGAAAGACCCAGGCTAAATCTACCACCGTAACATATTTTGTCCAACTTTTTTCCTATTTTACCCTCTCTTGCAAAATGAAGATGAAATCACCAACACTCATTCGGTAATTATCTATCAAAACGTCCACCAATGTTTGACAGATAATTACTGAATAATTCACCAAAGTTCGGCAGATACCTGTAGAATGACTATTCAGTAATTATTTACCGAAACCACCACCAATGTTCGGCAGATAACTACTGAATAATCCACCAAAGTTTGGCAGATACTTGTAGAATGACCATTTGGTGGTTATTTACCGAAGGGTAAAATTAAAATTTTTGAAATAGGGTGATGAACTCAACAGTTGAAGGTGGTGAATTTAGTCTAAGCTTATTTAAAATTTTGTGCTGCTTATAAAAGCAAATAGTCCAATTATTTGACAAATTTGATTCACTTTCCGTGAGTAATAATAGCAAACAAAATAGAGTATGAGCTTTATCCATTTAAAACATGTATGAATTTGGCTTCATATACCCAATTCAAAATGTTACAGTTAATCATGAAAATGTCCCTTTGATGATTATAACAAAAAAAAAAAAAAAAAAATGGGGCGGAGCGGAGCGCTGGACCAAATTTGTCCTCCCCATCTCCGCCTTATTCCCCATCCTCATCCCCATCCTCACCAGGGAATATTCCCCATGGGGAATGAGTTCCTCATTTATATTGAATATTATTAAAATTAAGTAAAATTAAAATCTCAAAACTATTATACACAATGTAAATATATAATATTAGGATAACCCTATCAAGCTATCAGTTTTGCCTGTCATCTTTCTTATATGTGTGGCTAGTTCAACCTTAATTAGGAATCGAAGGACCACCATAGATGAGACCCTTCTACATACTGCTTAGACAAACAGTAATTGTGCGTAAATATGAGGATGATTCTTCCATAAAAACTTATGTGCCTATTTGTTGTAAACTTCCGCATTCAGTTTTAGTCTGTGCCTATTTTGTGGTGTTGTACGGTGTTGTTTTGATTCGGTTCCCATTTTTTTTGTTTTTTGTTGAGTACTTTTTTATTTTTTTTATTTGAGTTTGGGAGATTATAAGTTTAAAACTTGAGACCTCTACAATATTTTTTCGCTAGTTGGTCACATTGAGGACCCAAGTACTCAAAGTATTTGAACCAGGATGTCTGTCATTATATTAAACATAGAATTAAACTTTACAGGTGAAGGCAATACAAAATTTCCACCTCTAACCTTGCATGCTCTAATTTTAAGCCATTGACAATGCCCACCAAAACTGGTTTTGATGTTACCATCCTACCTACAACTTAAGTACAATGCCAATAGGACAATGATCGCTACCAGTAATATCTGGGAGAATGTACGAGTCATGAACCTTGTCAGCTATGGATTCTGAGACGAGGAAGTAGTCAAGCCGCCACCCTAATACAAAATCCAAGTAAATATGAAAATTAAAAATAAAACAATAAGAATAATAATAAAGAAGATCGACAAACCACCGATCATATTTAAGTAGTTTGACCAAGTTCTCAATCAAGCCATTCTGATTTATAAACTATTTCTTAGATATGAATATGTCGAATTGTCGAGTGCACTGATGCACACATACAAGATCACAAAAGAAGTACGGAACTCATGAACGCTTAGAATGTCTGGGCTAAAAGAACACTCAGAACAAAAACTAATTGTTTTAAGTTACTAACATTAAGTACTCAGTTCAAATGCAATGGCAAAACTGAAGAATCAAATCTAGGAATATTGATTGAGAGTTACCTCTGTTAAATTTGCGTCCACCATGTCGATAACCCCAGTAAGTATAGCCAACAACACCAGGGTGTTGCCTTCTAAAGGTATCCACAAATCCCCTAGATAAAAAGTTTGTCCCAAAAGATTGCCTTTCCTCATCAGTGAACCCAGCACTTCTTCTATTTCCCTATAGATTGTATTTTGAAAAAAAAAACAAAAACACACATAAATAAAAATGACATTGTATGCTAACCAACTGGAGAGGCATAACATCAATCAAAAAAAAAAAAAAACTGGAGAGGCATAACACTCCACTGATTATGTTCTACCACCTCAGTTTTTTACTTTTCTTGGAGGGTTGCCTAAGAAAGGGTTAAAAAATTTGAATGGAAAATGACCAAAAGTCAGGATTTGTTTTAACCTAAGAATAGGATCAATTGACACCAGTGTAACACTTCTAATTTACACCACTTAAAACTTTTGTAGGATTTATCTTTTTCTGATCCAACCGTGTTGAATTTAATGCTCTAAGTGTGCTTATAATGTTAGTCAAATTTCAAGTCAACCCAATAACTCTAACCTTCTTAATCTATTGGTTGCCCATATTGGATTGACTGGAAATTTAATTAACATTATGTGCAAGATTAAAGCACTAAATTCAACTGCTGAATTGGGACAAAATTAAATCCTATAAAATGTTATTGTGTGGGTGTAGAACTTTACCTACATGTCTAATATTCCTGCCTCTTCAAATTCTCCGTTTATATCATACAAACTCACTCAAAAAGCATCCCTATGCTGAATTTACCTATTGAGTTGAGGTAGATCAGGAAACACATATCAAGAGCTATTAGTAATTTGAAGAGGAGGTGCTAAAGAAAAGATACTTATCCAAGTAAACTAGTAAAGTATCCTAAATTGGCCGAGTTAAAAAATACAATGTCTCTACTGCAAGTTGAAACCAGAAATTTGGCTATTGAGATATTAGAATTCTAAGATAGACATTTTTCATAGAATTTTTAAAATTTTGGGTGAAGTTTGGAGAGTCCTTAAAAGGGAAAAAACTGAGGTTAAGTTCCTTATTTTTGGTTCACTGGGTTCATTTTAAAGATTTCACATTTTCAGCATTAGAATCAATGATCATGGCACATCTTATATACACTGACTAGAATTTTCAATCTAAAAAAAATCAAATTGTTTCATGAGATTTTAACATTTGATCAAAGCGCTTAAATTTCTTAATAAATTCAAAAAGGTTTTAAACCATTCTTAAAATATAGGTTAAATCATGCATTATAGTGATTATTTGTTAAAGAATTATTGTGGATATGATATATTGCAATAAATATATTGAGTAGTAACTTCCAAATTTAATCTCATTATCTAAATTATAATATTTTTTAAGAGAATCTAAGGAAATTTTTTTTTTTTTTTTTATTTTATCTGGTGAATCTAAGGAAACTAACCTAAGCAATTTTACCCAAGTATTGTCCTCTTAAAAGATAGTATCCAAGCTAAAGTATACACATGTCCTTACTGAAATAGATAGCCTATTAGCCTAAATTCCCAGTTCAGATACTCTTCCTATGGTGAGATATCAATCAGGGAACCTTAAAGGTTTATTCACAAAAAAATCTGGATAACTTACAGCTGGGTTATAAATGTCAATCTCTTGATGAGCACAATTCAGATCCCCAGTTAAAATTACAGGCTTTGACTTTTCCAGCTCCTGGATAAAAAATGAAAGAGCCCATAAGCATCAAGTGGTTACCATACAATTGTCATATCAACTATGCTTTTTAAAAGCATATAAAATAGCTGGAATTAAGAAAAGAATATTCAACCAAAGAGTATATGCTAAAAGGGAACATAGAACACTTAAAAACCCTGCATGCACTATGGTGTTGTGCTATTTAAGGTTATAGATAATTAAGAACTAAGATATGCTGTCTAGACAAATTTTAGATTGTTCAAACTTAGAAGAAATATTACTGGTGAGCACTAATCAGCCAAAGAGAAAGCAATTTTCTAAATATGAAATTGAATTTGCCTGAAGACTTAGCTTACTTCTCGAATAAGATATATTCAACATAAATAACAAGAAATTCGGCTTGTATCCAATGAACTGTGAAAAAAGAATTACATCCAATGTGATCAAACAAAAGACTGATGGACAGAATACTTTATGAGAGAAGGCATCCCCTAGAAAACAACTAAAAGCACACTTACTTTCATGTAATTGCTGAGAGATGGATCCCATTCTGAAATCCTGTATGACTAAAAAAGAAAACAGAGCTGTTAGGCAAGAAGGCATCCTCTAATACTAGTCCCAGGAATTAGGCAGCAAAATGCTTGAGGTTAAATACCAGTCTTTTCAACCCATCTCCAGAGTTAGGAACATATCCACTTATCAGATAAAATGAATCGAACTCTGCTGTTACAATCCGGCCCTCACTATCATGATCTGATATGCCAAGGCCATATCTAACTGAAAGTGGTTTTATCTGTCAGACAAAAGCAAACATTAAGTTATTAACTAGCAGATTAACAAGAAAAACCAATATAAAAGCAAAAGCAAATGGTTTTAATTCAAATAAGGAGGTAATAGATTGTTATGAATGGACAGAATGAATCAAACTCATTTTACTCTTAAATCCCAGTAAGAAAAGTCATTACTTGAAGCAATTGCAAATGGGTATTGGCAAACAAAGCTACTCTCAGACTCTCAATTTTGTTGCAGAAATATCATACATTATAAAAAAACCAAAAAAAAAATCAACCACAGTTCTATTCTCAAAATCACATTTCTTTCAAAATATTCTTGAACTAGCTAGAAACAAGATTACATTTATCATTAAACTCATCATCTGTATGAAGTTTTTGGTTCACTATTTGGTTTTAAATATTTAAAAACATGATAAGGAATCTACATTTTGTTAAAGCATTTCATAGGAATAAATAGGTGACCAGAACTAAGCATTTAATTGAAGTTTCCAGCATATTAAACAGCCACAACGCTATGCAAGATAGGTATAAATGAAGAGTGTTATACACATTAACAAACAGAAATAATTAAATACTAGATGTTCCAAATATATGAAGTTAAGCGCCTTTGGGAAGAAAGAATACACACATACCCGAGAAATAATCGCACTTCCTGAATAACCAAGCTTGGAAACACTGCATGTCCAGAAGCTATTCTCATAGCCCTCTATCAGATGCCTTTTGACATCTTCAACATCCTTTTCCTGTTCCCAAATTAATAAATGTTATCACACAAAATTAAATAAATAATTGAAAAAACAGAGATACTGGTAATGAAGACATTAAGACTAGAAATTAGCACATTTAGATGCACAACATCATAACATAATTGAAGGGAAAAAAAAAATATATATATATATACATATTGAATCCATTGATATTTTGAACCAATAATAGGCTCAAAACATGTCTAATAGTTAGTTAATTTCAGAAGGCATCAGGTCATAAATCATACGGTTTACCTTGTTTGTCTTAATTAGAAATTTTAAATCACCTCTGACAGACATAAGGATATTCCAGTTCCAAATAATCTATTATTTTGAATGGAATAACTTAAATATTTGAAATTTTAGTTGATATCATATAAAAGAGGGGGCAAAAGCAATATTGTATGCATCAAACATCCAAAGTCTGCTCCAACAATTGCCTAAAAATTTTAAGTCGGGAATGCTTGCTACTACTTAGTATGCATATTGCGGGGTGTAGCACTGCAGTAGATGGTGCAATAGGATCACTTTATAGTCTTGGATAAATCCCTACATGGAACTTGTTTTTTCTTGAAATATCAAGCTTATATAAGTGCCAGTGGGGAAGCAACCTTGATATGTGGGATGTACAGAAAAGCACCAGAAGAGAGAAACTGAAAAAAAATAACAAGAAAAATTTTATATCTTTATGTAATCACAAGAATCAAATCCTATTCATAGATAAACCTTCTTGAAAATGAATTTTAGGCCTATATGGGTCCATAATGTGAAAATAATGATTAGGCAATTGATCCCAATTTCTTAACAGTATTGTCACGCAATGCACAACATGGTAAAGGGCATAGTACTTCAGAAGCCAAAGAGTCAGTTAATTGCCAATCACAGAGAAAGATATGATGTTGGAACAAGTAAAACTAACTGCAGAAAAATCATTCAGCTACTGTATTCTCAACAAAAATTAACATTTAAGAAACAAATTAAGAACTAAATACTTGCCTGAATTTTGGTCTCCTGCAAACACAATACATCAAAATCTTCCCTTTGGGCAAGCTGCAAAGCAGAGAATCCCTCTAACTTCAATAATGCCCTTACACCATTGACATTCCAGGACACAATCTTCATAAATTTTGCATCCCTAGTAAGAGGTGGACGCATCATGGTTCTAGGATTATAAGGAATCCAATCTTTCTGAGGTTTCTTGT
This sequence comes from Dryas octopetala, assembly GCF_963921425.1. Taxonomy (NCBI): domain Eukaryota; kingdom Viridiplantae; phylum Streptophyta; class Magnoliopsida; order Rosales; family Rosaceae; genus Dryas; species Dryas octopetala. Next base: position 12,888,594 of record NC_141371.1, read on the forward strand.
GTGCAAGAAGCGTCCATGGTTCAGCTACTTTATTATCAGTTTTGACATCAAAAGTAACAGTTTCTGATGATACTTTCCTCCTTGTCCTCGAGAGCTTCTCCCCTAGAAAGATAACAAAAGTTCAAGTACAAGCAGTCCTCTTCATTAAATGAACTGAACCCAGATAAACATATGAAAATACACTCAATTAAAAGGATTCGTTGAACCATTTTACAGCACCTGAAACCTCATCAGATTCAATTGACAGCTTCTCTTTTGTCATGGAAAACTTGTTATCGCCTTCGAAAGTTTTACTCTTAACTGATGAATTGTTTGACCTTTTCTTATTCCCTTGAAGTGCATGAACCTCTGAAGCAGTGTTGACATTCTGAACTTGGTCTCCATCAGGCAAAGTTTCAGCAGTTTTCCCTGATACTTTTCCAACAAAAATGGAGGATACTTGTTCTTCTATCACCTGGGAACTTTCACCTGCAAATGCAAAGGAACTCCTAACATGTGAACTAGAGAACAATGCAAAGAAAAGAAAGAGTTTTGAATAAATTTTTGAGAATAACTTTCTTTGGCTACATCTTCAGAACAGTAAATGGAAAAAATAGATACCGTCCATCTTCTTTTCCAAAAAGCACTTCAATGCAGACACTAGCTCGCATTTACGACCTTTGGCAGGGACCCCAACATTCCTGACAAGCAATTCAAAGTTTCAAACCAATGCAGAACACTTTTTTTAAGTCATAACATCAAATTATCAAGGCCACCATTTTATATTGATCAACACCATAGAAAGAAAAAATTAGTTACTATATTCATAAAGGGAACATTCCCAATTTGACCCACTAAGAACTAAGACTTGAAATGTTACCTCAATGTTGTTCTGAGTTGTTGAACTGTCATTGCATCTATTCTCGAAGGGTCATCCTTAAAACACTCAATCTCAAACACATAACTTTCAGCACCATCTTCCTAAAAATTTGAATCCATCATCAATAACAAACCAATGCAAAATTACCCAGAAAAAAGAAAGTCACATAGAGGCATGACCTATGAGTATAACCTTGATAAGAGGTTTCTGAGGACTTGGGTTTGTACCCATTGATCCTTTGAATTTCTTCTCCTTTCTATTTTCCTCAAACACAGGGTTCGTTGTTGAGCTCGAAACGCGGCGTTTAGGCACAGCTTCAGTAGCTCTTACTCCAAGAGAAACCCATGTTCCAGTTATCAAATTCCTCGGAGCTACTGCAAAGCTAACAATGTTGGTCAGTCATTTCAACTGTAACTGAAATTGCTACGACATTGAAACACAACAAATATGTAAAAGGAAAAAAAAAAAAAAAAAAAACACGTTCTATATTTATATAGGAATGAAAAAGAGAGGAAAATAAAATGTGAAACCTGGGGAGATTGAGGAAAGTTTTAAACCCTAGTTGCAGGGGTTGGATTTGATTCATGGCCTACTCCGAAGCGGAACTATGGAAGTGGCAAACAGCGCGAGCCATAGCAAAAATGGATCCTCCAAGTTGATGAAATGGAAGGCACGTGCGCCCAAGCCAAAAATCAGAAGAAAAAACATACACGTGCTGTTGATGAAAATGCCAGTAAAGTAGAGTTAGAAGGATTTTGCTACTATGTAGACGGACGGATGTATGGTAAAAACGTTTTTGTCACAATTGAATTAATGTGTTAAGTACCCTTTCTGGTTCTTAGAGTATAGAATTTTTGGTCATCTAATCAGCAGTTATATGGTGCCAACAAATGTATCATAACTTGTCTTGAATTGGAAATGAAACTAGAATTTTCAAAGTATAATGTTAACGAGTGGTGTATGTATAATGTCGATTCGTATTTGTGTCAAATATTCATCAAATTTAACTCCACACAATTAACTATTTAATTCAGATTGTCCGACACAAATTGTGAATAATAATAAATTTTCAAGAAACGACTTGAAATGTTATAAATAATGACATGAGAAACTCTAGGGTATGACTTCAAAATTGTCAAAACATGACTTGAAATGTTAATAAGTACAATTTAAAACGCACCAATAATATAAACATTCAAAATCTCTCAGGTACGAACTGAAATTTTTCAGTAAAGACTTGGAATGCCCTAAGTAACGACTTGAGATGCCTTAAGAAACAACTTGAGATGCCTTAAGGAACGACTTGAGAAACTATAGGGTATGAATTGGGAAGCGTCAAAACATGACTTGGAATGTTACTAGATACAATTTGAAATGCACCAAAGGTTTAAGCATTTAAAATCTCTCGAGTTACGAACTGAAATTCTTAATGAACGACTTAGAATGCCTTAAAGAACAACTTGAGATGCCATAAGGAAAGACTTGAGAAACTCTAGAATATAAATTAGGAAGTGTCAAAACATGACTTGGAATGTCACTAGATACAATTTGAAATGCACCAAGAGTATAAAACATTTTAAAATACCTCGAGTTATCAACTGAAATTCTCACAGAACGACTTGGGATGCCCTAAGTAACGACTTAAGATGCCCTAAGAAACAACTTGAGAAACTCTAGGATATTACTTGGAAAGCCTCAAAACATGACTTATAATGCCATTAGGTATAATTTGAAATGCACCAATGATATAAACATTTAAAATACCTTAAGTTACCAACTGAAATTCTCACAGAACGACTTGAGATGCCCTAAGGAACGACTTGAGAAACTCTAGGGTATAACTTGACAAAATCTATAGTATTACTTGCGAAACATCAAATCATGACTTTTAGTATCACTAAGTACAATTTGAAATACACCAATGACATAAACATTTAAAATCGCTAGAGTTACGACTTGAAATTTTCAACGAACAACTTAAAATATCACAAGAAATGATTGAAGATGCCCTAAGCAACAACTTGAGAAACTTAAATGTATGACTTGGGTAACGTCAAAATATGACTTGAGATGTTACTAGGTACAATTTGAAATGCACCATGGATAAAAACATTTAAAATGTCTCGATGTACGAACTGGATTTTTCAAGAAACGACTTGAGATGCCCTAAGTAATGACTTAAGAAACTCTAGGGTATTACTTAGAAATCGTCAAAACATGACTTGGAATGTCACTTAATATAATTTGAATTGCACCAAGGGTATTAACATTCAAAATCTCTCGAGGTACGAATTAAAATTCTCAAAGAACGACTTGAGATGTCCTAAGAAATGACTTGGAATGCCTAAAGAAAGGACTTAAGATGCCTTAAAAAACAACTTGAGAAACTATAGGGTATGATTTGGGAAGCGTCAAAACATGACTTGGAATGTCACTATATACAATTTGAAATGCACCAAGCGTTTATGCAATTAAAATCACTAGAAGTACGAACTGAAATTCTCAAGGAATGACATAGAATGCTCTAAGAAACTACTTGAGATGCTTCAAGGAACCATTTGAGAAACTTTAGAGTATGAATTAGGAAGTGTCAAAACATGACTTAGAATGACACTATGTACAATTTGAAATGCACCAATGGTATAAACATTTAAAATACATCGAGTTACAACCTGAAATTCTTACGGTACGACTTAGGATGCCCTAAAGAACGACTTTAGATGCCTTAAGGAACAACTTGAGAAACTCTAGAGTATTACTTGGAAATTGTCAAAACATGACTTGAAATGCCACTAGATACAATTTGAAATGCACCAAGGTTATAAACATTTAAAATAACTCGATGTATAAACTGAAATTTTCAAGAAAAGACTTGAGATGCCCTTTGGAACGACTTGAGAAACTCTAGTGTACGATTTATGAATCGTAAAAATATGACTTATAATGTCACTAAATACAATTTAAAATGCAACAACGGTATAAACATTTAAAATCTCTCGATGTACGAACTGAAATTTTCAAGAAACGACTTAAGATGCCTTAAGGAACGACTTGAGAAACTCTAAGGTATGACTTAGGAATCGTCAAAACATGCCTTGGAATGTCACAAAGTAGAATTTTCAATGCACACAGGGTTTAAACATTCAAAATCCGTCGAGATAAGAACTGAAATTATCAAGGAACGACTTGCAATGCCATAAGGAACCACTTGAGAAACTATAGGGTATAACTTGGGAAACGTCAAAACATAACTTAGAATGTCACTACATACAATTTGAAATGCACCAAAGGTTTATGCATTTAAAATCCCCCGAGATACGAACTGAAATTCTTACGGAACGACTTAGGATGCCCTAAATAACAACTTGAGATGCCTTAAGGAACGACTTGAGATGCCCTAAGGAACGACTTGAGAAACTTTAGGGTATGACTTGAGAAGCGTCAAAACATGACTTGGAATATCACTAGATACAATTTGAAATGCACCAAGGGTTTAAACATTTAAAATTTCTCGAGATACGAATTGGAATTATCAAGAAACGACATATGATGCCCTAAGGAACGACTTAAGAAACTCTAGGGTATAAATTGGGAAGTGTCAAAACATGACTTGGAATGCCATTAGTTACAATTTAAAATGCACCAAGGGTATAAACATTCCAAATTGCTCGAGCTACGAACTGAAATTCTCAACGAATGATTTGAGATGTCATAAGGAATGACTTGAGATGCCTTAATGAACAACTTGAGAAATTAAAGGGTATGACTTGGGAATCATCAAAACATGACTTGGAATGCTCCTAGGTACAATTTGAAATGCACCAAGGGTATAAACATTTAAAATACCTCGAGTTACCAACTGAAATTCTCATGGAACGACTTGGGATGCTCTAAGGAACGACTTAAGAAACTCTACGGTATGACTTAGGAACCGTCAAAACATAACTTGGGAAGCGTCAAAACATGACTTGGAATGTCACTATATACAATTTGAAATGCACCAAGCGTTTATGCAATTAAAATCATTAGAGGTACGAACTGAAATTCTCAAGGAATGACATAGAATGCCTAAGAAATGACTTGAGATGCCTTACGGAACCATTTGAGAAACTTTAGGGTATGAATTGGGAAGTGTCAAAACATGACTTAGAATGTCACTATGTACAATTTGAAATGCACAAATGGTATAAACATTTAAAATACCTCGAGTTACAACATAAAATTCTTACAGTAAGACTAAGGATGCCCTAAAGAACGACTTCAGATGCCCTAAGTAACGACTTCAGAAACTCTAGAGTATTACTTGGAAATGGTCAAAACATGACTTGAAATGCCACTAGATAATATTTGAAATGGACCAAGGGTATAAACATTTAAAATACCTCGAGTTACCAATTGAAATTCTCATGGAACGACTTGGGATGCTTTAAGGAACGACTTGAGAAACTCGAGGGTATTACTTGGGAAGCATCAAAACATGACTTGGAATGCCACTAGGTACAATTTGAAATGCATCAAAGGTATAAACATTTAAAATACGTCGAGTTACCAACTGAAATTCTCACGGAACGACTTGAAATGCCCTAAGGAACGACTTGAGATGCCCAAATGAATGACTTGAAAAACTCTAGGGTATGACTTGAGAAACTCTATAGTATTACTTGGGAAGCGTGGAATCATGACTTGGAATGTCATTAGGTACGAATTGAAATTATTAAGGAAAGACTTAGGATGCCCTAAGGAAGAACTTGAGATGCACTAAGGAACAACTTGAAATACCTTAAGGAATGTTTTAAGAAACTATAGGGTAAGACTTAAGAAGCGTCAAAACATGACCTGAAATGTCACTAGATACAATTTGAAATGCACCAAGGGTATAAACATTCGGAATCTCTCGAGCTACTAACTGAAATTCACAAAGAACGACTTAGAATGCCATAAGGAATGACTTGAGATGCCTTAGAGAACGACTTAAGAAACTCTAAGGTATGAATTAGGAATCGTCAAAACATGACTTGAAATGTCACTAAGTACAATTTAAAATACACCAAGTGTATGAACATTTAAAATTCCTCGAGATATGAACTTCTCGAGGAATGATTAAGGATGCACTGAGAAACAACTTTAGATGCCTTAAGGAACGATATGAGAAACTCTAGGGTATGAATTTGGAAGCGTCAAAACATGACTTGGAATGTCACTAGATACAATTTAAATACACCAAAGATATAAACATGTAAAATATTTCGATGTACGAATTGAATTTTCAAGAAACGATTTGAGATGTCCTATGAAATGACTTGAGAAACTCTAGGGTTATGACTTAGGAATCATCAAAACATGACTTAGGAATCATCAAAATATAACTTCAAATGTCACTAAGTACAATTTGAAATGCACCAACGGTATAAACTTTCAAAATCCCTCGAGATACGAACTGAAATTTTCAAGAAACAACTTAGGTAACCCTAAGGAACGACTTGAAATGTCTTAATGAATGACTTGAGAAACTCTAAGGTATGACTTAGAAATTGTCAAAACATGACTAAGTACAATTTGATATGCATCATGGGTATAAATATTCAAAATCTCTCGAAGTACAAACTGAAATTCTCATAAAATGATTTAGGATGCCCTAGGGAACGACTTGAGATGACTTAAGGAACGATTTGAGAAACTCTAGGGTATGAATTGAGACGTGTCAAAACATGACTTGGGATACCCTAACTACAATTTGAAATGCATCAAGGGTATAAACATTCAAAATTCCTCGAGGTACGAACTGAAATTATTAAGGAATGAATAGGGATTTCTAAAGAAACGATTTGAGATGCCTATAGAAATGGCTAGAGAAACTATAGGGTATGACTTGAGAAGCATCAAAACATGACTTGGAATGCCACTAGATACAATTTGAAATGCACCAAAGGTATAAACTTCCAAAATTTCTCAATGTATGAGTTGAAATTATCAAGAAATGACTTGAGATGCCCTAAGCAACGATTTAAGATTTATTAAAGAACAACTTCAGAAACTATAATGTATGACTTGGGAAGCGTCAAAGCATAACTTGGAATGTCACTAGATACAATTTGAAATGCACCAAGGGTATAAACATTCCAAATCCCTCAAGATACTAACTGAAATTCTTAAGGAACGATTTAAAATGCCCTAAGTAACGACTTGAGATGGCTTAAGGAACGACTTGAGAAACTCTAGGGTATGAATTTGAGATGCGTCAAAACATGACTTGGAATGTTACTAGATAGTAGATACAATTTGAAATACACCAAGGATATAAACATTTAAAATTATTCGAGATACAAACTGAAATTCTCAAGGAACGACTAAAGATGCGCTAAGGAACGACTTGAGATGCCTTAAGAAATTACTTGAGATGCCTTAAGAAATTACTTGAGAAATTCAAGAGTATGAATTGGGAAGCGTCAAAACAAGACTTGGAATGTCACAATTTGAAATGCATCAAGGGTATAAACATTTAAAAAACCTCGATGTACGAACTGAAACTTTCAAGAAAAGACTTGAGATGCCCTTTGGAACGACTTGAGAAACTCTAGTGTATGATTTGGGAATCGTAAAAACATGACTTAAAATGTCATTAAGTACAATTTAAAATGCACCAACGGTATAGACATTTAAAATCTCTTGATGTACGAACTGAAATTTTCAAGAAACGACTTAGGATGCTTTAAGGAACGACTTGAGAAACTCTACGGTATGACTTAGGAATCGTCTAAACATGCCTTGGAATGTCACAATGTAGAATTTTCAATGCACACAGGGTATAAACATTCAAAATCCGTCGAGGTAAGAACTGAAATTATCAAGGAACGACTTAAAATGGCCTAAAAAACGACTTGCAATGCCATAAGAAATCACTTGATAAACTATATGGTATGACTTGGGAAGCGTAAAAACATGACTTAGAATGTCACCACATACAATTTGAAATGCACCAAAGATTTATGCATTTAAAATCCCCCGAGATACGAACTGAACTTCATTAAGTACAAATGCACTAAAGGTATAAACATTTAAAATTCCTCGAGGTACGAACTAAAATTCTCAAGGAACCACTTACGATATCCTAAGGAACGACTTGAGATGTCATAATGAACGACTTGAGATGCCTTAAGAAACTAAAGGGTATAACTTGGGAAGCGTCAAAACATGACTTGGAATGTCACTATATACAATTTGAAATGCACCAAGGGTTTAAGCATTTAAAATCCCTCGAGGTACAAACTGAAATTCTCAAGAAAGAACTTAGGATGCCCTAAGGAATGACTTGATATGTCTTAAGGAACGACTTGAAAAACTTTAGGGTATGAATTAGGGTTTAGGGAAGTGTTAAAACATAACTTGTATTGTCACTAGATACAATTTGAAATACATCGAGGGTATAAACATTCAAAATTCTTCGATGTACGAATTGAAATTTTAAAGGAACGACTTGGGATACCCTAATGAACGACTTGAGATGCCTTAAGAAACGACTTGACAAACTATATGTATGACTAGGGAAGCGTCCAAACATGACTTGAAATGTCACTATAGAATTTGAAATGCACCAAAGGTTTAAGCATTTAAAATCTCTCGAGGTACGAACTGAAATTTTCAAGGAACGACTTCAGATGCCCTACGGAACGACTTGATCGAGATGCCTTAAGGAACGACGTAAGAAACTTTAGGGTATGAACTGGAAAGTGTCGAAAGATGACTTGGAATGCCACTAGGTACAATTTGAAATGCACCAAGAATATAAACATTCAAAATTCCTCGAGGTTAGAACTGAAATTCTCAACGAACGACTTGAGATGCCCTAAGAACGACTTCGGATACCCTAAAGAACGACCAGAAATACCTTAATGAACGACTTGAAAAACTCTAAGATATGAATTGGGAAGTGTCAAAACATGACTTGGACTGCCACTAGATACAATTTGAAATGCACTATGGGTATAAACATTCAAAATTCATCGAGGTAAGAACTGAAATTCTCAAGAAACGACTTGGGATGCCCTAAGGAACGACTTGAGATGCCTTAAGGAACGACTTGAGATGCCTTAAGAAACGAATTGAGAAACTATATGGTATGACTTCGGAAGCATCAAAACATGACTTGGAATGTTACTAGATACAATTTGAAATGCACCAAGGGTTTAAGCATTCAAAATTTCTCGAGTTAAGAACTGAAATTCTCAAGGAACGATTTAGGATGCCCTAAGGAACGACTTGAGATACCCTAAGGAACGACTTGAGAAACTCTAGGGTGTGACTTAGGAATCGTCAAAACATGACTTGGAATGTCACAAAATACAATTTGAAATGCACCAAGGGTATAAACTTTCAAAATCCCTCGAAGTACGAACTGAAATTCTCAAAGAAAAACTTAGACTTAAGATGCTCTAAGGAACGACTTGAAATGCCCTAAGGAACGACTTGAAAAACTCCAGGGTATGACTTAGGAATCGTCAAAACATGACTTGGAATATCACTAAGTACAATTTGAAATGCAACAATCGGTATAAACATTCAAAATTCATCGAGGTGCGAACTGAAATTCTCAATAAACGACTTTGGATGCTTTAAGAAATGACCTGGGATACCCGAATGAACGATTTGAGATGCTGTAAGGAACGACTTGAGAAATTATAAGGTATGATATGACTTGGGAAGCGTCAAAACATGAATTGAAATGTCACTAGATACAATTTGAAATGTATCATGGTTTTCAGCATTTAAAATCCCTTGAAGTACGAACTGAAATTCTGAAGGAACGACTTAGGATGCCCTAAAGAACGACTTGAGATGCCCTAAGGAACGACTTGAGAAACTTTTAGAAAGCGTCAAAATATAACTTGGAATGTCACTAGATACAATTCGAAATGCACCAAAGGTTTAAGCATTCAAAATCACTCGAGGTACGAACTGAAAATCTTAAGGAACGACTTAGGATGCCCTAAGTAACGACTTAGGATGCCCTAAGGAACGACTTGAGATGCCTTAAGGAACGACTTGAGAAACTCTAGGGTATGAATTGGAAAGTATCAAAACATGACTTCGAATGTTACTAGGTACAATTTGAAATGCACCAATGGTATAAACATTTAAAATATCTCGAGTTACCAACTGAAATTCTCACGGAAGAACTTAGGATACCCTTAGTAACGACTTGAGAAACTCTTGGGTATGACTTAAGAAACTTTATAGTATTACTTGGGAAGTGTCGAATCATGAGTTGAAATGTCATTAGGTACTATTTGAAATGCACCAATGGTATAAACATTTAAAATCCCTCGAGTTACGAATTGAAATGTTCAACGAACGAATTAGAATGTCCTAAGGAACGATTAAAGATACCCTAAAGAACAACTTGAGAAACTCTATGGTATGACTTGAGTAGCGTCAAAACATGACTTGAGATGTTTCTATGTACAATTTGAAATGCACCAAGGGTATAAATATTTAAAATACCTCGATGTACGAACTAAAATTTTCAAGAAACGACTTGAGATGCCTTAAGAAACTACTTCAGAAACTCTAGGGTATGAATTAGGAATCGTCAAAACATGACTTGGAATGTTATTTAGTACAATTTGAAATGCACCAAGGGTATAAATATTCAACAACCTTAGAGATACGAATTGAAATTCTCAAGAAACGACTTAGGATGCCTTAACTACTTGAGATGCCTTAAGGAACGACTTGAAAAACTATAGAGTATGTCATGAAAAACGTCAAAACATGACTTGGAATGTCACTAAATACAATTTGAAATGTATGAAGGGTTTAAGCATTTAAAATCTCTCGAGGTACGAACCTAAATTTTTAATGAACGACTTAGGATGCCCTAAGGAACGACTTGAGATGCCTTAAGGAACGACTTGAGAAATTTCAGGGTATGAATTTGGTAGTGTCAAAACATGACTTGGAATGTCACTAGGTGCAATTTGAAATGCAACAAGGGTATAAACATTTAAAATACCTCAAGTTACCAACTGAAATTCTCACGGAACAACTTGTGATGCCCTAAGGAACGACTTGAGAAACTCTAGGGTATTACTTGAGAAGCGTCAAAACATCACTTGGAATATCATTAAGTACAATTTAAAATGCACAAAGAGTATAAACATTTAAAATATCTCGAGTTACCAACTGAAATTTTCACTGAACGACTTGGGATGCCTTAAGGAACGACTTGAAATGCCTCAAAGAATGACTTGAGAAACTTTAGAGTATGACTTGAAAAACTCTATAGTATTATTTGGAAAGCGTCAAATTATGACTTATAATGTCACTAGGTATAATTTGAAATGCACCAATGGTATAAAGAAAATCATTTTAATTCATAATAAAATTTTTTTAATTTATAAAAAAATCACTTTAATTCATAATAAAGTCATTTTCCGATTTAAAGAGTATTTACCCTTTTTGAAGGGTATTTCCCCTCCTAGGTACATGTCTAATAATGATCAACCAAAATAATTTGGCGTGAAATTCAAGTCGTATGACATGGTCACACATTCAGTGTGGGGTTATTCCTTCAGGGCAAACAGTCCCCCAAGGAGAGCAGTCGTATCTTTTCCAGTTACACGCTGAGGGCTTTTCCCCACTTAATTCAGAGTTGTTGAGAGTCAAGCACTCAAGCGCAAAGGAATGGAGTGATTGGTAGGCAACTTCCCATGAGTTTGATTAATAAACATGGAGAAAATCAATGACAATATGTGAATTTCATCATTTAAGTAATAGACCTCTCTGCAGAGGATATGTCACTGTAGTATTAACCCCATCCAATGTGTATAGACAAAAGAATATAATGGACCAAGAATATGGATTACAGAACGGTCTCTAGAAAGCTACCAAGTTAAGAAAATTAAGAACCTGCGATCCAAATCCCACTCTAACCTCTAACTCCGCAAAATCTCTAATCTAAACCTGTAATGTACATCAGCGCTTGGGTAATGATCGGGAACAACCCCATGGAACTGAAAAACCAAAACACGATATCCTCAACAGCCAAACTTGCTTCTTTCACTCCCTCAAGTTTTCTCTTCTAAAAAAATTTTGTTTCTCAACAGGCTTGTTCACACAGGACGCTGGAAATTGACAAGGCCTCACTCATTGTGATTCAGAAAATAAATGTGTATCAATTGGAAAATCAACCAATCCTGGAGGAGATAATGGTGGGATCGCCGACGGGTGTTGAATTGCCAAGGGGTGAGAAGCATCCTCTATGAATTCCAAGACCCTTCTTGCAGTTGCTTGAGAATCTATATCTCTACCAATCTTTCTTGAAGTAATTGCTGCAGATGTTGTTTGCCTAGAGGAGTTGCTACTCTCTACCGATGACAGGAACTGATCTTTTGAGAGAGTTGTTTGTGCAGCTGATGTAATTATGGAGCTGAAAGCACCAGATTCCCTCAGACCTTGTATGATGACCTGCAACAAAAAGAAATCAACGGGTTTCAGGATTCCGAGCTCACAACTATGATATGTGCGTACAAAACTAGGTACCATATTAATTCAACCGAGAAAGAAAAATGAGGCAAGCCAATCCTATCAAACTAACCATTGGTGCATAAATCCGAGTCAAGATGCCCTTCCTCAAAAGTTTTAAGTTTAGTGCTTTGTCAGTCCACACAATGCGTTCCCGGTACCTAAATCAACAGAAGCGAGTTTTAGATTAGGAAGCTTACTATTTGAGACCTGCTTAAATCTGATTATAAAGAAGTTCCGGCAATTTCTTGTTTAAAGAAATACTGTTCAATGTAGGAGCAAAACTATTACTAATCAAACGCTAGAAAACCCACAATGAAGTCATTCAGGTCATGTAGTGCCTAAATGTGTGTACTGTCATTTAAAAAGTGATGCCACACAAGATCCTTTTATTAAAATCAAGGATAGGAAAATCTTTTGGAAATCATGACATAAACAATTACCAGCTAAGCATTTCCTCCTCTGTTGCAGTTGAAGCAATTATGAATGCCTGCAAAAGATAAAGGGACAGAGGTAAGGAAAGAGGTACATAAGATGAATCAAATTTAATCGACTGTTGGGACAATTGCATTAATAAATAAGGGAAACTGATATCTAAAATATGGTGACACCTCAAAGACTAGCTGTCATTGGAGACGTCAACAAGATTTATATTCATTAGTTACACATTTACGATAATGCAAATCATATATATAGGAAAGAAAAATGTTGCAGTGGAATAGTGACATATTACAAACATGACAAATTTAGAACAAATCTTCACAATATACTACAATAATAACAATTCTAACAAATTTACAGACATGACAAGCGTATATCAAGAGTAAAATAGCTGGTGTTAAGTCCAGGTGAAAAATCAGAGTAAAACATCAGGGAACAAAAAGCATAAATTGACATGACTTCCAACTGAACATAGGAACAAGAACTCACAGATCTGTCAAATTCCAACATAAAGCATCTTTTAACATCCTCCTTGGTAGGCTTGCAACCACACCGATCACGTCTAGAGGTCAAATCAGAAAATTTGGGATATGTATAATGCAGAACAGCAGCCTCCTCCAATTTTATCTCACTTTAAAAGATTAAAGAATGAAGTGTAAGTGTTTATGTTAAATATATAGATATTTTGACCATAATTTAGAAACCTTCCACATTCTGTAGAAAAAAGAATAATAACTTAATAATATTAACACCAGTAGTCAACTACATGCAGAAAGAGCTAGTATATAAAACATAAACACACGTCCACAAGAATCAGAATAGGCTTGAATAATTAGTCAATTATTAAAACAAAAGGACAAATATATAACACACATTTAAAAAGTTGATAAATTTTTTTAAATTGAACCATCATACTTTGGTGTCTTCATATAATTGTGCCATCTGTGTGCACCGTTAGGGCGGAGGTGATCTTGAATTCGAGCAGCTGATTTCCCATTTCCGTAGGTCAAAAAATAGTTTGGATTACCCCGAGTTGCTTCTTTATAATTGCCAAAATATACATCTTTTGGAAGATGGTCGTAGTTCTTCTTGAACATTGAGACCTACAACAAAAAAAAAAGATAATGATATTCGCCAATGGAAACTTTTGTGTTGTTTATAAAAGCAAACAATGTAATTATTTGACAAAATTGACTCACTTGTCCTGAGTAATAATAGCAAACAAGATTCTTCTCAACAAAGAAAAAACAAGATAGACCTAGAAAATTCTCTGGTCTTTTCTGAAAAATCATGTTTTTTCCACAATTAACAAAAACAATCTATGCGACAGAAAGATTTTTCTGGGCATAAAACCCTTCATATATATATATGAAGTCCGTGTTGCTGGCCTTCACACACTATAAGTTGTATTTGCAACTAGAAAAATTAGACAAAAAGCATGTGAGAAATGAAATAGAAGAAATTATACCTCACTGAAAGGTTCCTTGATATCGTCTAGCTCTACACTACTTTCCTGGAAAAGAGAAAGCATATGTCACCAATAATGTAAACTTATTCTGACATTAATATCGATAAATTTGAAAAGCAAAGAGACTGGAAGTCTGATAAACCATAATTCCTTAACAACATATTAACAAGACTAAAATCCACATTCAATGATGCAATCTAGTTGAGACAATATACTTTAGCAATCCACCCGATAACTAGAAACAAATCCCATCTTCACAGAAGCTCAGGGCTCAAACAATGGAAGACAGCCAGTCTTCATTGTATATCCTAATGACCCACATGGCATCTAATTAAAATAAAAAATAAAAAATCAAGATATAATTAAAGCCTTTTCACTTACATAATTTGGAAAGATAACCATATCAACATTTCCAGGCACTTCAGACAACAACTGTCTCAAAGAATACTCCTGAGTGCCAGCTGGATATATTAGCTCATCAGTGTCAAGATGGAAGATCCAATCCATGCCAGCTTCCTAAAATAGTAGAAAGTAAATATTACAAACTTTATCAAGATAAACAAAGAAGAAATTATACTGTGTTATGCAATGCAAGATAAATTCCATACCCTTGCCATGACAATAGCCATCTCCATGTTAAGGGATTGCTTCACAAACAACTCATAATTACATGGTTTGTAGAAGAAGCTTGACAGCCAAGTCTCATTCCAAATCCGGCTAAACACCACACATATAAATTTAGGCAGAAAAAATTATGAATAAACCATCAGATTCATAGTAGAAAAGGACATGAATGAACAACAGGAATGTCTTCATCATTTACAATTATTCAACAAATGAAGGGCCTCAATTAGTATTTTCCAATGTTAAAGGACTATCTACACCTGGCACTCAATGACATTTTAAAAAAGAAAGCGGAGAATATTGAGAGAAATTGGTTTTTAAGATTCTTTGTGGGCTTCGACCTCTGCTGAATTTAGAGATATTCCGCTTCATTCTTCAAGGTGTTGGGGAGCTGCAGTTTGCTGAATTTGTGTGCTATTTCGGTATTTTGTTGTGTAATTGAGTGTATTCCAAAGGAAAGGAATAGGATAACTTCCGTTCTTTGTCTTGTTTTGCAGGTGGACTTCTTTTCCACTGCTGGACAATATTATTGAATTCTCTTGAATATTAATTTAATAAAGTCTCTGTTTCTTTCCTTTGTTCTTTATTTTTTAAAGAGACATTTTAGAGCTCATCTCTTTCAAGTTTCAATTGACACTTGCTACCTCATGGGTAGAATTTTACCTTCATTCTACATGACAGCCAAAAATTTGTTTTTCCTTTAAACCCTTTACCTTAGGTTTCTAATGACAAAAAGAATCTCTACATGAACTACAGAATAAAAAAGGTCCTCCAATTCTAATCCTTTGATAAAAATCAACCAATAAATTTGAGTTGTCTAGCCATACATATCGAATTTAAATGTATTTTTTAATTTTTAAATGTACACCATTGAAAGGTTCCACAATCCAATCATAACTTCTTTAATCTTTTATCAAAAAATTGGGGAAGGAGTCCACTCCAGACATTTCACACACAACATTGGAGGTAAAGTTCTTTATCTAGACTCCCCATTGAGGGAATTAATTGGAGAAAATAAGACAACCTACTCAAAACGAAAGAGTGCCAACCTTTTAGCTTGCTGCTCCTCTAACTCCCTTGTCCTGTATATAACCTTCACTCCCTGTAATACAGATGTTCTATCTCATGAGAACGGATACTTGGGTAACCAGAACTAATGGAATTAAACTTGTATAGACATCAACTGAGTTTATTGAGTTGTTCACTAGTAATATTTTTAGGTGAAGTATGGAGTTGAACTCACCGGAATGGTTTCTAAGACTTTTGATACATTAGGAGACGCAGCCTTCCCTTCCACAAAAAGGAAAAAGTTTGACACTCCAATAACCTTATGATAAAAGATCCATGGCAAAATTTGCTCTAAACCAGCGGAAGTGCTTGTTTGAATACATATCTGGCAAGGAAGATATTACTGATTGGTTATAAAACACTTCCCACTTGTTAGTTGTATAAACATGAATCATCACGATCAATGTATGAAATCAAACATCTAATATCAGTCCACAACATGATTCCACATCGTTTTATACATTGAGAAGACTGGAAAATCCATGACCATACATAGAAATAAAAAGACTTAGGCATAAACTAGACTCAGAGAAGTCATAATGAACAGAAAGGGGAAAAAGAAGGGAGGGGGAGAGGGGGGGGGGGGGGGGGGGGTTGGAGGGTGGAAGCCAGTCACTTGTATCTAAGAAATGGTTTACACAGAATAAATTTACCAACAGGGAAATAACTAAATCCACAATTACTGATGTTTGAGAGATGTATTACCATCATTTGGGAAGGGACAGTGACATATTGATGTAATATTGAGAACCAACCAATTTGTTAAAAACCATCAACATGGATACATGAAAATTTCAGTGTCAATATTGATATTCCTGCTTTAGCACAACATGATTTCTTCTTCTTCTTCTTTTTTTATTTTTTTGGGATCAATATTGATGTCCCAAAGATGTGTTTTCATCCACAAGTAATGACCCTAATATATCTATTGCCTCATAAGCCATGACATTTCCTTTTCATGCCCATACTGTGTATCAACGCTAGTATATCTTATATTTATATCATGAGACCAGAACACATCCTTAGATATAAAGTATAAACAACCAAATAATAGTAGCCCAGCATATCTAAACCTTTTTCCCACCTTCTCTAATCTAAAGCTGCATTATCTATTGAGCTTAATTTTGGAACCAATCATTTTAGATCAAGAAAAACAAGAAAAGTCACATGCATGAAATTATTAACCAGAAATTATCATAAAAATGCTAAACAAACCAAGATTAACTACAGAGAAAATCTCCAAATACCCTCACAATCACCACTAATCAAGCAAAACCCAGATGTCAGATCCCAAGATCCAAACACAATCAACCCCCCAAACACCCAAACAAACTCAACCAAATCCAAAACCCCATCAATCAAATTTCATTAAACACCAATCAACCACCCTCAAAAACCCAACAAAATTCAACCAAAAAAGAAAAATAAAGCACTGACCTTTGGCCTCAGATCGGACCCGTAATCGAACTTCCAGTCCTTAAAGTACGGGAAGGAGGGCGACTGGCTCCGACCCAGAAGATCGACGCAGTCCGAACCCGAAGAGCGCGAAGCTGCCTGGAGTGCGGGCCCCGCCAAGCCGACCATTCCGGGGAACTCGTGGTGGTCCGGCGACCACCGGGTGATGGGGTCGTTGAGGCCGCCGCGCCATTGGAGAACGAAGGCGAAGCCGGCGAGAGTCAGCGGAAGGACGGTGAGGAGCAGGAGGAGGCGCGAAGCGAAGGTCTGGAAGGAAGACGATGATGCAGATGGTAATGACGAGGAAGAAGAAGAAGAGGAGGGTCTGAAAGAAGAAGAGTAGAGACCCGCCATGAGAGGTTGACGAGAGAGAAAGAGAGAGAGACTGGTCTGTGCATATATATATATATATATGTACGTATGTATGTATATATAGATATATATGAATCTGAGAGAGAGGACTCAGACTTTGAAATGTAACCGAAGGCAATGGAGTTTTGGAACCACCTGAACGAGAATGAGACTGAGAGCCGTTTTTGTCGTTTTTTTGCCGGCTTCAGATTTTTTTTTCTTTTTATGAAGAATTTTCTATCTTGACCAAGAGAACATGAAGAATTTTCCTTTTCTTTTTTTGGGTCAAATACTCAATTGTGTAAGAAATTTTACTACCAATGCTCTCTGATCCTTGAATTTCGAAATGCAAACACTTATCTTACAAACTACTATTATTAGTCTGTTTAATCAGTACTTTTTTATATCAGAGTCTTGGCGAAAGAATTTGAGTCTACAGTCTATTTCGATAGAACGGAGAGAAATGACACTACCCATATAGTATTGAGAGATAATTTTTTTTTCTTGAGAGAATTATAGCAATGATCCTGGATTTTTATCTCGAATCTCACTTTAATTCATGAACTTATATTTTGAATTTTATAGTCCACTTTCACTAGTGTAGTATTTTAATCTATTCTGTCAATTTTATTTATATTTTTTCATCAATTTTAGTCACGTATATCACGTTGGAAAATAAAACGAAAGTGGGTTATCATTTTTACCTTTCAAAATAAGTTCACATGTTTGACGCGTGATTAAAATTGACAACAAAAAGTGGATAAATTGACGAAATAGACTTAAGTAATACACGAATGAAAGTTTACGTATTAGATAATTCAAAAAACAAGTTCCTAGACTAAAGTAATACTAAAAATAAAAATCAAGTACTATTGTTGTCATTTGCTCTTTGTTTATTTGTAGACCATATTTCACAACAACAAAAGAAAGACCTCACGACCACACTTATTTAAGCCATCTCAATTCATTAGATTACATTGTACCTATCTAATCATTTGAAATCCAATTCAAATACATTATATCTAATATCTTAATTGTTCTTTACACATTCATGCTTTTAAATTCATCCATCAAGATAGAGAAATACATTTGTCCAAATAGAGAAATACATATGTCCAAATAGAGAAATTTACTAATAAGGAGAAAACTTCATCAATGATTATTTGGTGTAGTGGATGACGCTCAATCTCGCTTAGTCGGAGTTTATCATGAGTCCAAATCTAATTATTGATTAATAAAAAATAAAAAGAGAAAAACTTTCATAACCCCATTATTATGAAATAGCATTACACATGTGAGAGAGAGAGAGGAGGATTAGTCCCAAATTCCAACGTCTCGAACCTCTTTTTTCATTTAGAGAAATTATTGTATGTGACCGTAACACCACGTGGCATGATGACGTAGCGTTACCAATTCACTCAAATTATAATACGTATATAATAATTAATTTTTAAAACCTTAAAATATAAGAAAATCCCTAAAATATAGGAAACAACTCTTAAAATTGTCTTCGTGTTATAATTTAAATGTATTGATAACATCACGTATAATAATTTTTCCTACATTTGTGATATAGAGAAGTTTCCTCTACCAATAAGATATTCTAATTGACACCTAGGCCTAAACTGTATTTATAGTTGTGTTATAATATAATCAAATTTTAAGCAAATTACAAAAATAACCCTTAAATTTGGGCCCTTTGGCCAAAGGTTCATTTAGGTCTCTAACTTTCTTAGGAGTCATTTTGGTCTTCATACTGTGATATGTGTGTTGGGTGACGACAAAGCCCAAGTTATGTTAGGATTTCTGTCATAAGTGGTTACCCGCATTGCACATGACCATTAAATCAGAGTTAATAACTTAATACAGCCTCTCCAATCACAAAATACATACATCCACTTTCTTAAAAATAAAAATAAAAATCACAAAATACATGTCCACTAAACTCCCAAACCCTTTGGTCCAATTGGACCAATTTTATGACCCACTCCCACCACTTTCCCATGTTCCCCTTCCATCCCATCCCCAAAAACCACTTCAATTAATGCTCTGCGATTGTAAGAAGAGAAGACAAGGAGATAACAAAGCAATAAAATCCTTCAAATGCATGTGTAACATTTGGCTTTTTTATGTGGTGTGTGTTGATTAGTGAGTTTCCTTTTTCTTGTTTTTTTTATTGGTGATTAGAGAGACCAAAATGCCTTGATATTGTGAACAGGTGACCACTGTTTACTATAAAATCTTAATAGAAGTTGGGCGTTGTCCTTACTAAGAGCATGTACATTGAGATTGAGATGACTAAATGCTATGCTAAATCTATATTTAGAGCAGTTTGGAAAAAACACAGCTACATTGGCAGCTATAACTATGCTATGCTATGCCATGCTAAAGCTAAAAATTCTGTTAAATATAGTGAATGATTTCGCTTTAGCAAATGAGAAAGTCAAGAAAAACGTGGGCTCACCATGAGCAAAGCTGGGTAGGGAGAGAATTTGGGCCAGCTAGAAGGTGCTGATTGGCTGATGGGAAATATTAGCTATAGTTATAGCATTGTACCAATGTCGCCAAAATTTGGTTTTGCTATAGCTATACGGTTTAAAAAGCTATAGCTTTAGCATGTACAAATGTACATGCTCTAAGCATACATCTCAAACGTATGAGGGCTAAAATGTTTGTTATGAAAGTCCATATACTAAATTGAAACTTTGGTAAACAAATGGGGATCATTTTATAATGCACCCTAAAATTTAATAATTATCACATAAAAGCTTTTTATTACATGTTCGACTTCTCTCAACTTTAATCCAAATATCAATTTGTTCCATAATCTTCATTTTTACTCAATGTAGTCCTTCATATTTAACACTGCATATCAATATTGTCCCTTCACTATTTGGAGATCGGACCAAAAAAGACAAAAAAAAGATAGAGCCCTAGAGTTATAATTAAACTTGCAAACTACATGAGGAATACTTTTTAGTTTTTGCTTCATCTATTCTCTTTTTTAAGAAATTCTTGTATACAACTTCTCATTTATAACTAGTCACATGACCACCATGTGAGAGGGATGTTGCATATGAACGGTTTCAATCAAGAGTCAACGATGTAATTTAATTGATTATGAGATTAGCACACAAGGAATTAGTATAGGATTAAAATCCTGGAAGGAGTTTCTCTTAAGAGGATGGCAATTAGGACATGCGTTACCCACAATGAGGGTAGATTGGAACAAATTTAGTTAGTGGTAGAGTGTAAGCTTTTAAAAATTTCTTTGGACAAGTAAGTTGTGGTCTTTCTTAATTATGTATGTTCACTTGTTCAGCATGATATCGAGTCTTCCGGCATCTATACTTACTCTTTTGATTCTCTCCTTAGCTCGATCAAAGACACTTCTCATATATATTACTCTTCATTGGACTTGAGGATTCTAACCAGCTAGATCAGTTTTCTCACTAACTCCAGTTTCCAGAACTTTTCACATCATCTAGAAGAGAACTTTTCTTCACCAAGTTGAGCAATGAATACTTTACATTTCACAACAAATTGTTTCATTTCTTCCATCTCTTTCTCTGAATTTTTCATGCAAGCTCTCTCAGTGTGTAGGTGTTAAGGTGATGATCTTTATTATTATAATTAAAAAATAAAATACAATACAATCCATTCTGAGCTATCATCAACTGAAGCATCACTTATCTGATCCCTTATTCGGGTACAAAAACCAAACACATGACAATATTGAAAACAATACGTACAGTACAATACAATTTGATTGAAATAAAACAATCCAATCCGGCATTGCTAGACTAGAACGAAATGTAGAAGAATGGAACATTTTTCTTTAAGGTACAACATGAAGTAAAAGTATACACAATTTATTACGTGACTGAGAAGTAGTTTAGCCGGGTCGAAGTGACACGATGAGCCTTCCTCCTTCAACAGTGTGAGAAAGAATCAAGACAAACGACTTCAAGAATGGTTTGGACAGGACATATTGGTAGTCTAATTTATATATATATATATATATATCACCTCTTCAACAGCTTTAGTACATCTCCGACCAAATGCAATGACCCAGTTACAAGAACCTGTAGATCAACAATAAGCATTTAAGATGTTATTGTTAGTGTGGATGTCTACAAAGATCCAGACAACTACCCCACAAACATAAATTTCAAGGGAAAAAATGAATCAGAAATTATTAGGGTGCAATTTTCAGGGGGCTCAATTAGAGAATTAGTAAAATGCATGCATCCACATCCAGAAAATGTGTCTAGCAGTCTATATGAAAGACAACAAAAAACAAAAAAAGATCAGAAAGGAAAAAAGAAAAGATATAGATCCAGATAAGGGCAGAAAGCACGCAGACATTTATTTTTGGGAATGCATAACGGGATGTAGCCAACACCAAGAGACATAGGCATGGGAGAACCAAATAGCGGCAAAGGAAGACACTATCTATGGAGGAGTTATTAGCATTCTTGTGATTAAAAAAGGGTGTGTTAACTCTGATATTTTCATTAGTTTAAGTCTTTGGCCTAGTAATCTAATCCCAAATATGAGGAAATTATTCAAGTAGTTGGTGATGAAATATCTAAAAGAAAGACAAGTTTAAAATGGAAACATATCTCATCAAGCAGGGATAAAGGCTGCGTGCATATGACTCTCCCCAAAACCCATAATGACATCTTCTTCTGATCACTTGACTTGTGTACAATGACCACTTAATCTCTTTATATAGTGATCATAGATATGACACTTTATTTTTAATACATTCATGTACCTATTAAAAATACTTCATTAAACCCACACTTATCAAGACAAATCTATACTTAGATGAATGCATGAGTCAATATTTACATCCTTCTAAATTCTAAGTTAATTGCATGGTCTGCTGATATATCTATATCAAGTAAAATAGTAGTGTGTTACAAACTCAATGAAAGAACAAGTTTCTATCCCAGTAATTTTACCTGGATTCTAACAGAAGGGTTTCCTTTTGCACAATCCCTGAGCCAATTTATTGCTAATGGCAATGAAGGGATTACCGCACTGCAAGCAAAACGATTTTCTACAGGACTGCAATGAGAAGCATCCTCATAAAGAAACTCGTAAGGTAAAATTTTTGCGGCATCCATCTTTGATTCCTTGTCAATAACAGCATCTACTTCTGCATGTGAACAGAAAAAACATTGTGTTGGTCAGATTGGTGTTCAAGAGATAATCAAAGCATTATTCTCAAATGCATGCATAACTTGAACTACACAATAGTAAAACTCTGAAAAGAAAATTTGGTCATGATGGTTCAGAAACCTCTCAGGTAACTCACATAAAGGCACAGTTTTAAGGCCACTACCACAATTTCACCCAACTCTCAGATCAGGTGAAGGGTTACTAAGGATGACAGCTTAAAGAGACAGGTTTTGGAAAGACTTATAGTCAAACTAACCCCAGTTCAGTTATGCTGATTTCTTTGCTGTCTTTTCCCCCATGCAAGTGTATGAGTTTGATTGGTCTTTCTACCTTTTATTGTTTTTAAACTCAGCAATTGATGAACTGATTGCACTTTAGTAATGGAGTAAGATATTCAATGGAGTAAGAGTTGATTTGTTTCAGTAATTACCTATAAAATATATATATATATACACACAGATATGTGGGAATCTAGATCATTGATTATGGCAGAAGCTTACAGCAATTATATTTGACTGGATAAAGTCCTCGTATACTAGGTAAATTCGTGGTCAGGAAAGTATGTGTATGTGTGCATGTGGGCGTGCGCGCATGTGTCTAACATGAAAAATAAATACACACATATATACATATAATGCATACATAATATACTTTACCCTTTACCATTATCTGGGTAAACAAACAATGTAAAATACCAATTAACATGCAATGCAAGCTTTTAAGGAAACGAAAGTACACACCCTTCCCATAGATCATCTTCTCCCAAAGTCTCTGGAGGCTGAATTGCCAAGATAGCTCCCTGCTATAAGTATGTGCAGGAATGACTGAGGCAGCAGAAGTAACTTTGGAATAAGTTGACATACTAGGGACAAAAAGGGCCTTCGAGAAATGAGTACCTGAGCAAGATAATAGCAAACCCTCAATGTATCAGTGTCTAAGTCTCATAAACATAGATATCTATTCTTGGAAATTAAAAAAAAAAAAAAAAAGAGAGGAGAAAACACGAATGAAAAATAATTAATAACTGGAATTTGTTTCCAGATTGTTTGTCCATCATTAAGTATATGAATCACAGTATGAATGTGCCACTGTCTCTTATCTGTCTGTTAGACCAAAAGAAGTCTTATCTGATTACTGCTATTGCTATTGCTTTAAAACTTAACTCTTACTGGGGGAGAGGGAAAAACAGTTGCTGTTCCTAATGACAAATCCATAACCTCAATGATTAAGAAAAACAAACAGAAGAGGAATCTCCTCCGCCCTTCTCCAAAGAAAGAAATAAAACTAAGAAACATTTTGACATTTTAGATAGCTTAGTTTTCTGAAATATTTGAAGTATATGTTTAGAGCACGAAGTAGCCAAAAAAATGAAAAAAAAAATAGTGAAATGATAAAACAAAACTCAAGCAGCCAATCCTACATAGTGGCAATAATTGATAAGTCTTTCTTGCATTGTATTGGGCATATAGTTTAATAGGACCTCAGGATACTGATATCACATGTAAGATCTAAAAGGAGACTGACGATTGCTCCTTTCTTTTCTACTGACAAGGATAACTGGTTACCACTGCCAGGTCCCCAAACCCCCTCCCTGCCCACAAGCTCGCACAATCTTCCCTTTATAGAGGAAGAGGTACAGTTGCAACACCAATATCTCAGAACTTCTAGAAGAAAATGAATAGTTACTAAAAAATTAAGGGAAAATTAGGAGGTAATTGACTAATTAATTGTGTTTCAATCAGAAATACCTGAAGAAGCACACGTACTTACAAGCCGTGGAAGCAATACTTGTGGGTCTCTAACCTCCATGCAATTGAATAAAAGAATCTACAACGTATAAACATTAAAAATAAGGACCAAATTATTAGATTGCACAAATCCACTTGTGGATGATAATCCATCAGTAGATATAATAAGCCATTAACAGAGAAATTCAGGGATCTCTAGAAGATGTCAGAGACACCTCAAGACATCTACCACTGAGTGTAAAACTTGCTGTTTGTAGTGGTTTTACTTTTACCTGCTTAGATATTTTGTAAGATTCCTCCATTTTCTCTGTTCCATGTTGGAGGTGACCATTTTGCCAAACCTGCTCCACGTCTCCAACCCTAAAACAAGATGACATTTTCTGGTTTCCCTTCACGGCACTAGAGAACCATCTGCCACAAGCCTCCATACTCTCAGGACTGTGAGCTCCATCCAAGTAGAAAATTAGATCTCCACAAGAACTTTCAGACACTTTTGATGAGTTGTAGGACTTCAAAGAAGTATCATAAAAAATCTGAGCTCTCCCAGGAAGATGGGCAGTTGAAAGACCTCTACGAAATGCCTCTGGTAAATCATCTTCTGGAATATCCTGTTTTCCAAATAGTTTCTCCCAATTCCCTGTTCTTTGAAGCCAACATTTAGAGAGGGAAACAGCAAGACCAGCATTAGCAAACTGGTGGTCACCAGACAAGCTAAGCTTCAAACCATCCATCTTTTTACAGTCAAGTGGTGCCACTACTTCCAACGGAACCTGCAATTGGTAATGACAGATCAAATAATAATTCACAAGTTCTTCTCTGTGTGAGAGAGCGTGCATGAACTGAACCAACAGCTATTAACCTATAAAAAAAATCTAGCAGAATAATGATCTTTTGGTCAAGCCGATGAACTCTCAGGGATGACAAACAAATTTATACCTGGTTCAGTACAGGTTTGTTGAAGGAACAGACTTCCATAGTTGCCATGTAACGTGTCATCTTTTAACAAATTTGGTAAACATCTGGTTTTAATACGTCAAAATCTTATTTCATCTCAAATTTATGATCAAAAGAACAGTTATATCCATTATAACTGCATTTATGCAGTTATCATTATTTATTATTTAAATGTATTGAAACACTCTTAAACATGTTAATGAGATCATATGAACACTTTACTATCAGTTATCATATTTGATTCACATGAAAACTAGAGTGAAAAAAAAATGCTGACTGGATTTGTTGCTCATCTTAATCCAATCTGAGTGGAAATACATTATGAGAAACAGAAAACTCATAAGCTTCAATCTATAATTGGGGTGCTTGTCCATAAGAACAGGCCATGAGAAACACTTTTGGAGGTAAATCAACAATGATCAAAAGAGCACAGTGGATTTGGCATCAATGATCAAAACATTTTTCCTAAAGCTCAAGGAAAAGGAAGTATTTTGACCAGCAGATGCCAATAATGGCAGGGAACAAAAGTATGCACAAGCACCCATGTATGTGCATATAATAAGTGTATGTGTGTGTCTTTGCATACATTCATATTGAGACCTCTACACAGTGGGACTGAGCAAGATGATTTACCTTTAGTCCACAAGCCACCTCCTGGATAACATCCATTGCTTCAGAAAGCTGGGGTACCACGAACGCAGGAATATGAGGCTTCAGGAGCAGGGAAGACATCAACCCAATTCAGAAAATATGAAAACTGCCAATTTGAATAATCAAAACAGAAATATTGCGATAAATAACTAATAACCACAGAAATCATATTCATGCTAGTTTGAGTTGCTTACAGAGGAGATTTCACATGTATACCTTAAATATTCCAGCCTTGTGAGAAGCTATTTGCCCAAGGGTATTTCCTGCATAGTATTATGGCAACTACCTAATTTTAGCATCCAAATATCCCATTGCACCATATTAATGATAGAATTGAAGAAAATGCAAAAGAAAAAACCTGATAGCTCATAACTAGTTTGTTAGAAATGAATAGCAATCATACAAGTACATCAATATAGAAGTATGAAAGTACACCAAATATCCCATATTAAGTATGCAGATAATACTATATCTATCAGAAACCAAAAGCTGGTAAAACTAGTTGAGGAGTCAAAAAGACGCACCCAATGTCTCCACGTGGTCCATCCCTAGAGAAGTAATGCCACAAACAATAGGTCCTTTGATCTGCATGATTTAGCACAAATTTCCTTTACTATTTCCATCTCTTCTCTTTTATTTTCACGGTTCTTTCAGAAAAAACCTAAAGAGAATACTAAAGTTTTACTTTATTATAATAATCTTGGGTTCTAAAGAACATAAAACAGTTTTCCAATTTGAATCCACTTCAAAAATTTATGTAGTTCCATTCAGCATACCACATTTGTGGAATCTCTTTTTCCCCCAAGACCAACTTCAATAATAGCAACGTCAACCTATAAAAAAATGCCATTCTTTGTCACAATATGAAAAAAAAAAAAAAAATGAAAGCCAAAGAAAAAATTCAAGGAGAAATAAAAATGCATGATGAAGTACGGGTAATTAGCACCAAATAAGTCAAATAGAAACTATCAGCTACTACCAATTGCGACAGATTGTTAATTAACACTGATTCCAAAAGTTTAACAGTAAATAAAAGAGACCCAACAATTTATACTGAGCTAAAGAGAAGTAGAGAATCACATGCAAGCTTATTCGAGCAGAACTGGAGAAATTAGTCAGTTACAAGAAATAGGGTTACCAAAATTTGAACACAGGACCTGGCTTTAATACCATGATAAGTTATTATTGTCCTGAAAGCTTAAGCTAATAAGAATTACCCCAACAGTGTATATCAAGCTGAACCTAACACACACTAACACATATAATTGGTACAGAACAAGGCATGTGCTAATATATGCCTATAGGTAAATTGCTTGAAGACCTTAAGAGGGAAGGGAATGCAAGGATGATGGGGAGATTAGGGGGGCTAGCTCATGCACAGGCTGCATAACATTTCCTGAAATGATATTTATGAGAGTCTTAGAAACATTGACAGTAGAACAGCCAATTCCAGGTAAATCAAAAGACCGTCTAGCAGGGCACAGACGAACTGATTGCCAGACCCTAGAGGTTCTGAATCAAACGGAAATAAACAGGAAACGTGATATCCAAAGAAATTTTACAATTACATTTAGTTCACTATAAGGAATTGAAATAAACAGGGTTGATAACTTTAGGTATAGAAACTCTTTAGGCTTAGGGTTTTAGTGTGATTAGGGACCTGAACAGAAGCAAACACAAAATTTTGCTTGGGCGTTCGAACACCCTGCAATCTTGCATCCGGGAATTTTGCTAGTGAATTAGACTCTATATATATAGAAGTCTCAAGTGGACGCCCACATTTAAAACAAAAAAATGTGGACGTTCTCATCCTAGCCATCCTGAAATGCATTTCAATGATCGGAACCATCCATCTTTTAGATCCCTCTTCAAGGATCTTCCCTCCGAAAAATTAGCTAAATCGGAAATCATTGGTCATTTAAATTGTATAGACAAACTCAGTTTGTTCGATAAAACTAAAATAACGATCCTGGTATCAAATGGCTAAACAATTTCTGATTTGACTGATTTTTTACAACCCTAACCCTTGAAGGAGGAACTAACAAATTGATGGTTCCAATCATTGGACTAAAAGCCGGAGGGATACGTCCTTTTCACTATTTTCCGAGGTTCCCTCTTGAACTTTCTTGTATTTATAGGGTATGTTCTCTCACCAAACACTCTAGCAACATAAGAGGCTGTAAATCTAAACCACACATTTAGTCAAGAGTCAGCCTAATCAGTGGTCAGGCAAGAGAGCAGTTCGCATATATATATATACATTGCCCTTTCGTTTGCATTTTGAACATTTCGTGTATATGTATAGGGTAATGTTCTTTTATCAGACAGTGTGCCCACATAACAATGCTGCAGCCATCTGGCTAATTCCAAGATGAAAATTGATTTGACAAGTTCAATGAAATAAAGGGAAATGACTTACCTGTTCACAAACAAAAATTTTGAAAGCCAACAAAGTGAGGAACTGAAATAATGGAGGCATTGGCAGGTCCTCTGTAACCTTTTCCTGCAAATTTAAGCTTCAAATATCAACAAACTAAGCTTTACAAGTTTTACTTGTCAAGTAGATGAAGCATCACTACATGAGTTGATATTTAGTATGCTTGTCATGCAGTAATAAAAATAAAGGCCATCTGATGCATACACAACCTATTAATTCAAAATTTAAAAATCAAGCAGAGACATCAGTTATGAAGATTATAACATCCTCCCAATTTGGAATATGATAACCCTGACTTATATGAATTTTAAAATTTATCTATTTGTTCTGATGCTCCTGAAATTAAAACATCAAAATATATATACATGGGCATTTTTCTCCATCAATTTGAAACAAAAACAATACACATCAAAGCTCTCACTCTAGTGAACAGAGTTACAAATGGGATTTCAGACACAGAACCAGCAACACCAAGTTACTGGTGATTTGAAAGCCTAAAAAGAATATTTCTGGGGATTAATATCTTGGGCTTTGATGAATATGACCAGTACTATCCAAAGTGATACCCGTCTAGAAGCAGGTCCAAGAGCACTAGGCCATGCATCCATAATCCATTCATATGGTGCTGATGAACCCCACTTGGGGTATGAGACTAGAATAAAACTCTTTTACAATATCGAATGGTCATTAATACGTTATTATCATTAGTTGCATACAATATGGAACAATTATATCATCCATTCATGGAAGTACTGATTAACCATGCTGGGGTATGAGATTGAAATAAGAATTGTTACGATTTGGAACAACTATATCTTAAAAATACTTCATGAGATGGTATTCTAATATTCATATGGAAACAAAAAGAATACCTCCAGTTGATTCCAGATATTCCAAAAATAATGCAAAAATTTATCCTCAGTTATGTCCAACCTACACATGCAATTTAAAGTCAGACTCAGACCTGAAAGTTAGATATTGACAGTCAACATCCAAATCAGCTAAGTATATTCAGTTCAATAAATAAGTGCATAGATGTTAAAACATGATAAACCTAAGATTAATTTTGGTTCACAAATATTGTTTGAAGCTTCCATATATGTTAAAGGACTAGTTCCTACTCTTGCCCCTTTCACGATTCAAGAAGAGAATGCCTTCCAGTGAAGCAGTTAATCAGACCATCTTTCACTGGAGGTCAAGTGAGAGCATAAATCAATCATCAATATGAAGATGCCCAAGGGACCTCATGTACAACGGGAACTATAATTCTACAGCTGAAAAAACTTATTATGCCTATTATACTAATTTTATAGCTGTAAAAGGAGTACCAAATATGACCACTAAAGGTGTCCCAGTGCTCTAACTGCCCAAAAAGAAAACATAAGGTAGAAATAGATTATCTATTTAAAGTCAATATTAGGTGCCCTTTACTCCAAAATCTTGGGAACGAAAGAGAGAGAGAGAGAGAGAGAGAGCCATGTACAAAGTATCCAAACAAAAGATGAGCCATATCGTTGATAGAAGTTCTTCTGTTAAACTACTAACCCATCAATGCGAAATCTTTCCCTCACGTCAATCAGGTGAGGAGAAGTGAACAGTCCCGTTCGAAAACCACACTCCCGTAAAATAGCCTCACAGAATGTGCATGTTGAACCCTTAAATGTGAAAGCCCAAAAGAAAAACAGAAAGAGTGAGAAAGAGTTTTGCAGAAATATGTTCTCTCATTAAAAATGCGCCATTCAGTAACCCTACGAGGAAAATGTAAGAATAATAAGGGTACTCATATGTTTGACATTTTTCATCATGTCAGACACCTTGAATCTTGTCAAGAAACTATTTGAGTACAAAAGTACATAATCACATTGCATCTAAATACACCACAAACACACACACACACATATATATATAATAAGCTCCTTTAATAAAATATGTTTCTCGATCATTGGATCAGAAATAGACGATGCATCTCATTCACTGTGTGTCACGGTGGTTCATATCTGATCTAACAGCTGAGAAACATGCTCTTATTTAGGGACCTTAACAGAAAATGACATTGGAGTCAACAATACTAAGGTTTGATATCATAATGATTTCAACAAAAAATTGATAATCGTCTGAAAGCCTTAGTCTGATTTGTCCAGGATAGTATAGTTTAAATGAGAGAAGCACCTTCCCCTTTGTTCCAGCTACATGAATAATTTTGAGTCCTCCTATCTTTTCCTCCAAGCCTAGTATCTGTAAAGAAAACAAGCATCCTGCATTTCAATCTACAAACACTAAATCAAATTTTTAAGAGTATTTTTCTCCCTCCAAAATGCAAATCAAATTAGATAGCCACCACCCACATTCTATATCATATAAGTTTAATTTCGATTATAATTATTCAGAGCATGTTGGTCTGATTGTA
Source organism: Dryas octopetala (assembly GCF_963921425.1). Taxonomy (NCBI): domain Eukaryota; kingdom Viridiplantae; phylum Streptophyta; class Magnoliopsida; order Rosales; family Rosaceae; genus Dryas; species Dryas octopetala. The sequence goes on from NC_141371.1 coordinate 12,919,767, forward strand.
TGATGTCTGTAGGTTACCTTGAGATATATCGACATCCTTTCCAATTTTCCAAATTTGCCACCTAAAAGTGATCTGTCTCCACGTTTTTTACTTGTAATAAGAGAGGAAAGTGCTTCCATGGATGATTCATATGAAGATATAAGAGGTAAGTCCTCTGAGTACTCTTTGACAACTACAACGCTTTTCTTCTGTTCCATAACTTGAGATGATATCTTTGTATATCTATAACCTAAACATTAAGCCAGGAAAAAGTTCAGATACTCGAGGTTAAGCTCTTCTATCCTGCACAAAGATGACTTCTCAAACAACTGTGTTGATGAATTTTCAAAGAATGACAAAACAACAGAGGGCCTCCAACTCCTAGATTTCACCCATAGATTGGCATAAACTCACATGATCTTAATTCTTTGCCCTCCAAATTAGTGTTTCAGACTAACTTGTCAAAAGCATCATTAAGAGATTATATGAAGCATGAGAAACTCTGATCCTCCGGTTTGCATGGGAAATGAACTTACCACGTCTATTAAGATCACTAGTGTCTATAAAAGATGGCACACGAACGGAGGTCCATTCTTTATTAGTACACAAATGAACACTTCTGTCATGGAATTGTGAAACTCCAAATATCCCACACTTCAGGGGAGTGTTTGAATGAACAAGCATCAGGAGCATCAACCCTGCAAAACACAATAATTTTTTAGGTTACAGTACTAAGATAAAAATAAAAGAGCATGGCATGCACTAAAGGAAATGTAGTTAGGGTCATGGGACACCTTTAGAATGCCTGAAATGTTTGGGTGATTATTTGTCAGAGTATGTAAATATATATACATATATGGTAATGTTCTCTTCTCAGACTGAAGCACACATTTAGGCAAGAGTTCACCTGATCAATGGTTCAAATAGATAGTTTGGCAACATAACATGTCAAACTATCTGGTAAGACAACGTTTTCGTGTGTATATATACACTCTAAAAAATTTACTCACCATTCATCATCCTTAAGGAAAGATGTGTCTCCAAAGTCTTTCATCATCATCTTTTTAAAAAAATATTTTTCAGGTAATACGGGCACAAGCCAGCCGATTCCAAGGAAGAATTTGACTTGGCCACATAATTTTTAAAAATCGGTCAGTCCATCTTTACAATGTGGATTTCCACTGCAACCGGAGAATGGGACAGTGAATGCTATCCCCGTAACTGATACACATATTACACATTATATGCCCAGTTGTTGAACCGAAACGACATAGCTATTAAAACATAGCAATTACAATTATTTCTCTTTTATGTTCTTGGTCTATGACCACGTACTTTTGTAGTGAAGTTAAGTAGGTGAACAATAACCCTGTTTCATTGTTTTAAAGATGGTTATAACCCCTTAGCCACATCTGAATAAAACTCAATCTGGTTGCCAACAGAATAAAAAAAGAACAAGATAACTCATTCTCCTTGTTCTTCTCCTTCTTCATCTTCATTTTTTGTGTTTCTTTCTTTCAAAGATGAAAGAACATGAAGAGAGAAAGAAAAAAACCCTCGACTTAAAGAAGCAAAAAAAGTTTGTTCCTTTTGTCTTGTCCACGAATTCTCACCAACCCAACAGAGCATTAAGCAAAAGCAAAGAGAGAATAAAAATCCCTCAAATCTTTGCTTCTTCTGTTTCTTCTTTTTAATAGAATGATAAGAGCATAAATGTTCAAGCAAAAAAGCACACTTCCACAAATCCAAAAATTATTATAGGCAGAGAAGGAAGTTTTCCATATTTATATGAGTACGCGTCTGTACGCATATTCTATATGTATTTGCATTTGGAGAGAGAGAGAGAGAGAGAGAGACTGACAGAGGAAATGAGCTTAGGCATGGTGTTGTAAGTTGGTGAGTTGGTGAGCTGGTGAATCGGTGCCGCCTCCACCTCTATTAATGGAGTGTTTGTATGTCTCTCTGCTCCCTGTGTGGCCAATCTATGCAACTCCTTAAAAACGCAATCTTTGGTGCTTTCCTTTGTGGCTTTGTGACTACCCACGATAGTCAAATGCACTAAAATTAATTTTCCTAAAATATATATAATTAATAATATTATTTTTGTTTTAATATTTCTTAAAAAAAAAAAGATTAAATACTAAATGTCAAAAAAGTTTAACATAAGAAGAATTATTGGGTGTAAGTTGTGTAATCGATATACCATCACGTAATGTAACCAATTTAACGTGTAATGATATTGTTAGACGACATATATACTGTAGGTATAGTATTGATAACATTCACTCTTATTATAACACATATGTTGATTATACTATGTGACAATATATCGATTACATAAAATCTTTTAGAGATAATTAGGCTTAGGTCCTTTATAAAAACAGTTTTTAAATAAAGACCGGAGGTGTTTTAAAATTTATAAGAAAATCATTTTAATTCATAATAATTTAGAAAAAAATCATTTTAATTTATAATAAAGTCTTTTTAATTTATAAGAAAATCCTTTTAATTTATAAGAAAATTCTTTTAATTTATAATAAAGTCATCCCCAATTTGAAGGGTATTTCCCCCTATTTGAAGAGTATTTCCCCTCCTAGGGTGTAAAGTGGGCTTTGTAGAGACTGCATGTTAGGTTTTAACTCCAAGATTTTGGGCTCCGCTCAAAATCTTGGAGTTAAAACCTAACATAAAATCGTCAAAAGAAAAATAAAATGACTTAATTAAAAATTCTAAATCACTACCAATCTTAGTCTAAGAAAGGCTCAAAAAATGAACTGAACTCTAAATCTCCCAATAATTTATTCAAAATACCAAATAAACAAGGCATAATTCGTTTGCAGCCACAAATTTAGACCGAAATCTCAGAGTTGCCAAGTATTGTCTACCTTGAAAATTTTAAATTTCACCTAATCTTCAAATCTCGTTTGAAAGTTACTTATCCAAGCACAACCTAAATGAAATTCAAGTATTGACAAAAAAGAAAGAATTAAGTTGTAACTACGTGGGAATTAAGTTTTAACTTTTATGTAATCACAATTTGTGTGATTTTATGTAATCACAATTTTGTAAAAATATATTAGATAGAGCATTAGAATGTCCCGAACTAGCATTCGATGGGCATTCAAATGAGGTCTTTGGCTCCAAAAAAATGTCTCATATTGATATTTTTTCCAATATTAAAATTTGATACCTAGACGGCTAGACTGATAACATAAAGTGTTAATAGTTAAAATTAAAAAAATATTATAATTTGGTACATAAATCCAACTACCCTTATTATTATTATTACAAATGTTATTATTAATATAAACACAACAAGATACATTGGTTGGGATCTGGATTCTTGCCCTGACTCTCCACCACACCTAAAACTCCATTGCAAATGCAAAATAGACTTGATTGTTTATCCACAAAATGATGATGTAATAGTATGTATTTTCCTTACCGTATAAGCGAAGCTAGACTTTCTTTTTTTTGGCTAGACTTTATTAAATTAGTTGGGCCCATCACTTTGTCGGCTTGGTATTTTACATGGGCTACCACTACCACCTTTAAGTGGCCCTGCTTAGGGATGGCAACGGGCCGGGTTTGCTAATATCATATTCTGCCGAATAATTGAGTCCTCATTGAGTATTTGGGATCCCTATTATTATTTTAAAAAATAATTTTTCTAAATTAATAACATACCAAACCAGGGACGAATCATAGTAGGGGGCTGGACGTGCTCCAGCACCCCCTAAATTTTTTTTTATTTTTAAAAAGCTATGTATCTATTACAGCCCAGCCCAGCCCAATTAAAAAAATACAAAACATCACCCACTCACCCATCACTCCCAGCAACAAGCATGTTTTCATCTCAGCAAGAGCAAACACATTTTCTTTTCTCTTGTATTTGCATTGCTTGTTGTATTGTTTTGTTGTTGGTTTTGAGTCTATATTTTTGTATAAATATGGATTTTTAGAGGTGCGGCTCACTATATCTCCTCTAAGTAAATGTATCTTTTTTATTTATTAATGAAATTTTTTTCTAGTACCGTCGAAGTTTTTTTAGTTTAGCCCCCCTGACTTCTAAATCCTGGCTCCGTCCCTGTACCAAACTAACATAAATATATAATATAATAGATTAAATGTATTAAAATTCTTTATATTATATTACAATAACACTAAATCATAAAGAGAATACTATTAAATTTTAAAGACATGTAACAAAAATTAAGATAATAAATTAAAATATAATTATATAATATAAAATTTTTATTAAATGGGTATACGGGGCTGAGTAAGAACGGTGATAGTATTACCATACCCGCTTAATCGGGGCAGGTCCCCACGGAGATTTTTGGGGGCAGATAATTTTGTCATCCCTAGACCTGCTCCAAGCCTCCAATTGGTCAATGTAGCCATCTTTCGGCCTCACTTGAGGATTTTGCTCTCAGCCTCTCACACAAGTTTTGCCTTTACACATCTACTTTCCTCTTCATCTCAATCAAAATTAAAATAATAATAATAATAAGACCGTAGCTATTCCGACCACCCTAAATTATTTAGTTGACTACCCTTATTTTGTTCACCACCCACAAATTTGAATTTTTTTTTTTATTTCTACTGAGTTGACCACCCTAATATGACACAAATACCCATAATTTCATAAAAAGCACCATTTTTACTCTCCAAACCCACCAATCAATCTTACCACACCCCAAACACACCTATCCCACCCCACAGAGATTGAAAGTTTTGGTCGATGCCTTCCTCTACCTCCACTTCCTCCGTCGCCAGTACTTCCCTTCGTGTCATCGGTGCCAAAAAAAAATTTTGGGTCCTAGTATTCGACGGGAAGCCATCAAATATATCATATATATTTGGTGGAAAACTACCGAATATACTTATATAGTTCGACAAGTCACTACCGAATTAATGAAACAATTAACAAAAGGGATACATTTATTCGTTTCACAAGTCAGTCACTACCGAAATATATACATTTATTTGATGACCATCTACTATATATTTCGGTATTGGTTTACCGAATAAAAACGCAAACTGATAGTTTTGAAACGCGAAAAATTCATGAAAACTAAAAAAAAAGACCAAACTTTCTTCATTTTATAACTCTAAATTATTGTTCTTAAGTGTTCATTCTTTAAAAGTAGGTGATTTGGGTACAATGGGATTGTTTAAAGCAACAATTTATGTCTAGGGTTTTGGTTGAAGAGTGTGAAGGTTGAAGATGGTGGTGGTGGAAGAGAGTGAAGTGTTATTTGAAGATAGTGGTGTACGTGGGTGGAGCCAGATAATGGGATTGTTTAAAGAGAAACTTAAAGTTCAGTCTATTTTATGAGTCTTTTTTAGACTAAGACTGATAGTGATTTAGGATTTTTAATTAAGTCATTTTACTTTCTTCTTTGACGACTTTATATTAGGTTTAAACTCCAAGATTTTAGGTTTCGCCCAAAATCTCGGAGTTAAAACCTAATATGTAGTCTCTACAAAGCTCATTCTATACTCTAGGAAGGGTAATACCCTTCAAATAGGGGGAAATACTCTTCAAATAGGGAAACGACTTTATTATGAATTAAAAAATTTTCTTATAAATTATTATGAATTAAAAAGATTTTCTTATAAATTTTAAGACACCTTCGGTCTCCATCTAAAAACTGTTTTTCTAAAGGACCTAAACCTAATTATCTCTTATTTAAATCAACAATCTATGTCTAGGGTGAAGGTTAAAGATGGTGGTGGTGAAAGATAGTGGAGTGTGAGGATGATGGTGGTGTATGGGTTGAGCCATCTAGTGGTTGAAGAGGGTAGGGGATGTAGGGAGAAAACATGTTCTGAAAAAATAAGATATCTTTTATGGTTCATTTGTTATTGGGTATATATGTCTTTTATTAAATTAAAAATAGGATGATCAACTCAGCAATTTAAGGTGGTGAGAATAGCTTCGACCTAATAATAATAATAATGACATATAATGACATAAGTGGAGAGGCCCATCTTATAAATTAATAAATTATTATGCAAAACTCTATGTTTTCAATGGGATATCTCTCAACATGCATGTATCCATGATAAATTTTTTAGAGCCATAATCCATAGCACAATACGATCTTCCTTAAAAAAACAGAATCACTTTAGAAGCTTCCAATATTACTGAATACTTGACTATTTTCAATAGTATCGGCGTCCCTCAAATTTTTATTTAATTAGTTTTTGGTTAAGGAAAAACAGTGTCCCTTCTCCCTTATTTGATGAACGGTGGCTTGCACTGTTGCACCAATGGTTGATTCAAAACCCAACTTTACTAGGATAACATGGCTCATGGTACCATGATTTAGGGAGGAACTAGCTATTGTGTTGTGTGACTTGTGTCCAAATAATCCTATAATAACTTTTGGGCCTCTGGCCCCCACTTCACCCAAAAATTAAAGAACAACCTTAAGAACATGTCAAATTGACAAGATGGACAAGGAACTTTATAATATTGGTTGTATTATAATCTAAGGCCACGTTTGTTTCACCGTGTTAGTTAGGATTGTGTTAAATAACACCCCTAAACTGTGTTTGGTATCACACAGTGCTAGTTTAAGTGGGATTGCATAGCACCGGTTTTTCTTAAAACACCCGCTTACACATCCTTATATAGCACGGTCCGTGAGACATCGTTCTATAGCACGGCGTGAGACTGCGAGAGTGAGGCCTGTCTGTCCGCGATCTCGTCATCTCCAAATTTAATTTCTATCTTTCTCAGTCGAACCCATGGGTAAATACAAACTAAAATCCCATATACAAACAAGGAATTCACATAAATCAATCAAAAAATACAAAACAAACCAAAATCTCAAATACAAAAAAGCAACCCATTAGACCCATTTGGCAAAACAGATTGAAACATCCTTCAGATCGCCGTGATGTGGTCCGGAGCCAGGTCTGAAGATGGGTGGGTTGCTGCTCCGATCGACCCGCATGCCAATCGACCTCCCAAAGCTGAGGGAGGGGGAGTGTGTGCAGGAAACGGAAGGAAAGAAAGGAAGGAAGAAGAAAAGAAGAAAAAAAATCTGAGGGAGGGGGAGAAACTCAGGTGAAAATAAAGAAGAAAGAAAAAAAAAAAAAAACAGAGAGGAAGAAGAGAGAAGAAGAAGGAAGGAAAAAAAACAGAGAGGAAGGAGAGAAGAAGAAAGAATGGAAAAAAAAAGAAGGGAAGGCAGCTTGTGGGCTGTGCGCACGGGCAAACAAATAAAAAAGGAAAAGTAAAAAGAAAAAAAATGATGAGTGCACAATGTAATAAAAAATATAAAAGAAAAAAAAATGTTAATGAGAACAAAAGAAAGAAAAGAAAGAAAAAACAAAAAGATAATTTAAATTTTTTATTAATTTAAAAATTAAAATGAATTATAGCATAGTCCGGTCATGCACCAAACACAAAACAGTATTATTTAATTTATCCAGCTTTCTAATCCGATACAGCACCAAACACAAGATAACACTTAGTCCAGCTTACTCCAATCCAACACTATCCAGCACAATCCATAAGAATAGTCCAGTCCAACACAGTCCAGCATACCAAACGTGGCCTAACAGTTGTAATGAGTTTTAACATAATCAACATGAAAATAAATTGATTACAAATAATACTTTTAAATTCAAAATTTTCATCACTACCATAATCAACAACTTTGTTGGTCATGGAGATTGGTATAAATTGACAAACCAAGATGTTAATCTAAGTCTATGTTTTTAACCAAAAAAGAAAAAAATTGCAGTCTCATCATTGTACAAAGAGAAGTTAAGAGGGACCAAAAATTCAAAACCATGTCACTTTACTGTCTTGTATAAATATGAGCAGCAAGAAGAGGTTCGAGATTTCCATCCAAAACAGACATTAGGTCAGGCAGTTGGATGCCTGTTTTTACATCCTTGACTAGCTTGTGTGGATGAGACGTGTAACCTCGAGTCTCTTTTTGCCACACACTGACAATGTCATCTTTCTTGATATCACTAACCTTGGAAACTCCTTGTTCCAATGCAAGGATGAGAAGCTTGGCTTTCAATCGGTTAATGGCCTTCATCTTGTTTGCAAAGTGGCTCCTCTCACCTGCACATAAAAGGGTTACTTTCTTTTCCTTTCATATATTGATAATAATTACAGAGGATTTGCTTGAGAAAAAAGATTTATGGATTAAGAGAAATAATGTTGTTACTGGTGTTTTTGTTGTGTAACTATTCCCTCTAGAAATATGGTCAGACCAGCTCCTAGTTAGCTCATTGCAAGAAAGTATATAATGGGTTCTAGTAAACCACCAAGTACCTGATGATTGGACACTTAAGCCTGTGGGTTTATGCTGGATGTTAACTGAAAGTCCAGTTTGGCTCTGCTCTTCTTCAAGCATTGACGGCAATGCAATAATTAAATCCTCATCATCAATTTGTAGGTCATGTCCTTTTCCAAGAAACAAAGGAACAACTTCCACACCTGCTGAGCTAGCCTGCAAGATGTTCAGTTTTGTACTCTATAAACCACTGACATGGCTAAATTCAAACACATAAAAAGGCACAGCAAGAGAAACCCTGGAGTCGGATCATTATGGCACTAGATTTTGCATTAACATATAAAGAGCAAACAATCTTTAAAATTGAACCAAACTAAAAAGGAAAAAAAATTCAGTATAAATTTAACAAACTTTGCAAGCACCCTCCCCTCCCCCACCTCCAAAAAGAAGCCAATAATCTAATACTCAAAAGCCATTAGCCAGTGTTAGTCCAATTGATTTAACAAAAAAAGAAATAGAAAACAGGAATTTCTTTATGTCTTATATATCATCTACAAAAAGAAAAATACCACTTAGTACACACAACAGGAAAAGAAAAAGATGGAATTTCTGTCATATAAGACGTCGAAACTAATGTTAGGAGCTAGAGTATCTGGAAACCTCTTTATAACTAAGAATGAGGAAATTTTTTGTAAGTACCATAGAAGGAAATCATCCTTGAACATAAATACATAATAAACAAGTAAAAACAGAAACTTGATCCCAAATATGTGGTCAGAGAATCTGTTTTCTCGTCCTTCCAAATTACATGTTTTGTATCACACTTATCTCTCCATAGGTTATTTTTCCTTGCAATCATGAATTCCATCAGACAATTTTTCTTTTCAGTTTCCAGTGATCTTAATGGTAAGAGCAAAAAAGAGCAATTTTGATAAATTTTGTATCGAGTCAGAACAGAAAGAAAGTTGTACCTTATGCAAAGCAATTTCTTTTTGAGAACTTATAATGTGGTGAACACCTGTCTCTCCGGAAAGATAGCCATAAGCAAACTCAAATTCAAACTCAATAGTTGCTGACTTGATGCCACCATTCATGGAAGAAAGCTTCTCTGCTACCCTACCTTTATAACCTAGCTTTCTGGCCCATTTGGTATACATGCTTATTAGTTGTTTTACCCATACCTGCATTATAGGATTTTTGTCAAAATATGAACTTTTTCAAGGAGAAAAACACTGAGTCTAAATACAGAACACCTTAGGGCATTCAAACTTTTTTTTTTGGCCAGGAGGGCATTCAAACTTTTAAGTAAGCAATCTTCAGAAGTTTTTTTCTCCTTCATTGTACTAGATTCTAAGTTTGGTGATGTATGAAGTTTCTGCTTCCATTCTGCCTACTGCATTCTAGGTTACATAATTAATTAAGTTGTCACACACTAACACTTTCACTCATATGCAAGCCCATAGTAGCGAGAGCAAAAGTAGATTATCAAACCTCAGGGTAGCCTTCGCCTCCAGCTTTTATAATTAGACATGCTCCCTCCATATCATATGGTCCCTTCAGAAGCTTGGACATCTCATACTGATCCAAAAGCTTGCTTACATCTAGAGATGCATCATATGCTTGCCTAAAAAGCCCATAATTTATAGCGTCTGCCTCTGCTAATTGCGTTATCAGCTTTGCTTCTTCAATCTGCAGAAATAAGCAAGCATAGTCATGTTCATCTGAGGAAATAAGAAACATAATCAAAATAACTTTTTTACTGACAAGTTCTGAATCTTTTGGGGGAAAACTAAAACTAAATTTTTTTTACTGACGAGCACACTTGACTAGTAAAATACTTGATTGACGTGCACTTCAGATGCTGACTAAATCGAGCAGGTATGACATGAAGTGCAATGCAGCATTGTGTGTCTGTGATATATCGAGTATGGGTTAAATATAGTATCCACTTAAACCAGGATATATATAATGGTTGGTCATGGCTATTTCCATCACAGCCAGTGGGGGATTATTAAATTTCTAATCCTCAATGGTACACCCAGCTAAAACTGGTCAGACCTCCATATCCATACATCTAAATCAAGTATAACAGTATATCAGTTGATGACTTAATATAACCTCAAATACACTAAGCTGCATATACTGAGTCACCTTATATTTCAGGTCTTTGAGAGCATCAACCACTTTTGCACTGTCAGCCAACTTGGCAAGAATCTCATTGGACTTAGCTGTGTCATCCCAAAGGTCATAGTCGCGTATTAATTGTTCCTGCTTATTCCGTCTTGCTTCTTCAAGTTCCAATGCCACTGGGGCCAAAATTTCAGCTCGGAGAACTGCATCTTCAATCTTCTTTTTCAATGAAAATAAACCTACACAAAATCGGACTATCATTTGAATCCCATGTAATAATCATAAAAATTTAGTGGTGATTCAGTAGAAAGTTCCTTTTGGACAGCAAATAACTCTGGAGCTATGATTAATAATAAATAATCAATGACTTCTGACCAGTTCACTAATTTGATACAACATATTCAACAACTGATGGCATCCTCAATTCAGTTTTTATTCGTGAAATGGGGAGATAATAAATTTTATCCTTCTTCCCAGCAGTGAAAGATTAAAGGTTTTGTATTCCCCACAACTACACATGACAAGCCTATAGATCTAAGATGTTATTTCATATCACAAACTTTAATCTGAAACACCTAGTGAATAAATTTTTACCACTTGACACTTTCATCTAGTATATTCCTTAGGAATTTAGAGTAAACCTCTTAGACCTTTTGGTTCAATAAAAACCACTTATCTTTTTTGTTAGTGGGTTTAATCCTTTGAATAATTTTACAACTCAGCATTCTTCCTAATATGATCTGGTGAGCCGACATGGTTCCCACTACGTCTACAACTTTCGTGCATCACAGAATTAGGTACATTAATCCTTCCTTGCACCTCAGAATAAGGTACATAAACCCTTACGTCACAGAATTAAGTACATTAAGTCATTAAACCTTCCTTTCACCATATAATTAGGTACATTAATCATTCACACAGTTTATTTCTTTTTCCTTTTTGGATTAGAAAATAAACATACACCCAATGAGATTTAAACCTGCAACCTCATCCTCCACCCAATATTTATGTGGAGATATGTCATAGAGCCCGGACATTGACATCATTGACCCCTATTCACCCTCTAAACAACCAGAATATCTAATATACAAAGTTTAAACATCAAACATGTGATTTAACAGAAGTGCATCCCCTTTAGGTAGCTGAGACATTAAAGGAGAATGATAAAAGAACAAACAAAACCTTGTAGTTTCAAGGTTTCTGCTTCATGATAGCAGAATAGCCAACTCACTGGCTGTACTAAGTATAGATATTGAGTTTTCAGGTGCCCCCTCCTTAACATCTTTTTTTCCCCCAAAAATAGGTCCTAACATCTTTTTCCGATTCAGGGTCAAACTCTTGCGGTGGGTGTGGGGCTGTGGGGGAAATAAGTGTTGTACTAATGGAGATACAAGCCCCACAACTCCTAACATCTTTGATAAGTACTTGTACTGTTTAAAGTAAGTACTCTCTAAATCCTCCACTTGATTCAGCCCTAACTGTTTCAATAAAATATTCCGTGCCTTTGATTCAGCCCTCAATTGATGTGGAGAGTATGTCATGCACCTTGTTTTGGGACATCGACACATTCACCTTCCATGGATAGTGCAGGCTTCTTGTATTTTAAACAGAAGATTTGAAGGAATACAAAGATATACAGAACCTCAAAACCTTAAGTACTTCACTTGGGATTTTCAAAACCAAGTGAAGCAGCTCCAAAATGGCAGAAGCAATTAAATAGCTTATTTTTGCACAACCAATATATAAACTCAGAAAGTTCAAACAGATTATATTTTAGCATGGACTAGTCCCCTAATGCATTTAAGCCAAACCCATTTCCAAATTTGAATTCTCACAATAAAATCAGAGAAAAGCAATGTTATTTCAGCATAAAGTTGCTTAATTTTCAATTGGGTCTGCTCAATTCATACAAAAAATAACATATCCTTAACAGATATACGTATACATACAAGCACAGAGAGAGAGAGAGAGAGAGAGAGAGAGAGAGAGAGAGCAGACCCAGTTGTTTGTAGACCCTGTTCTTGTCATCCATGCAATGGGTGAGTAGTGACTGCTGCCTCATTCTTTGGGAACCTTTCCATTTTGAGCTGAATATGGCCGCAGTAGTAGTAGTGGCAGTAGTGGTGGTGCTACCATTTCTGGCTAATGCGGATTCTGCGGCCATGCTAGCCATCAGTAGAAAGAGAAGTGGGAACACTAGGAATCAATTGAACTCTGTTGTTTTAGCACGTAGAGAAATGAATGCCCAAGGTCTTATCCTCATAACTCTTGACGGTTGCCAATATTAAGGTCTTAAGTATTTCAGACATTCCTATAATGTTTTACACTTTTACGGCATCGACACCGCGACATCCAAAGAATTTTGGTTGGTCCCCTTCAGTTAAAAAGTTAAAGTTACAAACTAATGGGTAATTTTCGTTTTAATTTCTTTTTCAAATACATTTTATGAAAAACAGTCTTAAATACCAAGTGGATCAGTAAATGACACTAATTACTTATTTAGTTTGGGATCAAAAATAGATGAAATGACAGTATGACACTAATTACTTATTTAGTTTGAGGTCAAATTTAGATGAAATGGCAGAATCTCTTTACAAGTGTTCCAATGTTTAGCTCAACATTCGAATACTTATTTTAGTATATATTGTTAAAGTTGAATATTCGAACTCTAGCGTTAATGCTCAACGCAAACACTAAAAAGTGAACATAATTATTTGATTGTTTTATAGCATTTAGCCTATTCTGTTTTCTTACTTTCAGTTATTATTCACTTTTTTCAAATTAGATAAATCAGATATGTTGAGGTTTACGTGAAGGCATTTCGGGACTGTTGGGTAGGTTTAGATAACAAATGTCAAAATTTAAATGAACTAGGAAGTACCATAAGCAAATAGGGCAATACAATTTCCTTTTTCTCATATGAAAAACAAAAATAAAAGACTTCCCATATCCTTTTTCTCTTCTAAAATTAACTGTTATATGAGAGATTTACATTCACCAAAGACCATCTACACCATGCGTGTCAATTCCTCCTCAAAGGGACTCTGCAAACTGAGGGACCTCCAAGTCAAGTTCTTGCCTCATGACACAGTTCATAAGCCAATCACTGCTAAAAGTGCATATCCCCTTCTTTACAGCCAACAATACTTCTTCCATATCTTCTTCGCATGCCACAAAGATCGTTTTTGAAGCTTCATTTACTTTCTCCAGTCCACCAATAATCTGAATTTGATCCAATAATCATTGGCAAGCAAAACTTACTTTTAAATAAGAAAAAAGAAAACTAAACCTTGGCCATGTCCACAAGACAGGAAGTAGTTAGCAGAAGTCCGTGAAAGAAAACATTTTGTGATTGCAATTTAGCAAGGTTTCCTAAAACATGTCCCTCCAATTTGGTAGATTTCATTTGCTAAAAAATGCATTTTATAAGTATGACATACAAAATGCAAGATGTCATTACACTAGAACACTACCGAATGTTCACATTGCAATCACATGCATGCTTAACCAATATTCAGATTCAGAGAGAACTTACATTTGCACCAGCAGACCTGACAATGGCAGATAACATCCTGGCAGGGGGTTGAACATGAGCTGCTATGTATACATTATAGCCTTTTAGCAAGCCATGGGGACTTGCTTTCGCTCTGAGAACTGCACCTCTTAATTCAGTTCTATATTTAAGTGCAAAATCTTCATCATTTAATATGTAAGATGATTCGTCTGCAAGTGAGAAGCCCAACAATGAAAAAAAATGCTTAAGGTTTAAATATTAGTAATACAACAAAACCATAGACTTATAGTCAATCCAACTCACCCAAATATCTTCCTTGACGAAAGCTTTCTTTCAACCAACAGGGAGAAACTATCCAAGCTCTGCATAGAACAGAAAGCTGTATGAATAAATAATAAACCATAACTAACAAATATGTTCACACTTACATTGAAACGAAGTATTTATGGCATTTAATGAAAAGTTAAAAAATTTGTTTAATTTCTTATAGACTAATAATTAATTAATTAAAGCAAACCAGGCAGAGTAGTAAGAAGCCTCCCAACAGATAGAACCAAGAGAGAATGAAGACCGAAATTTGAATTATAAGCAAGGATAACCATGAATGTCAAAATACACAAAATGTAGCATGGCACAACTAACAAAGTCAAATGATCACTGGACACACAGTGATAGAGGACAATAGCTAGCTTAGACAACAAACACACACACCCCGTATTTCGTTGTCCCTTATGTGCCAGAATGGCCCTATTAATCATATGAACTGAAAACCACAACCACTCAAACCACTCAAACTTAGGAAAAAGCCATGAAATCAGATGATCCTAATTCCTAAATACATTACACAACCATGATAATGGTAATCTCACGCATGCAAGACAGAAAAGTTACCTATAAAAGGCTTATAATGTACATAATTATTACTGGATGAAAAACCTATGAGATCATAAAATGTAATAGATCTTTTCAATAACAATGACAGCAAGAAGAAAAAAACACATCTAAACAGTTTAAGCTTCTGAGATTGACTACTAACCCTGAACAAAGGGCAGTGCAGAAATTCAGAGTTGTTCTCACTTTGCCCGTGACAACATGTGTGCTTGTACTTCCATCAGATGTAATAGCACCACCAAGGTCCTCAATTACCTATATATATTAACCAAATATAAAAATCAACAAAACTCAAAATAATTAAATGCAGTGGAGGGGAAAAGCACTTCATATCATCCCAAAAAATATTCGACAATAAAAAGTAAGAACCATTATCAATAAAAAGAAAAGTAAATAAAATGCATTAAAATGATCACAAAAAAAAAAAGTCAGTGCAGCGACCTGATTTGAATGACCAACAAACTCATCTTTGCTGGAACAATCTATTAGTTTGAGGACAGAAGATCCTATTCTTTCAGGAACGAATATAGAACCTAATCGAGATGAATTCATGTCATCTGAATGGATCAGAATAAATGGATTATACATATGGAGGTTTAAACTGATACAGCACTGTGGAATTACTCTACGTACAAGAAAGTCAAAGTTTCACGAGTGACGCAAGAATGGTATCATGAGAAACCCTAAAACACTATATTTAAGTTCTGAAAGAAACATTCACATTCTAACAAGTGCAGGAGCACACAAACACGCGCATGCACAAGCGTGCACAGACGTGCATACACAGGGAGGGAGAGGGGAGGGGGAGGGGGAGGGGAAGAGAGAGAGAGAGAGAGAGAGAGAGAGAGATTAAGTATTTTGCCTTTGCAATATTTGTTACACCAGTTCAACTATTTGAATTCACTAGTCATTCATTCCAAAAAGTCATGCTGGCCTGATCATGCAGGCCTTGGGCTAACTTCTAATCAGTTTTTTGTCCGGCTCTGGTCGGGGTTTATTCAAAATTGGACCATCTCCAAAGCCCAGCCCACGATCAGGTCATGCATAGTAACCATTGAGCAAGGATAGCAGTATTCTATCAACGCTAAGATATTAAAGAGTCCCCTAACTAATGTCAAAACAGAGCGGATATCTACCAGGTCCATTTATAAGCCATAGATCATTCACACCACTCTTCTTGTAGGTTGTGTTCAAAGAGAGAAGCACGATAAAATAAACACACACATATGTGCCCACATACACACATTATGTATGACAAGAATCAAGCAATGGTGGTAGCAAACAGCGGATAGAGGGCATGATCTTCTAACCAGAAATGGAAACCGCTAAAATAAGAATGACAATTGACATCAATTAGTGATATTTGACAAAAATAATTATTAAAATGTATATACCTTTGTGAGATTTGCTTTCTTAGTATCATCGGCAATATTCATCAACATGATTTTAAAGCATTCTCTTTGTGACTGAAACTCCTTCCTGACTAACGTTGCTGATGTTATATTAACCGGTCCACATTCTTCAGCAATATTTTCCTTGTAACTACTAGCCAAAAGATCTCTAGGAGGATCTGCCACAAAAGATTTACCTTTGGAAGCAACAAAGGAGCATCCTTGTAAACAAGAATCACTTCCACCAGTTTCTGAAACTAAACTGAAGTTAGACTCAGATTGGCAACCAACTAGATGGCTTCCCTTTACTTTTTTTGACTTCAATGATGATATTGAAGCTTTCCAGACCTTTCTCTTTGCAGATGAGCCTTGTTTGGAGCAAGGACAGTGGTTCACATCAGCATCAACTACAATATTGGATAATTCTGAACCGATGACCAACTTGCAGGACTCCTCTCTGGTGAGAGGAACTGGATCCCTGCAATGCTGCATTGTTTCCCGACACCCAGAACCTATCAAGCACAACAAAGGTTTTAACACTCACCATGATACAGATGGAAGTTTGCTTATAATATCAAATTGTAAATTAAAACAAAAATTAAATATTTAAGTAAATTAATTTACTCCATTTTTGCGTAGTTCAAATGGGATTGTATATGAGATATATGGGCAATTGGAACGTTAATAGATTAGAATTAGGAAACAAAAGTTCTGTCATTTTGATTAAGCATCTTCATAACCGTTCACATCCACAGGAAGAAGATGTGCATCCATATTAATATATGAACAGTTTCACTTCCATATGAGTCCAGACATCCCTGTTGTTTATAGGTATCTATATAATGAAACAATTGGAAATTCAAAGAACTGGAATAAGCGTAAATCTACCTACCTATAGACAGGTTATCTTCTTTTGGAATCCCATCATATAACAACTTTTCAGGCGGACAATTTTCACTTCTCAAAATCATTTGATTTAGTGATGCATTCGGAGTATAGTAATTCCCGGAAGAAAATCCTGGCAGTTGATTTTCTAAAGCACCAGATGATGAAGGCTTGCCCAACTTCAAAGACTCTGCAGTATTTGCTGAAACGTCCTGGTTAAGATGTAAAACCATGAGGGTTGAACCACCAGGAAAGCATAATGCTCTACGAATGTCAGCTTTAATAGGTAGCCTGCGGCGTCTACCCTTGCTATCCACCTCTGCTATTGATACAAAACCCTGCATGTTTAATCAATTACTACAAAACTTCAAAATTGTAAATAAAATAAACAACAATTTTTTTAAGAGGAAACAAAAAAGAAGAGAAGATGCGTAGGGTCTAAATTTCCAGAAAATGTATCCTCATATTGTCAGATATATAGCTTCAAGAAGTTTCCTGTTGTAAGTGTTAGATTAATTGAGTTGTGAGCGTGTGCAACAGGGAGAAAGATAGATAGTTGCTTTCTTGTGATACAATGTTTTCCATCTTTAATAAAAAGAAGAAAAAATTAAATTAAATGTGTACAAAGCGCAATGGAGAGAATATATACAAAATAATAATCGCCAAAACCAACAAGAAAATACAATTACTATACCGTGCTCTCCTGTACTGTACATCATGAATTACCTGTTTAAGCCAAAATCCTTCAGATTCCTTGTCTCCCCAACAGAATATTGTGCATATACCAACCCATTGAAGTCTCTTTTTCAATTCCATGAACAACGAGCTACCAAATCCCTGAAATTACTGGTTAATGTTGACATTAACCAGTAAAAGAGATTATCCCTATAGTACTAGAAAGAGTAATAAAATAAAATAAATGGGCCAGGGGGAATATTAAAATTTATGGCATGAACTGTGAAGGGAACTGCAACCAAGTTGATTGCATTTATGGTGCTTCCTATCCCCCCCCCCCCCCCCCCCCCCTCTTTCTTCGAACCAGCTAGTTATAATCCTGCGTATTTTGGAAGATAGTATAAAGGTATTAACTTTATTATCTCTGGTATATGAAAAAAACCGGAAAGCTTAACAATCAACCTTGGACAGTCATACATATCAAGTGATTTTTTGAGAATTTGAATTTCATTCTTAATTGAGCATTGGACCTTAGACAGGAGCATTTCATCAGGTGGTGGTATTAAGAACTAGACATCGGTCATTGGGTGTAAGTGTGTTGTCATTCTTAAGAATGCAAAGCATATTTCTCAGAGAAATCCCACATTACGCAAAACTTTAATTGTAAGAAAAAAAAAATTAAATTATTTGAACTGATGAAAGAAAGTAGATAAAAGACCTTGTGCTGGTATATTGAACTAACAGCAGCAAGAGGAATCTCGGCGTACTGTGTGTCAGTAGGAACTATTTGGTAAGTGATTGCAGCTATAACCTGCAAAAAGAAAACAGAGGGGAAAAAAATAACAAACAATTGTCATCAAGGGGAAAAAAGGCTTTAGTATTTCATTACGTTGCATTAATCTATTAAAGCCAAAAAAATTCTTTTTTTTAATATAAAACATGCACACGAATGTGTAGGGGTAAAAAGTCGGTTGATGAAAGCACCAGAAAAAAAAAAAAAAAAAACAGCAACCCTACCTCTTCAGAATCTCCCATAGACTGAGATTTCAAAAGCAAAGTGCAATATTTCCTGCAGAAACATCTACAAATGATCAAAAGTGACCTTGCAAACATATAAGTAGATTTACACTAAGCATCAGTGCAGTTTGCATTTTTAAAATGTGGAGATAAGATGAAGACAAAAATAGACATGCAGCTAAGGAAAGGTTTACTACAATGAAAAAATAAAAATAAAAAGTTTCCTAATTATACCCATTTGTGACGCATCTTTCGAGAAACATTGATTGCTTCCCAGTATTGGCCGCAAAATTCATTGCAGGAAGTTCCTTAATGTAGATTTTTAGTACTTCCTACAAGTACAAACACATATAAGTTAGCGAAAACGTAAACTGTCAGGTCACGAGGGAAAATATTTCACACACATACAGAAAAAAAGGGAAGAAAGAGGGGAATAGAATTAATTACCTGGAGATAAGATTTCCCACAGCTATTGGTATCTTTAGGATTAACAACCACGAACGAAAGATCGCCCCCTAAACATATATCCAGAAATAAAAGATTAAAGCTGCCCAAATATCAAATTTCAATCGCAAATGTTTCAAATGCAATATAAATAAAAATGACTTGCCTTTCTCTTCAGATTTAAAATGCGCGACAATACTATCATTATCATTACTTCTTTCCACCTCTTTCCTCACTACCATGAACACAAACCCAATAAACGCAAGCCCAATAAATACAAACCACAATAACTTATATTCGAATTCAAATATGGAAAAATTGAAAAAGTCTGACCCTTTTTTGGTTCCTCATAAAACTGTATTCTTATTCTACCGTATAAATGAAAAAAAAACTACTGCGAAAGATGGAAATGGTTGTTGAATAAGTACCTGAGATTGTGATTTTGGCGCTTCTGGAGAGGGAGATTTGGAAGGCGTCCGGGTCTGACTGGCAACTGAAGTTGTTTGCTTCCACTGTGACCTCGCAATTACCTGCGAAATACAATAAGTGATTAGGATGAGTGAATGAATGGCTTTGAGTTTCTAGGGTTAGGGTTTGCTCTGTGATTTTAGTTACCGATTTGGATTGGAGAGCGAGAGCGAGAAGATGATGAAGCGGTCTTTCTTGGCGCCATGAGAAAATGTGTGCTTTTCGATTTGGAAAGTGGGAAGGGGGAGGGAGATGCCGAGATGATATAAATAGGCGGGAAACCGGGAAGTGATGTACTCAAGTAAAATTCATTTAAAAACTAAAATTTTAAATTTGGCCCTGTAATTTGAGTCATTTCAAATTGGTCCCGTGTATATTTGGGTTTTATAATCAGACCCTATAATCAACGTTGACAAACTTTAAAAATTAAAAATTAAAAAAATTAAAAAACCCTAAACCCTACTGTACTCTCTTAGTCTCTTTATCCGACTCTCCTCACTCTCAAGAAAAATTTGGAAAACCAATCAAAATTTAAGTCAATTAAAAGCTTTTAACCTTTTTTTTATTTCTAGAAATTTGACCCCGAGTAATACTCGAACACTCCTTGAGCACTACTTGATAGAGTTCGAGCATTACTTGGAGGGGTTTGAGTACTTCTCGAGAAAATTCAAATACTACTACAGAGTCAAATTAAATTCCAAAATTTTACAAAATAGTTATAAGTCTTTAATGAAAATCAAAATAGGTTGGTTTCCAAATTTCTCCTCTCATTCTTTTCCCTCTTTTTCAACGCTAATCCCTCTCTCTCTCTCTCTTCAATTTTACCTCAACTGAACCCTAAGCCAAAATTTAAGTAAAATTATAAAAGTCCTTAAAGCAATTGAGGTAACTCAAGTGAGAAATTTGGAAAACAAAAACATTTAAGTTTCTATTAAAGATTTTTAACCATTTTAAAAAATTTTAATGTTGATCCTCGAGTAGTACTCGAGCTCCCCTCGAAAAGTGCTCAAACCCTATCGAGTAGTACTTGGGAATCAAATTTTTTAATTTTTTTTTTAAAGGTTAAAAGTCTTTAATTGACTTGAATTTGGATTAGTTTTTCAAATTTCTCCACTCAAATAATCAAATTGAGATGCTGCCAAGTCAGTTGAAACACACATGAGCTTGAGCAATTGAGGTATGTTTGATTTTCTTTAACAAGTCATTTTAGTTGCCGGATACCCACAAGAAATATAGGCATTGCATTGTTTTGATTATTTGTTTTTGGTTGCTTTAGTTATGTGGTCTTGGTTGCTTTGAAGTATTGGGTTTTGATTTTTTTACATTGTTTGGGTCTTTAGTGTATTGCTCTGTTTTATTATTTTAGTTTCTGGCTATTGTATTGCTGTCATGTTTCTAGATGATAGCAAATTATGTATTGGTTTCGTGTAGATTTCTTAGTTTCTGCAAAAAAAAAATTGTTCAGACAAAAAGGTTTATTCAAGCATCCAAATTCCATTACCCTGTGTAATTTTTACATAATAATTTTACTAGAAGGTTATAAATCTCATATATCCTTTAGATTTCTTGTTGCCCAAACCAATGACATACATAATTAAGAAAATCTCAGAGCTGTCTTTTTGTCCGTTAGGCTTCTTGTAGATAATTTAAAGACCTAAATAATAATCACCAGCCTATTTTTGTAGATTGGCTTAGCTAATTAAAATTTCTGGATTGGTTCCTTGTAGATGTTACGCTTGTTTTTGTCTTGTAGATTGATTAGTTCTTTGTAAGAGTATGTTAAACAGAGCTCCATTTTTAATTTTCGCACAGGTCCCCTAAATCTCAGAGGCAACCATGTGTTTCACCAACCCAGAGAGAGTTGGGATAAAGCACTTGGTGGTGTGGTACTTTAAAGAACTTTGACAGGGTAGTAATGGGTATCTGCCCATGTTCAAATCATGTTTGGTTGACTCGGGTTTTCTCCGAAACCCTGTGTTTTTTTGTCGAAATTGGGGGCTTTTAGACTTTAGAGCGTATTCTGTCACTGCTGCATTATTGAAGGAGGACCTTGTGTTTGATGAATCATGAATGTCCATTACCAGTTGAGAACTATGTAGCTCATGAAATTAAAACCCTAAGAAAAAGGTCCAGTATTCAGAGAAAGCACAAACTGTATCCCTTAATTTGCTTCAGAGTGTTTAAATTACTCTCTGGATTAGGAGGTTGCATATATGGGATGTAAGCTTCTCTAAGTCTGTGAAGCCGGGCAGCGTTTCTCATTCTTTAGATGCATTCAAAATTATTGTTCGTGTATTTGCATTGGCGGGAACGCAGATGGAAGTGTGGGCTTTGCTTAGAGATATTGTATGCTATTTATTAGCTAGATTCACGTCACAATGGGCTTTGCTTTTCCAAGAATTTTTCTTCTAAATATACTTTATGTAAACGTTTAGGGATATATGAACACAAATGATATTTCCACAAAAAGTTACCTCTACATATATATATAAATGGAACAAAATATCCATGAGCATATACAGATATATTCAAAGTAACATGTTTTGTTTGTTGTGATCATACATTCATACCACACAAGGTAGAAGAAAGTGTTGCAAGTATCTTAGAGCATCATCAACACTCACATATCTCCAATTTATAATACTCAACATCCCCACACTCACCTTCTTCATCCTCCTATTATTACAAAACCCCAACTTTAAATCCGCCACAATCCCACTCGCAACCACGCTCCCCGGCGGCGACGGCAGCTCCTCCGAGAACCACCCCTCCACCCCTTTCTCTTCACAATCCATCATACTAAAAACCCCTCTCCACCCCTTCAAAACCACATGCCACGTCACCCTCACCTTCTCCCAATCTCCCATAACCTTCAAAACCTCGTAGTCATCAACATCGATATCAAACTTGAAAATCCCGTTGGGATCAACTACGAGTTCAGCCCCGGGCCTTTCGAGGGCAAAGAAAACGTTTAATGAGTTGGTGCTGAAGATGTTGACGGCGAAGATGAGGTGGTCTAAGGTGAGGCGGGGCTTGGAGGGGGTTTGGAGGCGGCGTTTGGCGGCGGCGCGGCCAATGGCGTAGAGGCGGTGGAAGCTGGGGACATTGGCGGCTGGGTTTGGGATTGTGAGTTTGAGGTTAGAGAGGGAAGGGAAATGGGTGGCGCAAATGGGTTTCCAAAGGTGATCTGAGGACATGGAAACGAACCATGACTTGCACACGCATGAGGCTATGGCTAGGGTTTTGGGGTCAAGGTAGTGAGATACAAGGACAAGGACTTCCCATGGCGGTGAGAAACTGTCATGAAAAGGCCTAACAATAACAGACATGTACATGTCCACGTTCTTTTTCTTCAAGTGTTGTATTTTGTTGAACCCAAAATTTGATATCTTAGGGAGTCACAATCAGGGGTTTGATTGACAATCGGCGGTGGTTATAACTTATAAGTGGGTTGGATTGCTGGGGTTTTAGGGAACACACGTGGCCAGCAGTTGTGTTTTGCATGGATATGGGTTGCCACGTTAGATTGATTTTGTCTGTTGGAGGAATACACGTGCCAGTAACGGATTTACATGCGCCATTAATTATTGATACATGGAGTAATTAAGAAAACTAATTTCAGTGATAGGGTGCCACGCAGCTTTAGTTGTGCTTCAATATTATTGAATTCCATGTCATTCTTTATTTTACTACATTCTTTTTTACAAAGACCATTTTAATAATTTTACCAAAAAAAAAAAAAACCCATTTTAACATTTAATTTATAAATTTAAAATCACAGTAAAAATATTAATTGACACGTGTAAAGCACATGCTAGGAAAATTTAATATATAAGTAATTTCACTTTCCTTATTTTTATCTCTTTGTTATAATTTATGAGTAAAACAATTTCTTATCTTAATGAATCAATTTGATTGGTCAAATTTTGATACACAAAATTTAAAACAAGATTTATTTTGACGACTGAAAACACCAAATGCTGTACAACATCATACTTGAGCATGAGACTGTGCTTGGATCTCATAAAAAGACAGTTGATAGAGGGAGAGTAAGTGAGCCTTTACTGTGATACTATAAATTAAATCACCGTTGTACTCTGCATACTTAGTCGATCACTAGCAAAATTGCCGGCACGTTGCTGCGGGTGTTTTAAATTTATAGAACGCATATAAAATTTATTAAACTTGTATGGAAGAAATACATGGCAATATAAGTACATCAACGAAATTGTAAAACTTAATATTTACATCAATATTTGCTGCCATGCTTAACTTATAAAATGTGAGTGGATGAGAAATTTAATACGCTGATTGTGGTGTTAAAATATTGTTCATATCTTAATAAAGGAAACATCACTCAAAAGAAGGTTATATCAGTTGGTGGGACAATTGTGTGTGTCCATATACAAAACATTTGCAGTATTTAGTTGTAGATTGTTCAAAAAATATATGGATGGTTGTTGATTGGTTAGTTAATGGAAGGTTTCATTTTCACTAGTGGTGAGTTGTTCATCTTCTTTGGCATCTCCCGCAGTGGTGGTCTTTTCATGTTCACTCTCTAAAATAGTGGGATTAATTTCGATTGTTGTGGGAGGGTCCTGATCTCCCTGGCTGGAAATTTGGAAAACAATATTTGTTAGGATTAATTGAGCTAGTATGAGGTTAAGAATCAACAACATGTATAAAGAAAGGGAATAAATTTGTTGCTTTACTTCCTAGAGAGTAAATCATTGATGCAAGGTGAACATAAGTTTTGAAAATTAAATGCAATTAAAAAAGTATGCACATAGTTGTTGAAAAAGGAAAATAATTGAGAGGATTTGAAGTTTGCACAATAAATTGTGAGAAGAACATGTGTCTCAAACAAACAGACCAAAGCTTTGATATGGTTACCAAACCATCGCCCACAAATGGACCAGCATAGCCAAAGAGCAAAAGAAGGGTGAATGACTAAAGAGGGCAGACCTAACCTAGGTATTCATAGAATGCGTGTTCTCGGTATTCACAGAATGACACGCAGATAAAAAATAAAATAAAAAACTGAAAGGAGAAACAGAAGAAAAAGAAAGTAATAAAAAAAACAAAAAAAAAGAGGGAAAAAAGAAAGACAATGCGAAATGACCAAAATGGTCCCAACTTACCAAAAAATGGGCAAAAGAGAAATAGCACTGTTCTTAAGCTACAGTAATGAACAGTACTCCACCCTCAATGTATATAATTTGGTTTCCTCCATCATCTTTATATTCTTCGAGTTGTGTTTGGTAGAAAATAGAGTAAGTCAAGTCCATAATTATCCTCTCATTCAATTCACAATTGAATTTATATCACGAAAAATTATGGAATTCATTTACATATGCCTCATCCATGATACATGACATGTTAGGTAAATGGGTACATGAGAAATTCATAGTCTTAATCATAATTAAAATACCAATTGGGTCATTAAATATTGGGTGTTGGCACCAACAAGGTTCAAATTGAAATTAGAGAATCAATAATTGGGTCATGAATTGTTAATCACATAATTGGAGACACATAGCCAAATTTCACTAAAGAAAAGCATGAAACAAATATTAGCCCCAAAAACATGACAAGGCTAGCTGGAGGCAGCAACCACCATTTCCATGGTCAGCGCCCATATAATGCTTTCTTCGAGTTGATTAACTTCGATCAATTCCAATTATCTTTTCTGTATACTTTTGTCTGTTTCGTTGCTACCGCGAGATTAACACAATCGATCAAATCATATAAATATGCCTTCAACACAATATAGGTCATTAAAAGGATCTTGGAGACCCACCAAAGCATTTCAATCACTACAAAACCTTTTTTTTTTTTTTTTTTTTGCCAAGGATCACTACAAAATATTTAAAATAACACTTTAATATGTATGAAATTAAATTGCAATCATATATAAAATCAATTTTTATGACTAAGAATTTACTTAGACATTTTAACAAACACTCTGCGCTCATTGAAAAAAAAAAAAAAAAGTACATTTCCAGCCCTTATAAAGTTTAAATCACACCTAATAATTCACATAAAACATTTTTATGAATACCAATTATCAATTAATGATAGAACACTGTGAAATCACCCAAAAAATGACAAAACAAAAAGTACTGGACAGCAACATTACCATCCATGCCGTGTACATGGGCAACCATACATTTCTCATGTCAATTCACAACATGGCTCTGATTCACCTGAAAGTATGATACCAAATAATTGTATTTTTGTGTTTATATTGGTTTTTTTATTGTTTAAGTCTAAAAAAAACAAAAAACCCCCTTAAAAAGAGTTGCACTTATTTAATGGGTGGGTATGGGACAATGGGTGTGGGCATATAGCATGAAGCACTAACGACCCGATTTAAATGGGCCGCCCAGCCCACGAGCGTTTGACATCTCTACCCGAAAACAACGTTAGACCAGAGTCACCAGAGTGTCTCTCTTCCCTTCCCGTGAACAAAATGACAACTTTGTTATCTACAGCAACACTCCCTTCAGCAACAAAGCTAAGCCTGAAGCTTCTCAACAATGGCAATATACATGAAATCCCAACTCCAAAAGCTCACCTTTTAACAGGTAAGCCCACAATACCTCTCCATTTTCCTTCACTTTTATCTTTTTTAGAAAAAAGTGATAGGCAATAACACTTTTTTTTTTTGGTTTCTTAGGCTTTAGTTTAGGCAAAAACAACCATAAAAGTAAACTTTCATTCATAAATTTTGCTGTGAAGAACCAACAAAGCATTGAAACAACTCAGAAAATTCATGGGAAGATTACACCAAGAAAAGGTGGAGGAATTGGAAGCCCAGTTTTGAGTGAGGGAAGAGATGGGGATGAGAGGTATGGGCCATTTTGCCCTGGCTGTGGGGTCTTTATGCAAGATAAGGACCCAAACCTTCCTGGGTATTATCAGAAAAGGAAACTAACTGTATCAGAATTGTCAAATGGTGAGGAGGGTGTTGAGGGTGAGTTTGAAGAGTTTGATGAAGAAGAGGAGGAGTTTGTGGATGGAATTGAGGGTAGTTATGAAGACAGTGATGGTGAAGAAAGTGAATTGGAAATGGGGGATGAGTTTGACTGGGATTCAGATGAATTGGAAGCTAAGTTGTTGGGGGAGGAAAAAAATGATTTGGATTTGGATGGTTTCACTCCAGCTGGGGTTGGGTACGGTAACATTAAAGAGGAGACTATAGAGAAGATGAAGAGGAAGAAGGTGCCAAAAGCGGAAAAGAAGAGAAGGGCTAGAGAGGCTCAGAAAGAAAAAGAAGAGGTTACGGTGTGTGCCCGGTGTCATTCATTAAGGAATTATGGGCAGGTGAAGAACCAAGCTGCTGAAAACTTAATGCCCGATTTTGATTTTGATAGGTTGATTGCTACCCGATTGATTAAACCTGCTTCAAATGCCAATGCTATTGTGGTTATGGTTGTTGATTGTGTGGATTTTGATGGTTCATTCCCTAAACGGGCAGCAAAGTCATTGTTTGCAGCATTAAGAGGAACCGAAAGTGATCCTAAGCTTAGAAAAAAACTGCCGAAGCTTGTTCTTGTGGCTACAAAGGTTGATCTCCTCCCATCACAAGTTTCGCCTGCTAGGTTAGATAAATGGGTCCGCCATCGTGCTAAGGCTGGAGGGGGACCTAAACTAAGTGGGGTTTATATGGTTAGTGCTCATAAGGATTTGGGTGTCAGGAATTTGTTGTCCTTCCTCAAAGAGTTGGCTGGTCCTCGAGGGAATGTATGGGTTATTGGGGCTCAAAATGCAGGCAAGTCTACTCTAATAAATGCGATGGCAAAGAAAGAAGGGGTTAAGGTTACAAAGCTCACGGAAGCTCCAGTTCCTGGGACAACATTGGGGATTCTGAGAGTTGGAGGGATTTTGTCGGCTAAGGCAAAGTTGTTTGACACTCCAGGACTTCTACATCCATATTTGGTGTCCATGAGATTGAATAGGGATGAACAGAAAATGGTTGAAATACGGAAGGAGCTTCGTCCTCGGACTTATAGAGTGAAGGCAAGTTATTTGTTACAATTATTTTGTATTTTTGGACCAATTTTTCTGTACTATGCATGTGTGTAATTCTTATGTCCATTTATTTTATTATACACAAATTTTGACTAAAGGTGGTACAAAACTAATTGTTGAGACTACTTGTTAGTGTTAACAATTGATTGCTGTCCAGATCTTGTTGAAAAGTCCAATAATTGATCTTATTTAATAGCATATGAATGTTGAATAATCTATAGAGTACAGGTCGCCACTTTTACTGAAATAATCAAAAGACATGTAAACTTGACCTTATTTGTAAGCAATTAGTCCTTCTGGTTTTTTATTTTAAGTTGCAGATTAGGAATGATTTGTGGAGCTTCATTTGCATTATTGTGCTGGATTTATCTTAGAATGAATGTTTCACTAACATCCTTGTTTCCTGCCTCTAACGATCTCACATTTTTAACTTTTCAAGAGGCAACGAATGGCTTTTTAAAATTCAT
Organism: Dryas octopetala; assembly: GCF_963921425.1. Lineage (NCBI taxonomy): Eukaryota > Viridiplantae > Streptophyta > Magnoliopsida > Rosales > Rosaceae > Dryas > Dryas octopetala. The sequence continues at coordinate 12,947,932 of NC_141371.1, forward strand.
CAAATGTTACATTCCTTTGTTTACTGGTGCAAATGATACTAGTTTTAGTTCTAGTTGATATGAGAGGAACATGGACGATTATTTTATAATAAAGCAAGCAGTGGACGCTAGTTAATAGTTGCTTGGGTGTCTTTAACTATTATGTCTAGTGTTTTAAGCTCTTTAATTTTTGTTTCAGTTGCTTTTTAAGATTGTAAGTTATCAGTTCAATAATCTATATAGATTCTATTTTTATTATTTTTTTTTATGAGAAGAATGGGTCCCCTTAATCTTTCCATGTATATGCAATTTGTTGATGCATGAGGATGTACTTATGAATTTTGAAGGTTGTGATTAAACCTAAGTGCTACTGGATCTAATGCTTGATATGCTTTATATCTGCAGGCAGGGCAGGCCATACATGTTGGTGGTTTATTGAGACTAGACCTTATTCAAGCTTCTGTGGAAACAATTTATTTCACAATTTGGGCATCACCAAATATTTCTTTACATATGGGGAAGATAGAAAATGCTGAAGAGACTTGGAGGAAACATGTTGGTGTTAGGTTGCAGGTATTTCTTTATCCAAATTGGATACTTCTTTGCCATATTATGCATGCATAGCTAGCTCAATTCGATTCAATTTTTTTTATCTAAACTCTTAACGATATCATAGTCCTGACTCCTGACATGTGCAGGTAATATAAAATGATTCTAACTGAAATTCATCTAGTAAACCTGTTTCTATTGTATATTTTATGTGTGTATGACCAACATTGAGTGGGATTCATCATTTAAATCTTGATAAGCAGTGATTAGAAATTGGTCATTCCTATAGAAAATCTCCTCCAAAGGTTTGACAGGTGCTCTGAATCCACTCAAGACTTCAGCTTACTCTACGGTCATCAAGGATGAAACCTGTTCTAGGAATTGTAATGGTGACAATTAATCTGATTGATTTTTTGGACATTTTCCTCTGCCTATGAAATTCAAGAGGAAGTAGGCTCCTCAAACATACTGATGTATCACCAAACAGAAATACAATAGGAAGATTTACAGAAAAGGGAGAAGATATGAAGAAAGAATTAGACTAAGAAGAATATTTAAAAAATATTGAAGTAGTACTTCGCGTCCACATCTATAAGCTAAATGTTCAAACATAATGAGGAAGTGGTAGTTCGAGTTGTCTGTAGGACTGTCTTGGATTAGTATTGACATTGCAGCATAAATTGGAGCAGAAAGAATTCACAACTCCTCATTGCTGTTTCATTTTGAAATGGTTTTTTTCAGAATGTAGTATCATTTTAATGTATCTATTGTGGCAAATGTGTCTTGAAAGTTTTTTCTGTTTGTGCATTTGCACTTGCATGCCTACTTGGCTACTTGCTGTTGCACTAAAGTAAGCTATGCTAATATTTGAGTAAGAAACAATAGGGAATCACTTTGTTTTCATGCTTTCGCAAAATGCAAGTGCTCCATTCAGTCAACTCTATTTTTTTTATTTTTTTTTTCTGACTGTATTTAGCTTTGCAGCCTCCAATTGGCATGGACCGTGCTTCTGAGATAGGGAAATGGGAAGAGAGGGAAATCAAAGTGTCTGGAGCAAGTTGGGATGCAAATAGCATCGACATTGCAGTAGCTGGTTTAGGCTGGATTTCTTTAGGTCTCAAAGGGGAAGCAACCTTGGCATTGTGGACATTTGATGGCATTGAAATTACTTTGAGAGAACCATTGGTTCTTGATCGGGCACCATCTCTTGAGAGACCTGGGTTTTGGCTACCGAAAGCAATATCTGAGGCCCTTGGTAACCAGACCAAAGTTGAAGCTCAGAGGAAAAAACTTCTAATGGAGAGTGCAGATTTCCTTTCTGAGGCATCCATTTGAAGAGAAGATAAGCACAACTGGTCTGCATCCTTTTCAACTGGCAACAGGATCTACCTTGTAGCTCTTAGAAGCCAGCTGGGGAAACAGGTTCTAGATTTTGAGGAGATTTTAATGGCAACTCCTTCCGAGTTGATTAGTTGAAGGGAGTGCAAAATAGTACTTATGGAGGTTTGCTGTTTATCTTTATAGGTGTAAAATATGAGCTTTTGTGTTGCATGAGGTAAATGCAATGTGTATATTGAATCATTCTTAGGCCAAAGATGATCCTGGCTACTTATTATCTACCCAAAGAAGTTTCCGGTGATCTCGGCGAATCTTTTGTTAGGAGAAGATTTTCTCTGAAGAGAAAACCACTTTTATTCATTTTTTGGACATTTGGTTGAATTATTGTTAACCAAGGATCATTATAGGAAAGGGTTACTAATTTTGTTCACTGGTGGTTTTTTATTCACAGATAAAAAACTCACTCTAAACTTCATTTATTTCCGACAAGTAAGATATTGACGTATGTATTGCCTCCCCCCTCTGGTTGCCCGCGGGGGGGGGGGGGGGGGGATCCATGACAAAGGTGCCTCCTCTTTCGTACTTTTTTTCTGTGGTAAAAGGGAAGTGCCCATGATGAGTGCTTTCATTTGCTCAGGTACGCATCAAGGCGCCTTCTTGCTTAGAGAGATCTTTTCTTTTCTTTTCTTTTTTTATTCCGCAAATAAAAGTTATCTTCGAGTCAACATAACATATCTAAGCTAATCATATCATCTCCTTGCATATCTCCACGAATGAAATCGCTAAAGAAAACAGGAGGGAACAATGATGCCAACACTTGAGAGATCAAAGTTGGGTGCAAGAGACAAATTTTATGACCCTTCCAACTATACTACCCTAACAACTGCCTTGCTTGCTTAGAGAGATCTGAGTTGCCTCCTTTTGCTGATATGTTATTGATTTCTGAGAGAAAAATAAGAAGAAAAAATTGACATGACATAAAAGGTTATTTACCTACTAGTGACGGCCAATTAATAATTTTAATTACAAATAAAGTCAATGATGATATTAAGCTAAATGGGAGTTTGTGTACATTCGTCAGCGTACTTAAACTCTCGAGCGCTCAAAGCTTTATAGTGTGTTTAAGTATGTTTTAGGAGAGTGACAAAAAAAAAAATTATGTTTTAGGAGATTTATTGGTTAAACATTTAAATGGTTTCTTTTTTAATGCCCAAAATGAAAAATAAAATGATAATTCAGCCCATCTTAAAAAAACACGTGACAATTCACCCCACATTAATGAAAAACGAGATGGGCACTAAGCCCAGTGCACGCCGCGTCTTTTTTCTTCAGTGTTTTACAATGTGGGCACTGTGGAACATAGACTATATTATTAAAGTCACTGTTACATAATGGCTATACTCAATGCCCAACAACAACTATAAAAAGGCATAAAACATGTCAATAGTTCATAATACACAAAAAATCACCCTAATGGAGTTATATAAACCTCAATATTGTTAGACATCTCACATTTTTATATCATAATTTTATACCATCTTATGTGGCAACTTACATGACATTCATATATTGGACACTAAAAAATATAAAAAAAAAACTCAAAAAGAAAAAAAAAAAAACTTTGTCCAGTAACATAATAACACGTAAGATGATATAAAAATGTGGTATAAGAATGTGATAAATATAACATTATTGATTTCCAAATTCCGTCATCCATTCTTTTGTTAATTAAAGGGTTACAACATGCAGAGTCTTATCATCATTACCTTGTTTATCAAGCAAACCAGCATGAAAACAGAACAGAAATGTTCTGTCAATCATGCTCTTACCACCCTCATAACATAATGCTATAAAAATATGAGATTCAGAACCCAATTAATTACCTTCCTTATTTTAGATTCAAGTGACTAAATGCACACCCCAAATTCATCATGCAAAGAAAAAACCAAACCGCCTATTTAAAAAGATTGAAAAGTTTACATATGTGTTTATTTGGGATGATAGAAAGTAGAATGCCAATTGCTAAGGCATCTGTTACTCCAGAAAGTGACTCTTGTTGTCTACCGTTTTAAACACAGACACAATCTTGAAAACCCGATGAAATCAAACAGTGGATAAACGGAAACCAAATTTGAAATAGAATTGAAACTTTAATCATTAAAACATAATAATCATGAAATAAACAGCAGGAGCAGCCCCAGTGAGCCTCTCAAAAGTAATTCACTGGGGAGCGAAATTAAAGTCACAACAGAAAGTTTGTCTCAATTAACCCAATAAATCTAATCAAAAAAATTGGTCTTGCTCCTTAGTAAGAAATAGTATTGGGTTGGTCAAGCAAGACAAGACTCTGTACAAAAGAATTCAATAAGTAGTAGTCCTTATAGCCATCAATCCCAAAGTCTTTAACTTGTTTGGACTTAGGGTCCACCGATTTCAGCATTCTGCTATCCGTTTGAATTATTACTTCACCACTCTTTCTAAAACCATATGGCTGTATACAAGAATCTTCGTCGCTAACGGTGAATAATTTAGTCCAGGATTCTGCCACACCATACTCTGTCATCACCCACATATCGAGAGTAGATGAGCTAAGATATTCAAACACCGCCAGGAACTCCCCATATCTGGAAACATACGGTGGACATTCTCCCACAGCTTTGCGCAGAGGCACCTCGCCAAATGATTCATTGACCATATCAAACGTTACAATGGAACTAGTGAATCTGTCCTCATCCTCGTGACGAAATTGGACCCAATGCACAGCACCATTGACAAAAGCATGTACACCGCTATAAGGCCTAAAGTGGGCAGGAATAGCACTGACACTCTTCCAGGAGCCCTTGGCTAATGACCAAAACTCAAGAGCCTCACATGGGGTTTCTCCAAGAAATGATTTACTCACAATTCTCAAAACCATATAGTCATTGACACGTGAATCATAGCAAAACACATATTTTGCATGGCTTTTAGTGACAGTAGGATGCTTGGGAAGAATCCCGAACTTTCTAATAGATGGGTTCCAAAGTGCTATGAAACAATCATAGTCAATAGAGTAGGCAGAAAGGCATACGATCCCATTACAAGTTCCAATTACACGGTTTTTGATGGGTCGGTTGTTGAATATTGGAGTTATAAGCTTGGTATACTCACCAAGTGCAGGGTTATCCAAATGCAGTGAGTAAGGCGCAAGGAGTTCTTCTTCGGCGACAGCCCTGAGTAGAAGGAGACGAACGTCGTCGTTTTGGCTGTTTCTGAGGTGGGTTTGAATGAAGGTAGGGCTTTTGATCAGAGCGTTCCATGACTTGCACACTGCGCTGCATTTGATTATGGATTTGATGGGCAACCTCAGCAGGATTTCATTGACGATTTCTTCAGGGAAATAGTCTTCGACTCCCCAATATTTTGCTCTAATTTTGGCGGATTTATGACAAAGTTTTCTCGTGTCTCTCATGTCTACTCTAGGGTTTCAATGTTGGAGAAAGATCACACGACTGTAACATATTGCAGGAAGTCAAACACATGCCACAATGATGGCTTATTTATAGTAACAATTACAACTTTTCATAAGAAGGCATAACTCTAGAAAGATACAAAACACACCTCTTGGTTTCTAACAGACACAACTAAATACATATGCAGCCTTATGAATAGTCATGACTTCTAATATTATACCTTACGAAACAGATCACACAACTTCTAATAGAATATCGATCTAAAATTTTCTTAATTAATTATACTGCAGACAATGCATCACTGTTTAACATTCAACTTTCAAAGGGGAGGAGACTCGTAATTGTAGCATGCAGAGACTGAGAGCATCCATGGTATTGGTGGGTCTGTCCTAAATCCTGTTTGAGTTTTCTCCGAATCCAAAAGGACCAAAACCATGCAAAATCCCATTCGATCAAGTATTCTCCTAATCCTAATCCAAATCCAAAAGTGTCTCCTAATCGGTTGAAAGTCAATTTGTAAAATTGGAATTCTTTTGTTTACAAAATCTTTTGTCATACTCAAAGGTTAAAAATTAATGAAAATTTTCCGCAAAAAAATATTGCCTAAATTTTAGGCATGGTCCTTAATTATAGTTTGACTCAAGTTTTACTTTCCTTATTATACTTTTAATTGTTCTGATTCGGCTATATATATTTCAAATCGTTGTAATTCAATGACACGTTAAGCCTTTTTGTCTATTAAGTCATCAAATTTGTTGCAACTTTGTTTATGTACTTTACAAATTAATCGTTGTAATTTTTAGTCATATACTTTAACAATTCAAAGACAAATTTGATTAACTACTTAATCAAAAGATATTGCTAGTGTATCATTAAATTGCAACGGCTGGTAATATACAAAATCAAAATAAAAAAAATTAAAGATAAGAGACGAAAGTGAAACTTGGCTCTATATCGATTCAAAGTAAAATTTAGATCCAAACAAATTTTTTAGGTGAGTATAGTTAATTAGGTGAGTTCAAATTGAAGAGGACCGATTGAAGAAATAATCATTAATTAGTTAGGATTGATCATAAAACCAAAAGATTTGTGTAGGGGCGGGTGGGAATCTTTTGGTGTAGTTTTCTTTTTTTAAAATAAATATATAGATAAATTCAGTGCTAGAATGAATTATCTTTAAAAAGATTAATTATAAATAAATCAATAAAACTTTTCACAATTACATTTTAATCAATGCACTTTTTTATAATTTCATTTTAATCATTATTGACCAAAATGAAAAAAAATTAATTACAATAGATTAATAAATATACATTACTATGCAGATTTATATTTGTATTAGTTTTGTGTTTGACTGTTACGCAGCAAAATAACTTAGGGTTTAGCTCCTGGGTTTTGGGTTCTGCCCAAAACTCAAGACCTAAATCCTAATTTATAAGCTCCATAACATTAATTCTAAACTCTAAACCCTAAATCTCATTTTATATACTCTGCGCCTCATTTTTATACCTTAAACTAAATTAAGGGCAACGTCGTAATTTCACGCTTATAATTAATGAAAAAAATAGATGAGCAAATTGGTATTTTTCAATGCATCAAAATACATGACATCATCAATTGCATTGGGCTTAGTAACTAAAGTAGAATATAATTTCAAAACTCATTGACCTTTATGGGAAAAGAAAATTTACATTGACCATTATGTAATGTTGAAATGTTTTATTGATTTAAATGTAATTTGCTATTTTAGAAATAATTTTAGCTTTATAATAAAAAATAATTTCTTTAAACAAATTAGAGATAGTTGCTCAATGATTTCAATTCATTTTCAAAATAATAAGATTTAAAATTAACGTGTAGCTGCATTTTTTTCATTTTGTGATAAATTGATTAAGGAAATGGATTATTTATTTGTAATCATTATTCCTAATCTAGACTCTAATCAAGGAGATTAATTAAAGGATTAGAGTCGTAAGTTGACCAAGTCAAAGTTGGACTTGTTAAATTTCAAAGACATGAGAACAAAAGCATGTGGTATCAAATAGTTTGGAGCAAATGTGCAGATAGTTGGTTTTCCAACTAAAGATGAATGGCCAAGAATATAACAATAAGAGGATGAATATCATGACCCATATGTAAAATCACATATTTCCCATGCACCCATTTACTAACTTTTCATTCATTATGAATGACCCATACGTAAATGAATTTCATGATTTGTCATTATGCAAATTCAGTTGAGTTAAATGTGATGATGATTATGGAATATACTTTAGAATAATTGAGTTGTGTGATTGGTCATTAGTTTCATGTGATTTAATGAATTATTTGTCAATTTGATTGGAAAGGGGTTGTCATTAATTAAGACTTTTATGAATTTGATTTATTAGACTTGTAGTTTAGATTAAGGCTTGTATGTCTTACTTCTCTCTATTTTTTTTATGTTACATTCTTCTCTCCCACCAAATATATATATCCAAATGGTCTAGAGTTTCTGTAGTATAAAGAATACTCGAAGAATGAAAGGATGATGGAGGAAACCAAGAAACTCGTAATGATCAACACTCATGGTATTGGTGGGTGTTTACATGGCTCTATGGGGAACTATAAATACGTTGCTAATTTGTCGGCCAAAGGTGGCCCTCCCTAACTAGAATTCAAAAATCTTCATCGGAATGAAGGTGTATGCATCAAATTCTATCAACTGACCAATTCACCTTTAAATATTAGCCACGATTAAACCAAAACCCTAAACACCCTAACCTTCAACCATCTACCGTTTACCATGTACCATTTACCTTCTACCCTCATTCTTCATCCTTCATCCCTCATCCCTCATCCCTCTACCCTCTACCAAGTCTCTACCCTCTACTCTTTACCAAGTCTCTACCTCTGTACCCTCTTCTCTCTATCCTCTACCCTTTACTCTCTACCCATAACTTCTTCTGATCTCCGAGCTACCCTTTCTTTCATTTTCGTCTTTTATTCACTGAAAAATTTTGGTATCTGGTTTTACAATATAAGATTCAGGTGGGACTTCTCATTTAACTCAAACTTATGTAGTTCTTGCAGCACATTAATTTTTTTGTAAACCCTTAAGCAAATGAAATTAGAGATTGTAAACCCATTAATCTTTTTTTTTTAATCTTTTCATTTCATTGTTTTAAATTTAATATTGTAGAATGGAACACTTTATACTTTTTCTTCTTTTTTATTTGATGGGTTCTTTTAATATATGTATTACTTTTGGATCCATGTCACATTACTTTTTTTTTTCCACGTGGCATATATATTTGTCATCAAATATGTGAGGACCACTAATGCCACATACATAAAGTAAATAACGGCGGAACTAACAAGTTTAAAATTTTATAATAGAGGATAACTTGTGATCAGGGGCAGACACACGTTATAGGTTGGGGGGTCGGACGACCTCCCGAACAGCGGAGTATGAAGCCCCTGACCTCTGGACAGCGACACCGGCGACCCCCCGAAGAGAAGAATATCGACCTCCCACGCCGAGCAACTGCTCAATGAAAGTCCTGATTGAGCTGCAGCTCCTACTCATCTTCTTCTTCTAGTTTTCCTGGTCCATGAAAGTCAAAAGAAACAAGCACCAGGGTCTATCCTCTAGTAAATCCATTTGTTCCTCCTCTTCGTTGTAGCTTGTAGGAGCTTCGAGATGTTTGCAGTGATTTTAGTCTTCACTTTTGGTTTTACTGTTCTCTATTTAATTGGTTGAGACTTGGTTATGGGCCCTTGTATACTTGAATAGTTCTAATTTGTGATGAATCTGTCTTTGGGCCTCCAAATTACCCTTTATGAAATCTCTTCTTCAAAGAAAAATGCAATATACTTCAATTAGTTTATAATACTTAATCAAAATAATCGGTTGAAAATAATTTTTACAATAAATTACTTATTAACATAAAGAAAAGGGCCCACATTTTTTTTTGTACAGAGCCCCCCAAATGTCAGGGACGGCCCTGGATTCAACTGTTCCAGCAGAAGCAGAGCAGCCTTCTTTTTTTACTTTTTTTTTTTTTCAATTTTTAGCTAGACGTGTTTAATTTTTTTTTTTTAAGTCTCCCTGCTCAAAACTAAACAAGAATTATTATTATTTTTTAGTTTTTTCTTATATTGATAATGAAGCTACAATGCTATGTTTTCAAAATATGAAACATCGTCGTGTAATATTATTTTCTTTGTTATTATCGTTCAAATTTTTTTTTTAAACTTTAACACTATGACCCCCATGTTAAAGATCCTGGATCCGTCACTGCTTGTGATAATAGTCATCCGATACCCACCAATCCCCACAGAGACGTACATAAAGAAAAGGCAAAATGGCTGAGAGTATCACCATAGGAATCGTCAAATAGGGCACTTTGCCCCCCAATCACATTCTTACCTGGCCTCCTGGCCTCCCACTCTAATCCCATTAGATGCCAAGCCTTGGAGTCTTTTGGAGTCCAACTCCACCCTTTAAAACGAGGATATTTGATCCCCTCTCATTTTCCTTTTTTGTTTTCCTTTTTCTTGTTTTATATTAGCATAAATTTGTCATAAATAATAATATATATATCTTCATTTTCTTTGATAAATGATGATATGATTTGGCAATAAATAATGATATGTATTACTTAAATTTGCCACATCAGATTGAGATATAAAATTGAGGCCCAAAATCATTTCCTTACCAAAATTGTCCCCAATTGATTGCTTCGATCATCCATTTGTTCTTCCGGCTACCACCATTCCATTACTCATCTTACTCTTTCAGTCTTTCACCATCCTAAAGTCCTTAGAAACGTTTGTATTCTCGATCACTACCCATCTCCTACCAATACCAGTACTCCATAGGAATTATATATTACAGAATCTTCAAGAACAATTAAACTGAAAATCAAACTAATTAACTAATGGAGAGAGACTGAAAACTGAGGAGGAAGATCTTAAAGTTTCTATAACAAACTGCACTTGCAGTCACCTACCAAAGCCCACCTCTCAACCTCCATTAGTCCTGTTTAATCATGTATAGATCGATATATATATACATATATGTTCCAAAGATCCCAAAACAATTAGCTAGGTAACAATAAGTATGATGGGTTCTTGGCAACTCACTCAGAAGTACTGCTCCAGAAAGAGTGATTGTGGTTTGTAAGTAGATTTTAATTTGGTGAAGGTTCATTGTGATAATTTGGAAACAGATGAGAAGGTGATTACACAATTTTAGCACCTATTACTGATTTATTGTTTGTTGTCCTTTGACCAAAAAAACGGCCATTACAGTAAGTTGGGTGGGGGAATATCTATGGAGCACAAGAAATAATTTATTTTGAGGAAAAGAAGAACCATATCTCATCAGACTCATCCTATCTATCTTCTATTGTAATTTTTTTTTTTTTTTCGTTTCAGTATATCAAAGCAACAGTTGAGCTCGACAAACATGAATTGTGGGGTTGAGATGAGTATTGGAGAACCTAAAATGCAAATAAAAGTAATTTTGGTAATTAAATTTATTAAATAAAATTAAAATAATATAATATAATAGAGGAGTAAAGAATTACTTTTTAAGAGTAATAATAGCGACTCCCTAAAGTTATAAGCGCACATAATTATCATTCATTGTAGACTTGGAACTAGGGGTGTGATTTGGATTGGAAAATCCGAATCCGACCGATTCCTATCCGAAAATTTCCATTTTTATTCCGAATCCGAAAATACCGAATCCGAAAATGCCGAAATCCGAAAATTCCGAAAAAAATTGGATTGGAATTAGAATGTTTATGTAAATTCCGATTCCGATCCAAAAAATTCCGAAATGTTCCGAAGGCATTCCGATCCGATATTTCCGAAATTATGCCAATTTATTCCATATTATATATTTTATCATTTATTTAGTATGATACATATAACATATATTTTTAAAAAGATGACTAATACTATATATTAATATAAACATATGTACATTATAAATATATGTGTATCATAATAACATAAAAATGGTAAGTTGGTAACACAAACACCCACATTTTTCCGTACATGTAATTATTATTATTATTTTATTAGGGAGGGGAATTGAAGATATGAGGCAATTCTACAGTTGTTCCAACTGGAATATCCCACCAATTGTAATTACTAATTACTAAATATTTAAGCTTATTATATTCAAAATTTCAAACATGATATATATATATTATTTGAGTAACATGTATTTATATACACATATATATATATGAGTAACATGTATTTATATACACATATATATATGTGTGTGTGTGAGTAACATGTATCTACTAGTGACATTTATTCTAACAATGTTGGATGAGTTCTAAAGATTAATCCCCCACCTCTAAGATATGTGCTATTAAGCCTATTATACATTCATAGTGACATTTATTTCTCTTATATATTATGTATGTTATAATATATAATATATACCATTAAATATACACAATATATATATCATACATAATTTATTTCTCTTATAACATACATAATCTAGCAATGAAAACCTTGCTAGATTGCATCTTTTTTTTTTCCCTTCTTTTCTAGATTTTTTTTTATGGTAATGGTATGGGATGATATGGTTATAAATATTATTTAAATTAATATTTTGAATTTTCTTTTTAAATTGGACATATATTTTAATTACATTTTAATATAAATATTGAAATGCATCATAATCTATTATCTTTTAATATTTTTTTTTTTGTTAATTTCATCATTATTCTAAAAAAAAATCCGAACATGTTCTAAAAAATATTATAAAAATGTGAAAAATTCTGATTTTTTATTCGAAAATTTCAAATGTTTATCCGAAAATTCCGAAAATGTTATATTCCGAAAAATCCGAAAATTCCGAATCGGAATGAGATGTTGAAATTCCGATTTTTTGGAATGGAAATTGGAACATAAATTCCATTCCAAAATTTTTTGGATTGGAATTGGAACACCCTATTTCCGATCCGATCCGGCCGAAACACACCCCTACTTGGGACCGTGTGGACCTAACGTTCTTATCATTACAGTCCACCGACTTGCACAAACCCCCACAGCTTTTGTTCTACGTACCAATTTCTGAGAAAGATCTCCTGCACCACAAAGCAACATTTCTCGCAAGAAATCAACAAAACAAAAACAAAAGAAATTGATACACTCATACACCTGAGTAACTAGAAACTTTTTCTTCTTTTGTTAAAATTTTACAATTTTTTTTACAACTTTTTTACCCGGAGGTATTTTTAGTAAACTGAACAAAATGGGCATCAGAATGAACGAGGATGGAAGCAAGAGTTTCAACATTGCTCTCTACAGAAATTACAGAGCGCGAAAAACTACAAATTACTCGGTTTGCCATTGGCTAAACTACACAATGAAAGATGTCACGGCAAGCTAGCTAGCTGCATTCAACGAGGCTGCTGGATGAAACGGGGGCTGCAGCATTTCGGGCTCACGAACTTGACTGGCTTCTCCGCATACTTCCTTGGCTCCACCGGAGTCTTGGGACGTCTCTCCTCCAACGATTTCAAATTCTTCAGGACCGCAGCACTTGTTTCTAGCCCTGCTGTTTTTTCAAAAGAAAAATTTTAGTCTAACAATCCAACAGCATATTTGGAAACTGCATGAAAGTTTAGTCATCCCAATTTCCAATAATCTACAATCATTTGGAAGAGTATTCATTCATATAAGATTTTTACCTTCAGCTTGAGACGACTGAACGAACTCTTCAAACTGAGCATCAAAATCGAGATCAAAGGTATCTGGCAGCAAATCGACAACATTGTCAAAGTCATCAGCGGCATTATCATAGAAGCCATCCTGATCCTGATTCTGACTAAGCCAGTAATCCCGGTACCATGTGGAGGTTGTGACTAGTTGCCACCATTCAGGGGAAAAATCCTCCACTTGTCGGAGAGCAGCAGGGATGAAGAGAGGGGCATTCGGGTTCAATGTCGATCCTCCTGAAACCAGTGCCATCTTTGGCCACAGCGCAAGTCAACTGCAAAACGAAAAACATAAACATGAGATCTTGGGTTTGTCATTTCCATATTCCATACAAGTAAATGTCAAATAATTAAACTATAGAAGTCGGCCTATGCAATTCCTAAGACCAATACACACAGCAAGATCAAACCATTTATAATTACCAATGCACCAAAGCCATAGAAGACCTTTTATTCAATAATTAAATTATAAAGAACACCAACACCACCGTTGTTTGAATCCAGGCCAACCTGGGGTAGCTGATGTCTTATGGAAATATATAAACACACTTCTGAGGTTATGGAAATCTATGAAGACCTTTATTCAAATGATCATTTTCTGATTTTATGGAAATCTATAAAAACACTTCAGCGCAAATCAATTATGAAAATCTATAAACACATGACCAGGAACCTGAACTTCTACAAATCATTAATGGACCCCAATTCATTAACAATTATCAGCAAGGATTCTCAACAGCGCAGAAAATTGGACATCTTCATAATACAGTAATACTCTCAGATTACATTACCAGAAATTTCGATCAACGAGCACTGAAAACGAAAACAAGCTCAATAAAGGAATCTTGATTATCTTGAAAAATTGAATCAAAATCACAAAGAATGCATAATCTTGAAATAGATTGTGAATGGTTACATAGGTTCATCAAATTGCACAAGAAAGAAAATCAATAGTCTTTATAATTAAATCGGAAAATAATTCTTCAAAATCATAATCGTCACCGAAAGCCACATATACAATCAAACAAACAATTCCGATTTTTCAAAATTTCATTTCTGTCTCTTTTTCTATTTCATTTCCCTCTTCCTCCGCTTTCCGAGCAACCAAACAGAACCAGATCTACCAATCGGAAAAGGTAAAAACAAATCCAATCCTTATACAGCTAAAATCATTCGCTCAACGACATATTTTACAGTCACCTGAAGCTTTTGGTCTTAACTTTCGTTCGGACACTTTAAAAACAAATTTTCTACAATTCAAAATTTCATTTTCCTCCGCTTTCTCAGCAACCAAGCAGACGGTCAAAACAGTTGCATATTTCACCAGAACCAATAATCGCACCGAAAAAATGAAAAAATTAATCAATCGCCGAATTCAAATTCATTACCTCCGAGGCTTTGAGCGAAGAAAATATCTGAGAGAGAGCGACCGATGATGAGGTAAAGTGGTAAACGGATTGGACCAGAGGACGAAAAATACGTGTGCGAGTCTGAGAGAGGGAGAGAGAGGGGACGGGGTTTATATAGGGAGAGAAACACGAGCCTCGGTGGTTGGGAGTTACGAACCTGAGGTTCGTGGTAATACGAGCCTCGGCAGTTGGGCGTTACGAACCTGAGGTTCTTCAATGACGAGCCAACCCACTGATTTGTACTGTACGGACTGCTGGATTTTGAGCTGTCTACAAGTCTACAACAGCTATCAGCCGTTGATGGGTTTCACGCGGTAACCATGCTGCTGTTTATTGACCTTTGACTGCTGCTATTTCATTTGGTTGAAACGAATGAGAGCCTGCCGCGTTGCCACAAGTAAAATCCTAGTCTCCTATCTTAGAAAATCTAACCCAAGTCTCACTCCCAAAAAAAGAATCTAACCCAAGTCTTTTATTCAAATTTTCAAAACTCTCTTTTTCTCCTCGAAAAAAAAAAAAAGGTCTTTCTTTTTCTTTCTTATCATACCAAAAACCAAAAGATCTTTATAATTTAATAAAATTAGAATATTAGGATGGTAGTCACTAGTCACTCACAATATTTTTTTATTAATATGTTAATTCTAATGTTTAATTTATTAATGTATATTTATGGGTAATGTAGAAATTTTACGTACCTAACTTTGGATGATATGTACACATCAAGTTGGGTAAGAATTTTTTTTACTAGAACAAGTTGGGTAAGGAATCTAAGGATTGTACAAAAAAAAAAATTGTGCATGAATTGTTTGTACATATTTAATAGTTACATTTTTACTTTTTAAAATGGGGGAGGATAATTAAAAATTAAGACATCTTAAGTTAAAAATAAATAAAAAATACTCTTAATCCAATATAGGGTCTTAAATTTGGTCAAATTTCGCTTGTAGTACTTGTAGTTTGCTTGAAATTTTACTTTAGTATTTGTAGTTTGGTCAAAGTTCTACTTTGGTCATATAATTTACTCGAAATTTCACTTTAATGTACATATGCAATGAACATTTTTTATTTTATTTAAATGACCTAAAAAATATGAAAAATATACCTAATTTTCTTGGGCAATACCTATACACCTCAATTAAATGATTAAATCTAGTGTTTAACAATAGAAGTCCATAAAGAAAATAACAATAAAAGTCTTTTTCCTGATCCCTCCATATAATTGACATGTTTGACTAATACATGACTATTGGTATAGTTAATATAGGATCCTAAATAGAACCATTAATTGAAAAAATATATTTATTTCTAATTTATAACTATCAATTAGCATTTAATATAAAAAATTATCAATTAACATAAACATTCTATCACATTTGTTTTATATGAGTTGAGATGTTTGAATTTGAAACATATTCAACATTATGGAGACAAATATCGGATGACGAATGCTAGTTGTCTTATCTTTAGGCTTTCTCTCTTATCTTGTTAATTCTACAGTGCAATATGTTAATCATAAGCATTCATTTCGAAGAAGATCGCTCTTTAAACATCGTCTATGCAAAAAATAAGTCAAATCGAGACTTTTAGTTTATTATTTATTTATTTGAGAACAATTATATGTCTAACCGATTTTCGATTTGGTTAATTTTTTGATAAAGATAACCTTTAAAGTGTGATTTAGAAAATGAATGGCTATGTAGAATGAACATGATAAAAGAAAAGACAAATAATTTTAAGTGATGTAGGAACACGTATCGCCGTTGGATTGGGCCCCACACTTAGATAACCTGCTATGATACGAGAGAGAAAAAATTATAACATTCAACTCAAAATTAATTGGCAAAAGAGATAGGGTGCTGTTATTCGGCCCCAATTTTAATTTTTTATTAGTACCCCAAATAATTTAATGAAATTTAATTTTCAATTTTATCAGAATGTAAGTTGAATGTTAAAGGCAAACATTTAATTTAAAATTTTAAAAAATAATTAACTTAAACTATACCCAACACCATTAGTATACCCAACATCTCCACTCATCTCTTCAACATTTCTACACACTTATTCTCTTTAACAAAACCCTAAACCCTACTACACTAACATTCTCTATATCATGGCAAACAAGCATAATATTGATTAAAGTCGTGATTTGAGCGTCTTCAAATGAGTTATTTTCATAATTTCTTCGATTTTAAAAAAATGCTTATTTTTAAAATTTGGAATCACGACATGTTCAGCATTTGTGTAATGAACATGTTCTACGTTGAACAATGTGTTTAGTAGTCAGCTAATGAACGGTTCTAGACAATTTTTAAAAAATAATGTTCGGCGTTGTTGCACCGAACCTTCTTATACATATTCGGTGAACCAAGACTGAACATAACCCAAATTTTTTTTTTTTCAAACCCTTCTCCCTTTTGTTCAAATTCGATATTAAACAGTTATAATTCAAATTATTTCATCTCAAACACAAATTATATAACAAATAACTTACATTTAAAACCCTAAATCTAAGATTTGATTCATAAAAGATTTGACTGGGTGTTGTATTGATTCGGTGGTCGTGGTCGTGGTCGTTGGTAGTGTTCAGTGGTGGTGTAATTGGATCTCACGTTTTGGAGGTGGTGGTGGTGGTGGGGATGAAGTTGAGTTTTTATATTGAATATAGAGAGTAAAATAGGTTGGATGTGGTGTTGAGTTTTAATAAGGCTAATTTAGAAAAACTTGTTGAATATACTAATAAATTTTTGTAATTTTTAATTTTTAGTTGAGTGTAAAAAATGTACTGGACTACTGATAAAAAAATTAGATTCAAATAACAAAACCCAAAAAGATATCAAATACCTTTATAAACTATCATGTAATACCACACATTTTAAATGTGGGGATTCTCTCAACGCTACATCTAAGAAAAAAAATCTAAAAGTAAAAGTAAAATTATTTGTATTAACTATTAAGAGTCTTAATTTCATTTTTTGTCATTGGCTTTTTCTTTTCAGATTTTCATTGTGCGTTAATGAGGTGGCAAAGGGATTGAAAGTATGAAGTTCATGCAATCATGTTGATAGCTTTTTGGCTCCTTGGTCGGCACAATACTACAATGCAATCACCTTTCTTGGAAAAAGACAAAAGAGGTCATTTCTCATCTCTCGAGGGTCCATCGTGATTTGCTTGTGATTATTCAATCGCAGCCGTTGGATTATTTATCAAACGGTTGAGATTGAAGAGTCTCAGTAATCATCAAATTCTAGAAACTTGTATTTTGGAGTGGCAATCAACGCAATACTGGACGCATACTCGTTAATGACTTTCATTAATCAATACTTAGAATGTGGAAGTGGGACCCATCCATGTGAGCCATGTTAGACTTTTTGAATGCAGAATACCTAATCTACGGCCAGGAGATATGCTTATTTTATCAACCGCCAAGATTCTTCCAAGAAATTAGTGATGTGTAACTGCGTGGTGGGACCGGTGTAGTTCTTGTTTCTCCGCTGCCGATAATGCGCGTAAGTTGCGTAACGCACATGGGCTTGTTGGTCGATTAGGTGGAAAATGGATATATGTTTTGAGAAATGAGAACGACACAACACATATCCTCCCAAGCAGGCATGTAACTTAATCATTTCCCACCCTGCCATCATATCATTATTATCCTTACAAATTATAAAAAATATATTGCATTCATTGGATTAACTTATTAAACTTACTTCTTAATTTAATGATATCTCTCTAGATAATATTAACGATTTTTTATATTCAAATTTCTCTCTAGATTGTAAAAATTAAATTATTAACAAGACGAATTCTCATACATATGCGTTTTTCTCAAACTTTAAATGAATATTTGCATTTATATAAATGCGTCATAGGTGAAATTTTGAATTTCGCTTATTTCTAATAAGATTTAAGTGTCATACAACCATTATGTCTTAAAAGTCCTAAAAACTTAAGCCTCAAAAGCTAAAATATGCACGTGAAGACCATACATATACTGATAGGCATAAACATACATAATTAGGGGATGAAGGACTCAAACTCAAGATCTCCTGCAAATAAGGCTCTGATATCATGTTAGACAATCATTGTATCCTGAAAGTTTAAGCTGTTAAAAATAGGCCAGCAATGTATCTCATGTTAATAATAAGAAAGGTAAATTACAATTTAATACATCAACTTTACCACCGTTTAAGTTAGTACTTTAAATTCAAAAACTTACAAATCAATACCTCAACTTTCATTTTGTTTCAACTTGGTACCTCTGTTACTACCACCGTTAGGAAGTCCGTTATCCGCCTACGTGGCGCTGACGTGGCGCACGCGGACCCAATCACTAACTGTTGACTTGATTTTTAATAATTGCCATGTGGCATAATAATAATAATAAAAGAATAAAATATTTAAAAATTAATTAAAATATAAAAAATTGAATTAAAAAAAACCCAAGTTGCCTTCTTCCCTCGCCCCAAAACCCTCCACCTCCCCTTGTCGGCAACCCCCCCACCCAACCCAACCCAACCCTCAGCTATGTCCCTCACCCACCCGAGCAACCCCCACCCAAACCACCATCTTCTTCACCTCTCTCCCCCCATTCAGTACCACTAGCCTTTTCTGCGCACCCAATCCTCATCGTCGACCAAGCCCTCTCCTCAATCTCCAAGCGCGATTTCCCTCTCAAGCTTCCCCTGATCGTCTTCCTCGAAGAGTTCTTCGACTCGCTCTTCACCGCCAATGAAAACGACGCTGAATCGGTATCGAAAGCCCTCCACCGTCTAAGCATTTACAGATTTACCCTCCGTCGCTATGTCTTCTCCTTTGTTTGATCTTCTAAATTACAGGGGTTGTTGTCATCAATAAATTGGGAAACTAGAAGATATATATGGATCTTGAAATTAAAAGTGAGAGAGAGAGAGAGGGGGATGAGGGGTACGTAGGTTAAGGGAAGGAGGGAGGATGGAGGAGAGACATGGGTTTTTGGAGAGGGAGGGAAAAGAGGCAGAGAGAAAGAGAAAGTGAGAGGAGGGAGGTGGGTCGGGTCTGGGTCTGGGTTTGGGTTGGGTTGGGTGGGGTGGGCGAGGGGAAGGTCTGGTAGAGGGAGGGGCAAGGATTGGTGGAAGAATGAGGTGTTGCAGAAGGGAGGGGAGGCATAGAGAAAGAGAAAGTGAAAGGAGGGAGGTGGGTCGGGTCTGGGTGGGGTGGGCGGAGGGGTGTTGCTGGGAGAGGGGGCGTCGGGGGAGGGGGGTGTTGGGGGTGAGGAGCGTTGGGGAAGAGGAAGAGGATGTGTTAGGCAGGATAGGGGCGGGTTGGGGGTGAGGGGGTGAGATGAAGCTGGGTGGCAGAGGGAAGGGTGAGGATTGGTGGAAGAAGGAGGTGTTGCGGAGGGGAGGGGAGGGGAGCAGAGAGAAAGAGAAAGTGAGAGGAGGGAGGTGGGTCGGGTCTGGTCGGGTTGGGGTGGGGTGGGGTGGGCGGGGGAAAGGTGTGGCAGATGAAGGGGAGGGGCGGGGAGTGGTGTTGCAGAGGAGAGGATAGGAGATGAGAGGAGAGTGGTGTTGCAGAAGAGAGGAGAGGAGAGGAGAGTGGTGTTGCAGAAGAGAGGGGAGGGGCTCGGGTGGGTTGGGGGGACCCAAAAAAAATTGTTTAAATGATTTAAATTTTTTTGAAATATTAAAATATTTTTTTTACATGTGGCAGCTTAGGTGACTAATCAAAGTTCAAGTGGACAAAATTAGGGTGAAAAGACAAATATATCTCTGCCACGTCATCAAAGACAACGGTTAATTAACAGAAAATCTGATAGAGGTATCAAGTTGAAACAAAATGAAAGTTGAGGTATGGATTTGTAAGTTTTTAAACTTAAGGTACTAACTTGAAAACGGTGGTAAAGTTAAAGTATTAAATTGTAATTTACCATAATAAGAAAGTATAGTAAAGAGAGTTAATGAACAAAACTAATTGAGTTTGAGTGATACTATTATTTATCCGGTAAAAAAATTAGTACTTGTTTTATAAAGTTAAGATGACGCCTTAAATAGTACTTATTTTTCAGGTGGTAAGTTAGGTCATGATTGTTATTGTGAGTTGATTATAATTTAATTTAATTTTTATAAATAAAAGCATATGGTACAACCCATGCATATACAAAGAAACAAATCGGAGTCAATATGCCCAATCAGGGATAACGCCAAAATGAAGCATTAAGCATGCTCCCCCTCTTGTACCTAAAATAACAAAAGGAAGTTCAGCATGCTCTAAGCCTCTAACAACCAACAAGCGTAATGGCTAAAAAAAATATAGCAGTTTTTAACGAATTAACAAAAATTTACCATTTCTTTTCATTAATATAACTTTTATAAAACTTTTTGTTGTTTGAGCATGCTTAATGCTTTGTCCTGTTCTCTCCTTTTTCACTTGCAGCGGTGGCGAAGGTCACCGGCCTCCTTTGTTGCCGTTGCAAGCGTAGAGAGACGAGAGAAAGAAAGGGAGAGAAAAACAGAGAGATTGAGGTTTCAGGGCAATCACAAATTCACAACTTTTTTGACCAATAAATTGGATAAACAACTTTTCTTATTTTATTTATTTATTAACTCGATTGTGATTGCAGTATTGCAGGACTGACTCAAAGTCACAATTGTATTTCATTTGTTGTTTTTTTTAGTATTTTGATTATGATTTAAGGTTTAGACTTTAGTATTTAGTCTCTAAACTTCAGAACTTTCGTCCTCAGTCTTAAATATAAAGTCTTAAATCTTTATAAACTCTAAACTTTAGGGGGGTGTACTCAATCAAGACTTTTAAAAACTTTTGTTCAATTAAAAAATCAGGAGGTACTCAATCAAAACTTTTATATACTTTTAAAAAATTTATGAAAGTCATACGGTACTCAAAATGTCAATGACTTTCACAGATTTCTCAAATCCATAGACTTTGAAAGACTTTTGGCATTAAAGTATACATACCCAATCTTCTTATTTCTCTTCCATTTCCCCTCAAGACTTTGAAAGACTTTTGAGAAAAGGCTTCCCCTTTTCTCTCTCCACCTCCTTTAGCATTGCATGCGCGCGTGTATGTCCCTTCCAACATTGATACACCTATTCCTTATATTGTCATATCACTATGCCATTACATATAAATAGACCTGTCATATATGGTTCTAATTTCAGACTTCAGTGCTTCAGAAGTTAGTTTTATGGGTTTACAACATGTCAATTATAATATGTTGTTCCACCCTTTTATTTTTTGTACGTTTACATTGAGAGTTTCAAGGATGACTTGAGTTAGATTTATCTGTTAGATACAAAAATAAAAAGATTAGTTCAACATTTTTTAAATTTTTGACTTATATGTTAAGTAGTAATACAACATTATTAGTAATACAACATTATTTCTTTCAAATTTTAAAACTTATATGCATTTCTCATTATGTATTATTTTATTTTTTAATTTAATTGTCTTCACACTTGGAAGCTCGTTTTCGTCAACGTTACCTGAATTTAACATTATCCATGTAACATTGAATAGTAAGTTTTGACAAATATTGAAGACCAGTTTTAGATCATTCAATATATTAGTAGGTTTCTTAACAATCTTGATTTCTTGGAGATTATTCTTTCATCAGCTTGTCAATTTTTGTTTGATTTCACTACTTTTTTATTGCCTTTCTGTTTGATTTCATTGCGTTTTCATTGCCCTTTGTGATATACGGATGCTATTATCTTACAATATTTCACAATGATATTTGTATCAAAAAGTCATTGAAAATCTATCAATGTCTATGAAAGTTTTTTAATAAAATTTCATGAAAGTCTATAAAAGTCTATAAAACTCTTTGAAAGTCTATCATAATTCTGAAAGTCTATGAAAGTCTGTCACTTAAAAAAAGTCTTTAAAAATCTGGATTGAGTACACCCTCCTTAATAAAATCTATGTAGTCAATCATGATAGTCATAATTGTGATTGTAGATAAAGTAGCCAATTGGTCGGCAAAAAAACAAAATTTATGCTCCATACAACATTTTTAGCCCCAAAATAATTATACCTCATTCACTTAGGGGATGTTTCCAACTTAAATTTTAATGAATTTTAAAATTTATAAAATTTATCAAAATTTAAAAGAATTGGTTAGAATTCTCATGAAATTTGTTATGTGTAAAAAGTGCATCTAAATTCATCTAAATCCATTAAAATTCTTCATTTAATGAAATCTTTATGACTTTTTTAGAACGCCTATAATTTATTAGAATCCATTAAAATATGAGTTGGAGACACCTTAATTTCTTTAAAATCCATTAAAATATGAGTTGAGGATACTTAGATTTCATTGGACTTTTAAAATTCAATAAAATCTAAGTTAGGGACACCCCCTTAGTATCTAAACTAAAACAAAAAGAATTACATGTTGTTTTAGCCCCAAACTAAGTATGGCAGTCTCCCAAGTCTCACCCACATTTTTTTTTTCATTAAATGATAATTTAGTCCACTTTAGAGACCCTATTATAGAATAAACCACCTAAAATGTTGAATGTCAAAACCCACTTTATAAACGTCAAAAAAAAAAAAAAAAAACGTCAACTTCGTTTTCACCATTCAACTCAATGTTTTAGTAGTGTATGTTTTGAAATATGATGGTATTAGAATATGTATGGTAGTGTTTGTTTCAGCCCTCTTAGACAAGCGTTAAGTGATAAATGAGGTACAAATCTAAATATGCTTGCTTGATAGTGTTTATTTTGGAATATGCATGGTAATGTCAGTTTTGGCCTCTTGGACGAGTGCTTGGTTCATTAAAAGTGGTCCGGCTTTGAATTCCCTTCCCTTTATGGACCGTTTTCTCTTTTGAGAGTGTTATTTTGGGCTAAACAAAACCTTTTTTTTTTGGGTAAAACAACAAACAAATTAAGGCCTACCCATTTTGGGCCTCAAAAGGCCAATCCTATCACCCTCGACTTTGTACAATGCACTTGGGCCCGGCTCCAGGGAATGACCCAAATGGGAGATACCATCAGCAGATACATTTTACACTCTCCCTGTACTGATAGACGAGGAGAGATCATGCAGAGAAAGAGAGAGAGGGTGTGTACTTTCCCATTGCCCCTTTTCTCAATGTTATAGCTCCAGGCGCTATCTTTGTTTTTCTTGTCTAAGAAATTGCCAAATCATATTCATATAGGATGGTGGGAAGGAGGTGTAGGGTTTGGTGGCCAAAGCAGCTCTCGTTGAGCAAACCATCGTCATGCTCCAATTTCTTGTTTGGTTGGTTTGTTTCGTCCTCTGCATCTTCCCTCGACGTCGTCGTAGCTTTTGCCTGCGCTGAACTCGTGCTTTCTGATCTCCAATCAAACCTCCAGGTATAAAATTTGATGAAATGATAATAATGCCAATCAGATTCAGTCATTTCCACTGCAATTCAATTGGGTCGGTTTCAATTTGGTTCTTTATTACTGTATTTGAGTGATTTTGGTATTGTATTTAAGTGGCCACTTGTTGCTTATTTTGTATTCTTTCGGAAATTTCTATATTCAAATTTGATGAAATGATAATAATGCCAATCAAATTTCAATCATTTTAACTACAAGTGAATTGGGTCGGTTTCAATTTGGTTCTTATTACTGTAATTAAGTGATTTGGTGTTGTACTTAAGTGACCATTTGTTGCTTATTTTGTATGGTTTTGGGAAATTGCTGTATTGAAATTATATTATATTGTTTTCAGGGAATCCTTCGTGACACAAATGGAAGGATGCCTGTGTTACTACAGGATAAGTCAGTATTGTGTTTACTGGGTCAGTTTGCTACAGATTTTGGTAGTAAAAAGGCAAAATTTTGTCGGGTTGGAACAAAAGAAGATGATCAATATCAGTTGTCTTCTTGTGGGTGTCACAAGCTTAATCGGTCATTAGAACAATGTAGGCAGACTTTTACGGGAAGCAGTTATTGGATTCAGATGTTATGTGATCCTCAGGAACACGTTGGAAGAGACATTAATTGGATTCCTAAACTGCATCACATTCACTGGAATGCGCAGATAGTGTCTCAATGTGATGTCCACGTATGTAAGTCATGAATGCTCAATGGCATGTGTTGGTTTAATTCATTTTTGGTATTTGAGCATAGTATTTGTTTTTGGTGATTAATTTCCTGTCTTTTGTTTCATCGAATTTAGCTAATATTCTATGAGACTCCCACCTATGGTGCTCACCATTTTTCATTGCGTCTTTGGAATTCGTTTGAACAAGTGAAGACTCCCTTGAAAATACCCAAGTGGGTTGATGAACTTCACCAAAAGCAGCCGAGCCTTAACTTGGTAAGAGTTTGTGAGGCTTCTTTTGTGCAGTAAGGCCTATCTTTGTTGTTAATATCTTAATATCCCCTTTATATTCATAAATACAGGATACAGTCATTCTGGCAATTAATTGTGCCGCTGCTGCTGACAAAATTTTCAAAGGATGCATGGGTCCCAAGGCATCTGTTGTCCACTTTTCCACCTTTTACATGTATTCTCTCGATACATAACCCTTTCCACCACTTTTCCTTTTCATGTCTTGCTTTTCTCTGCAATTTTCAAATGGTCTTTGTGTGACTTTTCAGGTTTCTTTCTTTCGCATGGCAGCTATTCGCTGTGGCTGTGGCTTCATTATCCACTTTATTCTATGTCGTTCTTCAGTTTCTTTACAGGTTTCTGAATTGTGCATCAGACTCATGGATATACATTATATCAGTAAAGGTATTCAGAAATTCAAGGATAAATATCAGAATTCGTTGCTCTCAGATCTTGTATTGGCCAGTCTTCCTTCAAGATAATGGATTGAGGTAATATGAAATTCTATGTTGAATGCTTGGGAGTTATCTGACTCATAAGTTGGGTTTCAACTGCCATTTCATATAGCATTCTAATCTTTACTAAAATTTATAAATCCAAATATCAAAATCTATGTTGAATACTGGGGAGTTACCTGATTGATAAGCGGGTTTCAACCGCCATTTCCAATAGCATTCCAATCTTTGATCAAATCTAGAAATCCAAATATGAAAATCCATGTCGAATGCTGGGGAGTTATCTGACTGATAAGTTGGGTTTCAAATTCCATTTCATTTAGCATTCTAATTCTTTTTATAATTTAGAAATCCAAACATGTTATTAGATTTAAGTATCCAACACCATTTTGGTTTATCATAGATCTTCCTGTATAATTTTTTTTATTAATAAAGTGTTAAGGTTTTTTGATCTATATTCTTGAGTATTTCTAATAAAAAAGAGGTTTGCTTGTGTACCATGATTGGCGTTCACCTGATCCCTTTCATCTCTACTTTACTCAATTGATCCTATCATTGTCATCTTCTACCTGACTTACATTTAATCTTTTATATCTACTAGAGAGTTACTAATGATTGTGTTTCACCTTGTGTATTCTCATTTATTTTGGTCTATTGTTTTTTTTTTTGTTTAAGTATCTCTTATTTCTTTCATGAATAAAGTTCTCTTCATTTTCTTTTCTTCTTTTTGGATTTGTAAGGTCTCTATCAAGTGTCGAATATGCAGAGAAAGCTGCATTGCATAAGCATTCCATGTGGTCAAGTTTAGCTGTTGATGTACTTCTGGGAAACTTGATTGGTTTGGCACTGTTGTATCATTCAGAATCTGCTTGCACATGGGTTCTGAAATTTTCCAGTGACATTACAAATGAGTTATTGCGTTCAGGTTGTGTGTGGTTGATGGGAGTCCCTGCCGGTTTCAAATTAAACACAGAATTGGCAGGAATTCTTGGGATGGTTTCTCTAACTGCTATCCAGATTTGGTCTACCATTTGGATCTTTTTGGGTTTTCACTTCCTTTATTTCATTAGAGGACTTGCTATATCAGGGATCATTTTTGGGGTGACTATACCTGCTGCTTTGATCATAGACTTGATTGTATTAGCAACGCTACATGTTTCAACTCTGCATTGGTTGATATCACTTCTATATTCAACTCAGATACAGGCATTAGCAGCTTTGTGGCGCCTTTTCAGGTAATACTTTGTGTCTTTTCTTTTGGTGAGTGTTTGGTTTTAAAACTTCAATGTAACGCCAACTGCCGTAAGTAAACTTTGTTTCTCAAGAACAAACTTATTCACTTTATCTGGTAGTTCTATAGATGTGATAGTATCATTTTTGTAATGCCGACCTGTTCAGCACCTGTTGGTTGGGTTTGACACTGACCTTTTTATTTCTCAAGCTACTTGAGGGACTGTATGCTTTTATATAAGCATTTTGATTGTATAATTGTATTTGTTTTTCCAAATAGGCATTCTACATTTATGGTCAAATAGATATAGATATAGATATAGAGATATATATATATATATATATATAACTTCCTTCCTATGTGTCTATATATGCATGCCTTGCACACCCATGCAAGACATGCTTGTATATATGTTAATGATTAATGAGGATAATTTTCTTATGATTTGGTTGATGTGAATTTCTATTTTCTGAGGAAAGCTCCTTGCTTGTGCATCTTGCTACAATTCAATACCCTGTTAAATATAATTTCAAGGCATTTCTTTTTTCTTTGCTTCAATGGTAAATTCAGAATTTCAGATTATATATAGTTGGAGAAGTGTCCAAGTAACATATGTCCTTTATCAGTGATTGTTTTGCTGTTTTATAACATCTAGTTGCTCATGGGGTTGTTTAATGTGTCCCAGGGGTCGAAAGTGGAATCCTCTTCGTCAGAGATTAGATAGCTATGACTACACTGTCAAGCAACACATAGTTGGATCTCTTCTGTTCACGCCACTATTACTTCTATTACCAACGACTTCTGTTTTCTATATCTTCTTTTCCATTATGAACACAACCATCAGCCTCATCTGTATACTGATTGAAGTCATTATATCTGTTATTCATGCTACACCATATATGAAAATTTTCCTTTGGTTGATCCGGCCAAGAA
This sequence comes from Dryas octopetala, assembly GCF_963921425.1. Lineage (NCBI taxonomy): Eukaryota > Viridiplantae > Streptophyta > Magnoliopsida > Rosales > Rosaceae > Dryas > Dryas octopetala. The sequence goes on from NC_141371.1 coordinate 12,975,322, forward strand.
GATTTCCCTCTGGGATATGGTTTGAAATCATATCTGTTTGGAGTGATGGCATTGGTTCTCCTGTGGATATTAATTCACCATTAGAGAAGTTGCAGTGTGAAAAAGACATAACTGGCGGAAAATCATCTGTTCTAGTTTCGTTTCTTCATAGCAACTTCTTGACTGCAGGTGAGAGCTTTATTCTTTTATCTATTAAATTAGTTATGTTTTGGTAGGGTTGCATCTCATATCTGAAAGGTTTGAATGGTTAAAGGAGTTGTCCAGCCAACTCCGAATGCAAGCTTTATGTGATTTTCTTTGAGAAGCTCTAAGATTCCTTGTATACATGTATGGATACGTATGCATAACATGCTTTCATTATAATGAGCTGAAAGATGCTTCCTTACTCTTGAAGTAAGTTATAGTTAAGTTTATGGTTCCTCAGTATCTGGTACTTTCTCCTAATTGTATTAATGGGATATACATGTCTCAGGACAAATAGTCATGCCTCACTACGAAAAGGTTCTTTCTGGGAAACCTCAGACATTGGTTGCTACTGCAGCTTATGGAGTCCTCACTGGCAGACGGTGAGTTGACATTGTTGTGCTCAATATCTTTCATTGCTTTGTTATTTAAATTTTGAAATTTTAAACATTGGTTCCAGGATACCATCTACAATTGGAACTGATCTTCCAATGTTTCCATGGATGCTAATCCCCTACAAAGAGTATTGGCGCCTCTGCCGTGATTCAATTCTTGCATACTACAGAACTTGACACTATTATTTCAATGACTAATTGCACTTATTTGACTGAACTTGAAATTTTTGCCCCATGTAATCATTCTTGCTGCCCATTGATTGTGTTTAGGACCTTTCAGGCTACACACCTGATTCAGTTTTGAAGGTAGTAGAATCAGTTTTATGTAAAGAAATATATAGGGTTTTTTGTTTTTTGAATATGTTAATTTTTTTTTTTTTTTTTTACATAAAAATGTAGGTTCCTTTTTAGACTTGTCAGATTTAATTTATTGTGTTATATCTAAAATCTCTGCTTTTTTTTTTTTGTTCTGTAAAATATCTGCCTAATTGCTTAAAGTTTATGCAATTCAAATGAACAATTTATTTATCATGAAATTGGAAAGGTGTTCTTGGTGTAGGTTTGTACTTTGTAGTTGCAAATAGGCGCTAGAAATAGGAAGTATTCTCTATCTTTCATTGCTTTTTGTGAGGAACACATGTGGCGTTTGGTTGGGTGGATGGAGTGAAATCATGCCTCTATATAAAAACCCATTCAAATGTTTGGTTCACACGCATAAAGGAAGGGGCATTTCCAAATTTAAGGTTTGGCATGTCTACTCCACAGTTACAATCCACTTGACTCTTAGAGTTAACATCTGATCTTGGACATGAGTTCTGGATTAAGGATCTGAACTCGAAGAGGACATGAGTTCTGGATTAAGGATCTGAACTCAAAACCAGAACGTAGGATTGAGACTTGAGACTCAAGACTCCGAGATTTTGGATGTCTGCCCCGAAACTTGGGATTCCAGACCTACACCCAAAACTTTGGATTTTGGATCCAGTACCCGGAACTTGGTATCTCTTGGAACGCCTATCTAGGGCTTGGGATCCTAGCCCTTGGACCTGAAACTCAGGCTTTTAGACTCGGGACCAAGTATCGAACCTAGAATTCAGGATTCTAAACCTACGACCTTGGACACCTCGAGACCTTGGGACATGAGATATTCGGACAGCAGATTGGGACCCTCGACTCGAGACCTTTGATCCTAAATCCACGACTCCATGCTTGAAGTCCTAGATATGGTACCATAAACACCGGATTCAAGATCTTGAAATAACGTCTCAGATATAAGGCTTCAAATGTGGAACTCCAATACTCCAAATGCTTATTTTTCTTTCCATTGGTATATAACTTCTAATTTGTCATTCATTCTTTTTAAGTCCTGGCAAAAATTATAAAAAGAAAGTTATCCTTCTACCAATAACCATTTGATCTAGTGGTGGCATCCAATCTCCCTTTTATGGGAGGAGGTTCTGGATTGAAATCTCATAGACGATAGTTGTTGTTTAAAAAAAGAAAAAAAAAAAGAAAGAGATGATACCTAGGTAGTGTTGTAATAATTAAACCTTGGAATGAAATGAGCATATCTATATGGAATGTCTTTTGGTAAACAAAGAAATTAATTTTTTTTTTGTTCAAAAAAATAAAAGGATGAGCATTCTTATGAAATGTATATTGGTTCTTCGAAATGAGCATATTCATATGGAATGTCTTTTGGTAACAAAGAAATTTATTTTTGTTCAAAGAAATAAGAGGATGAGCGTTCTTATGAAATGCACATTGGTTCTTCACAATGATGAATAATAACAATTATATTCACAAGTGTCTGTGGTTATGATTTATGTGCCTGATCTTTCAGCTCAGAGTTTGTATAAGCTTATAGCATAAAACCATGCACCATTTATTAATAGCTCATTTTGGTTCATTATAAGCTGCAATTTAGTTCAAGACGTCCCAAATTGGATTCTTCCTTACATAAGGTGATCTGACACAAATCCTATCAATGACGTGGAAGGATGGTTTTTTTTATTGAAAGATATATATTGGAAGATTAGGGATTCAAACTCGGAATCTCGAAGCAGGTGTAAGAATTATAAATAGTTTAATCACTAAAGTTATAAGTCCCACTAATAAAAATGGTTTTATTCTTAAAAAATTTTAATGGAAAGTGCCTAGGATACCTTTGTAAGCATTGTAGATGAAAAAACCTACAAGCTAAGCCAGCCCCTACATAGTCTAACACCTGGCAGAATTCTTTGATTTTCTTGTTTCTTGGTCTTGGATGCTGCCTGGCATTAAGTTCACGAGAGAAAACGAACCTAACCCAAAACCCAAATGGCTTATGTAGCGGCAAAGACAGCATATCTCTCTCTCTGTCTCTCACATTTCCAAGAATAAATAAAAAGAAGAAGAAGAAGAAGATAGCAGCAAACAAAAGTAGTCACGGGTATTGAATTGGAGTATAAGAAAGGCCTCTTTTCAGCACTGCACTCCTTCCCCATGAAGACAAGCAGAGAAGTGGGTATGAGAGGTGAGTGTATGGTTTATCTATACATGTGTGCTTGTTTCATTCCCTGTTGCTTTTAGTTGTATGTTGGGCATTAACAGAAACCTAACAAGGACATGTGACTGTTTGTGCACATGCATGTGTGAGGTGGCATATATGCTATCACTTTCATAATACCATTTCACATGCATGACAATCAGAACAAGCTAGCTAGCTAGCTTAATTATTAGGGAATGAATGTATATATATAAAACCACTACAATATTATTGTTTCAAATCATGCATGGCAATATTCTTACCATCCTATACTTAATTTGATTATGTGGATAGGGAATTACTTGGAGACCTAGTCTATCATCAAGAGTATAATTATAGCACTTCATTAAATTAAGCAATGTTACATGAATTTAATTATCATAGATTATATTCATATGATTACATATATCTCTCCCGTAGATAGATTCTTCTATCACAGAAATGTGATTAATAATGTAATAAGTAAATGTGATATATACAAATAGTTTATGTATCAATTATGCTTATTCTTGTAACATAATAGAAAATTAAAGAAATATATAGACTTTACTCTTTCTTTATCAGTTACACAGTTACACTAGTATATACTTAAAAAAAAACTCCCACCCTTCAGACCAAAAAAACAAAAAAAACTTCCACCCTCCTCCTAAGAGATTAATTGTTGCTTACATATATAGTTCTCAACTTCTCATCACATGTGACTAGATCATAAAAAGACAACTTTTTCTTTTTGTCTTTAATCCTGTTCTTATTGCTGCTACCTCTGCCACATTTATCAACTGCAATTGAATATGGAATGCCTAAAAAGCAATTTTATATTTGACAAAAAAGAACGGACTTTTTTCTTCTAACTTATCCCACCAAAGTTTATCCTTGCGAAAATGTAAGTATGCAAGTATGCAAGTATGCAACCGAATTTAGAACTTACCTAATAGGCTAATACCGGCTGTCATACACGTTCTACACTCTGAAGCACTAGGATTGGCTATAAAACTTGTTCCTACTTGCTTCACGCACACCCAAAAGCCGAAGCCGAAGAGATGATCTTTAAAGAGTGTCTAAAGAGAGATCGATTAGCTTACTATTCTTGCACGAAATGTCTAAACTTGAGAGATTACTTGTGAATTCGAAGCCTTCCCTCACCTTTATTTATAATGATCACATGGCTCTGTCTCAATTCTATTGAACCATCTAGATCAAACTCTTTGTGAGTGGATCATTTATAAAGTTTGAATCATATCAAACTCTAATTTGTTAACACTAACTATATATATACTGTAAATTGATATATACTCAAATTCAAGTAAATTAGTAATTAACACACTGTACAAAAAGAGCCAAGAGAGGTAGTTGGTCATTTCCATCAGTGGCCTACTCTCTGCTCCTTTGCATGTTGAAAACAAACAAAGTTTAAAAATTATTGATATCTAGAACTCACGTGGCAGTATGGCACCACATATCTTTGTATGCATAAAGACATCCATAGAATTCTCCAAATGTGTGAGTCAGAGAGATATATGTACATACTTGCTTGTATATAAATAGCCCTATGCATGACTACCTATCTCCACCACCACTCAGTAAAACATATAGCTCTTTCCGATCTCTCTTTCTCTCCCTATCTCTCTAGGCTCTTCTTGAGTCATAATATATAGCTAGAGTAGTTTTATCTCCTTTTCTGATGCAGCAGGCAATGGCAAGTACACCAAGTCTTGTGATGCTCTCCCTTGTTATGCTTTTCTTTTCGATAGCTGAGAATCATGTAAGCAACATTTACTCTCTCTCTCTCTCTCTCTCTCTCTCTCTCTCTATGGTTTCTTTTGAATTTCTACAATAACATGCATTTCATTTATTTGTGTTGGGGATCAAAGAGTGCAGACATTATATATATATATATATAATATATGGTCATTTTCCATTTGTGTACATGCCTGCTTTCCACTATAGTAAGATTTGCATGCATGTTGGAGTCACCCTATGAAAATTCAAGTCAATTATAGACGTGTTTAATTAATTTCATGTTGTACTCAAATTGAACCAAGTGAATAACCTATTAACCCCTTAGTTCGATCAATTCCTTGGCGTAAATTCTAACAGTTGAAGCAAAGATAGTTGCAGTAGGAATAAGAACAAATATTAAAGCATACATTGTGTTATGATCAATTGACATTATGTATATACATGATTGAGTACTAGTCCATCTATGCATGTACATTATATGCTGACACTTTTAAATTGCATGTATAAATGCATTTTTAAAATTCTCCCTCTATCTTATTTATTCAGTTGCAAGTTTTTTCCTAAATATTGTTGCAGGCTACTACTACTACTACTACCATTGAAGCTCCAACACCACAGCCCCAAACCAGTAACAGCCATGCCATGGTGACATTTATAATATTCCACACCGCAACTCTTTAAATTAAACTAAACTGATCGAATTTTGGTGCTTAATTAGTTTTCAGATTGCTTAATTTTGTGTGTGATATTATTGAACTCCCAATTAAGTTAACCCTTTGTTTCTCTTGAATCTCAGCATGGAACCACTGAAGGCAGCCTTCAACCTCATGGTAAGGATCGATGTTAATTAATTTGACATGTATGGAGATTAATTGATTGCACATAAAACAGCCTTTGAAGCATGTTAATTATTCTGTTAAATGTTCTGGTTGTGCAGAACATATATATTTAGCACTAGTTTATTTATGTTATTGGCAAGTTCTTATGCAGACTAAAGTTTGATATATATACACATGCAATTGATGCATGCAGAGTGTGGTCCACGTTGCACCACAAGATGCTCAAACACACAATACAAGAAGCCGTGCCTGTTTTTCTGCCAAAAGTGCTGTGCCAAGTGCTTGTGTGTGCCTCCAGGCACATATGGCAACAAGCAGTTCTGCCCTTGCTACAATAACTGGAAGACCAAGAGAGGAGGCCCCAAATGCCCTTAGAACCCCCTTAGTTTGTGTACATATAATTTGATTGAAATAATGCTAATGTATCACATTTGGCTTTATCCATCATAAATCATTAGCCCAAGCTGCCCAACAAACTAAAACTTCACTGAACATAGTTTTACAAAAAGATTTTAGAGTGGAGCCTTTGCCCTACCCTGATCAATCCAATTTGAATAATCAGAACAACTCAAAGAAACAATGGTAAAGTATGTGTTACTTTCTTTTGTTATACAACTTATACCGGAAGGAATGAAACCTTTAACTTGTATTAATATTAACTCATCACCTTACCATCTTTTAGTATATTGTCAGATTAATTACAGTAACGGTCCCTGAATTATTACTTGTGTCTTACTTTAATCTTCAAATTTAATAATGTATCAAAATGTTCTTCAAATTGTCGTTCGTGTGTCACTTTGGTATCAATTTTGTTAACTTTTCTGTTTATTTTTCGGGAAAAATCAAAGTCCATCAATTCATCCCACCAGTTTCTGAGTCCAGGCCAAGCTCCAGAGCTCCAAGGCGAAATTGGGCCGTCTTATGTAAAAGGTCTGGATCTACAATATGTGGCCCAGGTCTGACTCGGCCTGATACGACCTCAGGTACCTGATTCTTGTTCGGTTTCCAACGAACATTTAATCCAAGCCGCATGTTCGGTTCAAACATGGAAGGCTGCCAGATAGAGCTAGGGCCGCATGTAGGCGGTTTGTCGACCACCATAACTTCTCTCTCTCTCTCTCCTCTCTGATTCCCACGTGGGCCGAGCCCGCTCCTTATTGACATCACTCTCGGTGATTTCCATATAAGAACATCAAGAATTGGGCTTAAGCACAATCATACTCACTCCCTTCGGCCATTGTGAGTATTGAGTCCATCTTTTTAGTCTAAAAAGGGAAAGGGAAAGGGAAAGGGAAAGGGAAAGGGAAAGGGAAGGGGGGGGGGGGGCTATTCAGACCACCCAAATGTGCTGAGTTGACCACCCCCTTATATTTTTACCTATTTTTGTCCATTTTGCCCCTGCATAAAAAAAAAAACTCACCCCTCCAATTTTGGCCGGCCACCACTTCCAGCCCTCCCCGCCACCCGATCTCCCTTCTCTCTCTCTCTCTTCCCTCTCTCTGCCATCTTCTCTCTCTCCCCTCTGTCTGCCTCCCTCCCTCACCGGACCACCATGGGTGGCCAGCGCGACCCCATAGACCTCCAGATTGGGGGTCACGCCGGCCACCCATGGTGGTCCGGTGAGGGAGGGAGGCAGACAGAGGGGAGAGAGAGAAGATGGCAGAGAGAGGGAAGAGAGAGAGAGAAGGGAGATCGGGCGGCGGGGAGGGCTGGATGGGTCGCGCGGGCGGCGGGGAGGGCTGGGAGTGGTAGCCGGCCAAAATTGGAGGGGTGAATTTTTTTTTTATGCAGGGGTAAAATGGGCAAAAATGGATAAAAATTTAAAAGGGTGGTCAACTCAGCACATTTGGGTGGTCTGAATAACCCCCCCCCCCCCCCCCCCGCCGCCCGGTCTAAAAATTTAGTATCACTCTCATAGGTGGCAGGCCTAAGAAATGAAGTGTTATGTGGGGTATTTAAGTCTTTTCCACCAATTTTGATTAGAATATTTTAAGAGCATAAAACAGGTCACTTCCATTGAGGATTCATCAAATAATTTTATTTAAGGAATTTCTCATGGGGCCTACTCCATATAGTATTTCAACGATCCAAATTATATATTTTTTAGGTATATATTCAAAGATCATCTTTGCAAAACATTAGACATATAGGAAACCATTAAGCTATCAAACTTGATCAAATAAATAAACGAACATAATATTTTTGATAAACACTAAAAATGGTGACTGTTTAATTAACGGTCAAATGATTTTCGATTAATCTAAATTTTTATAAGAACGATCATTTAAAGAAGATAAAAAAAAATAGACGGTTTCGATCATCAAAATATAATGTAGAGTAAATCCCACAAGAGATTCTTTAAATAAGCTTATTTAAGGGATCCATCAATAGAAGAGACATGTATATATACAGGGAGCTTCAAGTGTGAGATCCCATATTTAGTGTTAAATATGGGATGGGGCGGATGAGCCCACTCCATATAGTTTTTCAACAATCCGAATTATCTATTTTTTCGGCCTCTATTCATAGATAATTTTTGCAAAAAATTAGCCAAATCGGAAATTATTTGTCTATCTAACTTTGATAAAACAAATATACGGTTTTATCAAAAATATTTGGTTCGTTTATTTATTTGATCAAAGTTAGATATGCAAATGATTTCCAATTTGGCTAAATTTTTGCAAGGATAATTTTTAAATATAGACCTAAAGAATAGACGGTTCGAATCGTTGAAATACTCTATAGAGTGAGTCCTAATTATTTATGGGATCCCATATTATATATATATATATATATTTTTTTTTTATTTATCAAAAACAAGAAAACCCTTCTAGTCAAAGCCTCCCTCAACTCTACTATTGTTCTTTACTGTCTTTTGCTCTTTCCAGTTTTCACATAGCCGTTTGCCGCCGAAAGCCACCCACCCGCTGTCACTGTGAGTCTCTCTCTCTCTCTCTCTCTCACACACACACACACGCACACACACACACAGAGCTTACAGACATCTCTGTATCTGTTAACATATGGGTTGTGAATAGCTTTTGTAAGGAGCTGTTACAAAGAGAGATGCTTGGTCTTGGTCTGGCTGTTGTTGTTCCTGCGGCTACGACACCCAACACCGCACAGTCTTGCATTATTCCCCACACCAATCTTCTCCTTCTGTCCTCCTCCACCACCCAAGGAAGACCCAATTCTTCTTCTTTTTCTTCGTTCACGGTATGTCAATCCAATTCCAATTGACCTCATTTTCTCCATTTCTTTTTGTATATAAGTATATATATGCATGAATATAACATTAAATCCTCTCGCTTTTTGTGCCATACAGTCTTGTTCAGTCAGAAATTCATATATTCTACACTCAAGTTGTAGGCCAATTAAAGCCATGGCAGCTCAAGAGGTCCTTACAGTGCCAAACCCTGACTCTCAATCCCCTGCCTCCGGTATGCTTTTGTGTTTGTCCTTCTTAAATATTGTGTTTTCATATTAAATATATTTTTTTTTAAAAGGCATTATTTGGGTGCAAATTGCACACCAGCGCATAAAATAATTTTTTTTTGCAAATTATTCTTTAATGGGTTAAACCGTATTTTTATTTTCTTGCTATGGCATTGAACTGCTCGCTTTTCAGTTCTCAAGCCTGTAATTTGATTAACATTTTTTTTTTTTTCTGTAAGATCTCTAACTGAGATTGGACACTTGTAATTCAAGGGAGTTTCATATTTATATCTATGCTTCTGTTTGCATGTGTGTTATCTGGGTTTGTTCTTTCTTGCTTTCATTCTTTATCCCTCTTTTTATTTTTATTTATCCAATACTAGATTAAAGCCTAAGTTATGACTCATGTAATTTCTTCTTTGTTTCAGGTAATAGGCAGGCTCTGATATCACTGTCAGACAAGAAGGATCTTGCTTTCTTAGGGAATGGGCTTCAGGACTTGGGGTAAATTCAGAACCTTATTTCTTTTTTCACCAAAATATTGATACTTTTGCTCCATTTATTTGCGAATGCTCATCACTATATAATTTGTCCGTGTTATGCAACAATGGGAGCTCTTGTTTTACATAAATTCCTTTTTCTTATTATTCAGCTTGAAAATATAAATATCAACTGCATTCTTCAAATATAATAAATAATACCCTTTATCAAGTTTAAATGGTAAGTGTTATATGTTTGTCAATTGTCACGATGGTTGTTCTTGTAAACTGTAGATATAAAATTGTTTCGACTGGAGGAACAGCATCTGCTTTAGAAGGTGCTGGGGTGTCTGTCACTAAAGTGGAACAACTTACTTGTTTCCCGGAGATGGTATGTCAGTTCTTTCTTTTCTTTTTCCCCGTTAATTACATGACAGAGATTTTCTTAGCTTGACAAATTACATTATGAAATATTTGATATTTGGCTTATTAACTCTTTTATTTGAATCACAACCATGACTTTAGTTTTGTAATGCAGCTTGATGGTCGTGTAAAAACTTTACACCCTAATGTACATGGGGGAATCCTTGCTAGAAGAGACCAAAAGCATCACATGGAAGCACTGAATAAACATGGAATTGGTGAGTTGTGCTGTAAATTCTTTTACCATGCCTGCATGACCCTCTGCCTCTCCTCCTTCTCTCTCTCCCTCTCTCCTCTATTGCTCTGGTAGTGTAAAATGTGTTAACAATTAATTTTGCTACAACATTTTTCTACAGGTACATTTGATGTGGTTGTGGTGAATCTATACCCCTTTTATGATAAAGTTACTTCAACTGGAGGAATAGATTTTGAGGATGGAATTGAGAATATAGATATTGGTGGTCCTGCCATGATTAGAGCAGCTGCAAAGGTTGTTTACCTGAATTTAAATGCTAGCATAATGTTGGTTAAATTTATAAATCATACTAGGGTTTCCTGACCACTTGGCACATAGGCACTAGGTTTTAGATAATCCTTGCCCATCAACCAAATGTTTTGATCGAACTTATCATTTCATAATTCTTTTTTATTTTTTCCCCAGAAAAATGAGTCTGTTTCAACATGCTGGTTCTAATTGTTGCATATAACCAGTGGTGATGATCATTGTAGATGATGTCAGATTGATTACCAGCACCAATGACGCAGCAGATCCAGATTTATCTTGATTCTGCATTTGGTGTAGCTAGGAATGTTAAAAACATTTGATAGTATGGCTTGTCTAATGTCTCACTGCTTATAGGTTTAATGTGGTGCCATTTGATTTTGATTATTTTTTTTTACAGATTTTATAGGACTGTAGTGTCCAATAACTTTGAGAGAACCTCCTCACAGTGCACTAACTGCAGTGCCTTGAAAGGGATAAAAAGAAATCTGATGTTCCCATAATCTGCTTTCTAGCACAATCCTAATACAACCATTTATAGTTACTACATAAAATTGCTTCAATATCTTTATCTGATGTTCCAACTGAAATATGCTTGTTAAACAGAACCACAAGGATGTCCTGGTGGTTGTTGATTCAGAAGACTATCCGGCACTGCTAGAATTTCTCAAGGGAGACAAGGATGATCAACAATTCCGAAGAAAGCTTGCATGGAAGGCTTTCCAACACGTTGCTTCTTATGATTCTGCAGTTTCAGAGTGGCTGTGGAAACAGACTACAGAAGGTACTTTTATTTTCTTGTTTTTAGCTATAATTAGTAAGCCCAGCGTTATGACTCTTATGAGTGAGTTATTTAGTCTAACTTTACATTATATTTTATAAATTTGTATTTTAATTTTTAAGTAGACATTAGAATTAGAATTGACGTGCCAATAAATCAGGTAGATTGCAACAATCTTGTGAATTGCCAATTTGATATTCATAAAAGAATTATGGAATTGACCTTGAAGAGAGAACAGGGATATTCATCAGGTAGATTGAAATAATCTCTTGAATCACCAATTTGATGTTCATAACACACAATGAGTTAACTAGAAATGTCCTTGGATCAGAAGATCTGGGAGAGAGTGAGGGAGGGAGGGAGAGTAATTTCTCTGAAAACTTTATTCAATTGTTTGTGGATTCTGTTGCGATGGGCTATAGATTGACAACATTTTTAATTTTTTGGAAGATAAATTTCCTCAAAGCTTAACGGTACCTATCTTGCTCAAAAGTCCCCTTCGTTATGGTGAAAATCCTCATCAAAAAGCTGCATTTTATGTTGACAAGAGTCTTTCTGAGGTCAATGCTGGTGGTATTGCAACTTCTATCCAACACCATGGGAAGGTGAGAAAGACATCTTCCTTTATCTATTGAATTTCACTTAAAATAAAGCTTTGATAGGGATGAACTAGCATCTTTATTTATTTATCTATTTTGAATATTTAGCTGGCATATATATAATTTATTGATGAGAAAACCTTGATTTTTGTTGTGAAAATGTTGGCCAAGATTGGAATAAAAAACACACTAATTGAATTATTAAGTCTCATGTTATCTCTGTTGTTATGCACATCCAATTCATTGGTACTAGCATGTTGTTAAAAGGGAGTGAGTCCATTTACCATATTGGCATTCCAAAATAAATTACTGCTGCAAGTATTTGCATGCACTTTATATGTTGGAGCTTGATTATCAAGTTAATAATTGATTTAAAATGGTGTTGATATTTTTTGTATCCTGTATACTAATTTTACTTATGAGATTAACAGTAATTGAGTCCATCAATTGCATAGTCACACCAAGTACATTTATGTTTGCTCATACCCTAACTTGGATTCTTTGATACTCAGAATGTTAATTGGTGTGGGGGAAAATATTTGGATTCATCTTCATAAATAAACTTCCGATGCTATACATGTTAATCATATCTTGTACCCTTTCAACCTTTTACTTTCTGCATGCAGGAGATGTCATACAATAACTATTTAGATGCTGATGCGGCTTGGAATTGTGTGTCAGAGTTTAGGAGTCCTACATGTGTAGTTGTAAAGCATACAAATCCCTGTGGTGTAGCGTCACGTGATGATATACTTGAAGCATACAGGCTTGCTGTCAAAGCTGATCCAGTGAGTGCATTCGGTGGCATTGTAGCGTTCAACGCAGAGGTTGATGAGGTGAGTTGGAGTTTTCACAGCCTGACCTGGAATCTAAATAATAAAATTATCAAATTTTGTATGGCCTTCCCAAAATGCTGTTGGTTCAGCAAGCTTGTTGAAGTGCGTAAGAGTCTGGCACTGATGTCTTTTAATAAAAAAGGGTTATCAGTGAATCACTATTATATTATTTTGTTATTTTTACTTACTTTTGACTAAACGAAATTGAAAAAAATCACCTAAGATATACCCGAGCCCCATCTCAAACCTGTACCACTTGAGCCCTGACTCCAAGGGCTAAACCACTTTCTTTTCAATGAAAAGACGGAAGCACTTTCTGCACTTGCAAATGGGAAAATTTGAATGCCAACTGATTTAGTCTGAAAAGCTAGCACTCACCCTGTTAAACCAAGAAAAAAAAAACTAGTACTGAAGTTCAACTTGTTAATATATTTGCCTGTTTTGCTGTATTTCTCTATACCGATATAGGTCCTGTTTTTTTGTGTTTGTAGGCTCTTGCTAAGGAAATCCGAGAGTTCAGAAGCCCAACAGATGGTGAAACTCGGATGTTTTATGAGATTGTGGTTGCTCCCAAGTACACAAAGAAAGGGCTTGAAATCCTCTGTGGAAAATCAAAGACTCTAAGGATCCTCGAGGCAAAAAAAAATGAGAAAGGAAAGCTTTCACTTAGACAGGTCGGTGGTGGGTGGTTAGCTCAGGATTCAGATGATTTGACCCCCCAAGATATCCAGTTTAATGTTGTTTCTGAGAAGGCTCCCCAAGAAAAGGAGCTTAGTGATGCAGAGTTTGCATGGTTGTGCGTCAAGCATGTTAAAAGCAATGCAATTGTAATAGCAAAGGTTGTCTTTCTTTATTTTTGCTTTAAAACCCTCCTTCATTTTATTATCTTCTGATATGCTCTACTTTGATTGAACTGGTTGGTACTTTTGGACAAATATCTGATCCTTGACATTTTGGCAGAATAACTGTATGTTGGGTATGGGAAGTGGGCAGCCAAACCGTCTGGAGAGTTTAAGAATAGCCTTGAGGAAAGCAGGAGAAGACGTCAAGGGTGCAGCTTTGGCCAGTGATGCCTTCTTTCCATTCGGTAATTAGAAGCTCCTACAGTTACTGTTGTTTATATATTTAACAGTGGAGTGCAAGAGGAAGAGTACTTATGTGATAATTATTATAGTTTAGATCAAGTTAAAAGGTTTACTAATTCAAATGGAAATATGCAAAAATACATACAAACGTGAAGTCCCTCAGTCCTAAAATCTTTAATTTGAGCAATCTCTTATGCTGAATTGGAAATGCATGAAAGAGCCTTTATATTAATGTTAAATGATCCTTGTTTTACATGCAGCTTGGAAAGACGCAGTGGAAGAAGCATGTGAGAGTGGAGTTGGTGTTATTGCAGAACCCGGTGGGAGCAGAAGAGATGGGGATGCTATAGACTGCTGTAACAAGTATGGAGTTTCACTTCTTTTCACAGATGTGCGGCACTTCAGGCATTGATAACAATTTTTACCATCCAAAGTTTGTGTTGATTTTCATTTTACCACCCAGATGTTTATTTGTCTCACTTTACCAGTTATAACTATGCCTTGTGTCCCACTTTACCTTTCTCCAAACCGTTAAAAATGCTGATGTGGCAAGATGATTCTTGTTATTTCGTTCATTTGGACAAATAAATAAATTGTCCTAAACTCTAAAGATTGGTGATGTGGCACCTACATGGCCATTGTAGGCTTTTTTTTTCCTTATGTAAGTTGTCATGTGTAAAAAAATTAATTAAAAATATAATATTCTAAAACTAAAAAAAAAACAAAACCTATCTCCTTCCTTCCTCCCTCCCCTGCCTTGCCCCAAAAAAAATTCTCATATTTTTAATTTTTAATTTTTGTAATTAAATTTAATATTTTATAAAATATACGAAATCTTAATAGATTTTTTTGTCCAAGTAGACGAAATTGAATGAAGAGAGAGAAATATGCCTCTGTCATGTCAGCATTTTTTATGGTTTGAATGACAGAATGGACAAAAAAAGGTAAAGTGAGACACGAGAAATAGTTGTAGGTGGTAAATTGGGACAAATAAACATCTGGGTGACAAAATGAGAATTATGTCAAATTTTGAGTGGTAAAAACACAATTAAACTTTTTAAAAAACTCACGGACTACAATCTGGGAGATAACTTAATATTTGAATAACATAATTGATATTAATAAACTAAAGTAGAGAAAATGATTGACTAAGAGGAGTGACCCGTATACCAAAATATAGGTTTTAGTCCTAATCTTGGCGATGTACATAATAAAAAAAATTCCAAATTATACTTTTGGTCCCTATTGTGGGGCACTTTTCGCTTGGTCTATGTGGTTTAAAGAGTTTCAATCAAATCCCGGCCCTATAGTTTGCAGTCGAGTCCATATTCGTAAAATTATTTAATTTTGTTTTTTACGATTTGATGACATGATGGGTTCAACCTTTATGCAAAATTAGCAATTTAGCAAAATAACCATATGCATACTAATCTAGAGCCATTACGAGAAATTAGAAACTTTACGAATTTGGCTTTAATGGTAATTTAAATTATATTACAAAGATTTGATTAGAACTTTTTAAATTACAGAAACTAAAGTAGAAAGCAGCCCAAACTACGTGTACAAAAATGCAATTCATACAAAAACAAAAAAGCTGTTGTTTTGGTGCAACTTTAGCGATGAAATCCAAAACATCAACATTTGACAAAAACGTTAAAAAAGGGATCGTACCCTTGAGATGGCATGAGAGGTGATTGAAAATGTATTATATTTACGAAAGGTTGTTGAGTACGTCAAGGTTGAAATTATGCAACTTGACACTGATCGAGTTTTCATTATGAAATTAGAAAAAGAATATTACAAGAGAGTGAGCTAATGATGATGAAGCATTTCTTAAGAATAATGCTATATTTACCACATTCTTATACCATATTTTTATACCATCTTACGTGTTATTATTTTACTGGACAAAGTTTTTCTTTTTCTTTTTAGATTTTTGTTTTTATTTTTTAGTGTCCAATGCATGAATACCATGTAAGTTGCCACATAAGGTGGTATGAAATTATGGTATAAAAATGTGGGATGTCTAGCACTACTGATTTCTTAATCATCAATATTGAATGGAGTCCATTGTCATGCCCTTGGCCTTTTTGTCTACACTCTACTATTATATTAAGTAATCACCTCTCCAAGATTCTGGTTTTTTTTGTTTTGTTAGGTACTTAGGTTGCTTAATTATTAGATTCTACTATTTATGAAAAAAAAAAATTAGATTATAGTATTTGATTATTTTTTATATATATGTTTGACTTTGTGTTTCTTGTAAGAAGCCAAAAGAAAATTGAGTTTCATGTGCGCATGCTAAATATATGTATATAGTAAGCTTTTATTGAGTGATGTTTTAAATGAGGTATTTATTATTTATTAATCAACGTCCATGCGCGATCGCTGCTCCGTTCTTTAGAGTCAGGTCACCTCCCACTTTGCTGATCCATGCATAATATCATGAAAAATATTTTTGGCAACTACTTAATATCGCCAAAATCATTAATCATTGCATTGAATTCCTCTAAAAATAAAAGTTTGGAGGTCTGCCACTAAATAAGATATTGTTTCATAAAATTGGTTTTTTTTATAGATATTTTATTTAATGATCAAAATGTCCATATCTTATTTAGATATTCCTCTAAATAAGATATTGTTTCATAGAATTGGTCTGCCACTAAATAAGATATTGTTTCATATAATTGGTTAGTTGTTCTTTCTTTCTCCTTTCTTTTAGAGTCGTTTATTTCAGTTTATTGAATTTGGTACACGAATCTAAGAAATAATGTGATTTTTTTTGTTTTTTTTGAAAGAGGATTCTTTAAATATCTCATAAATAAGTAGGGGCTTCAAAGCTTGTTGTAGTTTAGGGGTGCGCAGGTTTGGAACCTTATACAAGGGGGTAGCGCGCAATGGCTTTCTCTGATAGGGGCTCGCTTCTTCAAGCTCCGATTGTTGCTTTTTATTTTTTATTCGAACTTAAAAACCTGTTTTGACAAAGGGAGATCGTGTGTTCACTACTACAAAAGTACTTATTCCTGGCGGAACTAAATCGCCAGGAATAACAATTTGCTGGCGGACAAATAGCTAAATCCGCCAGGATTATATAACAGTGGCGGATAAGGTATCCGCCAGGATTAAAACCGCAGGCAAAACACTTTTCCTGGCGGACAGATGTCTAAATCCGCCAGGAATATCATTTAACGCTGACAAGGCATTCAACTTTTCCTGGCGGATATATCCGCCGGCATTACTTAATTCGTGGCGGATATATCCGCCGGGATTAATTAAGTCGTGGCGGATATATCCGCCGGGATTAATTAAGTCGTGGCGGATATATCCGCCGGCATTAATTAAGTCGTGGCGGATATATCCGCCGGCATTAATTAAGTTGTGGCGGATATATCCGTCGGCATTGATAAGAAAATATATTAAAAAAATTCTATCCTGGCGGATACAACCGCCAGGATTACTGAATATAAATAAAAAAAAATAAAATTATATTTGAAATATAAAATAAATTAATTAATATAAAACATTTCAAATAATAATTATATACTAATAAAGATAAAATCTTTCAACTAACAATACATGTCAAATAATATTGTTTTATCAATAGAGATATGATAAAGTAGGCAAACAAAAATAATCTACTCAAGTCCAGCAGCAGAACCCGAACCAGAAGCTGAATGTGACCCTGATCCTCCCTGTGGACCAAACTGTCTCATAAATTCATCATCACCTAAATTGCCGGAAAGCAATCCGGAAAATCCAACACCCGTAGAATGATGTGACCCACCAGGAGATGGCTGAGAAGGTACCTCTGGCCGATACATAGGCATCTGCAAAGGTGACTGAGGCATAAATGGCATCTGGTACATAGGATGCATCGAGAACATTCCATAGGGGGAATGTGGAGGCTGACTCTGGCTAGAAGGCTGTGGATGCGAGCTCTGCGGGTGTGTCTGTGGCTGCATCATCACTTGCTGT
This sequence comes from Dryas octopetala, assembly GCF_963921425.1. Taxonomy (NCBI): domain Eukaryota; kingdom Viridiplantae; phylum Streptophyta; class Magnoliopsida; order Rosales; family Rosaceae; genus Dryas; species Dryas octopetala. The sequence goes on from NC_141371.1 coordinate 12,993,121, forward strand.
TGATGCTGCATAAACATCATCATATGTTGCTGCTGCAATTGCTGTTGCTGCTGCTGCTGCTGTAGCTGAGTCTTTAACAGCTCAATTGCCTCCGCTTGGGCATCCTGCTTAGCTTGCATAGCCTCCTGCTTCGTCATATATTCGAGGCACTGTGCCTCCAAAAGTGCTTCTCTTGTCTTTGATGATCTCCGAGAAGAACTACTAGATTGAGCCCTAGCATAAGGCACCATTTCAGGTGTCACCCCATGTCCATAGAGCCGAACTCTATTTTTCCTCTCAGGACCCATCTCCTCAACATACACTTCTGTGCGAAGATCAGAAGTGTCATCCGCTCCAGACTTAACCCGTGACTCAACAGAATTCTCCATGGACATCTAATAAACAAATATTTAGATAAATTTGTAAGTAAAATTTAAGAACATATAATACACATTATAGAAAAAAAAAAAAAAAAAACAAACTAGTATAATACTTACCCCTCTCTCCTCCGATGGCACATCAATCCAACTATTGTCTTTGCGCGTGTGGGTGACACGAAAGAAAGTAACAGGATCGGGTTCAACTCCATTCTTCTTCTTCTAAAAATTTAAACCATTAAAAAAAAAAATTTAGAATATATTTATGTGCCCTAATTAAATAAAATTGTAACTCAATAAGATGAAAAAAAATTAACTATACTCACATAATCTTGCATTAACAGAGGATTAGCAAGCCAATGCAAGTCGTCGGATATTAACGGATCATTAGCATAAAACCTTGCATTAATCTGTGAAAAAGATGATGTAGAAACATTAGGTAAAAACTAATATTAGCGACATGATGCAGAAACTTAGTAATTGAATTCTTACATGTTTCTTGAACCATTCAGGAAATTCCTTCTTGCTTATCTCCATGATTTGTCGCCTAGTGAACCTTTCCCTTCGATGTTTATCTCTCAAAAAGTCCTCATGTTGCCTTCTAAAAGGGATCACTTCATCACAATTATCAAGAATGTATCTGTGGCATCGATTCCTATCATTTAGATCAAGCTCCACATTTTCACCTGAACCTAAATATTGGCCTGTGGAGTCAAAAATTGATAACCCACCACATATTCCACGTCCAATACCATCTGCATTTCGACCTTTACGATTACGACGAGTATCAACATCTCTAAGGTACATGGAACAGAAAGATAAACCCTCATCAACCAAATACCCTTCAGCAATAGAACCTTCAGGACGACTCTTATTTCGCACATACCGCTTCAATGTTTGCAAATACCTTAAATATTCAACATGAAAAAAAAATATTAAAAAATCAAAACTAAAATTAATGCAAATTAAGCATAAGGAAATGACCATTACCGTTCAATTGGATACATCCATCTATATTGAACTGGTCCTGCAATAGCAGCTTCATTTGCCAAGTGAATTGGGAGATGCACCATGACATCAAAAAATGAAGGAGGGAAAATCTTCTCCATCTGACATAAGGTCAATGCAATTCTAGAGTTTAGTTGATTGAATGCTGCCTCAGTTTCCTTCTTGCTACACAACTGTCTAAAGATAGCACTCAACTCTAGTAAAACCATAGTGACAGATTTGGGTAACACACCACGTATCGCAAGCGGGAGTAATTGTTGCATTAGAACATGACAATCGTGACTTTTCAACCCATTTATTTTCCTCTCATTCACATTCACACATCGAGACAAATTTGCTGAATACCCATCAGGAACCCGAATAGTAGACAACACTTTGCAAAATGAGGTTTTTTCTTCTTTGCTCAATGTGAATATTGCTGGGGGCAAAAATGTTTTATCTCCTTCTCTACGAGGGTGTTGACTATGTCTTATATTCAAAACTTCAAGATCTGCACGTGCAGCCAATCCATCCTTTGTCCTCTTCGCAATATCTAACAATGTTCCAACCACATTATCACATACATTCTTTTCAATATGCATGACATCGAGATTGTGTCTGATCAAAAGATGCCTCCAATAGGGTAGTTCAAAAAATATGCTTTTCTTTCTCCACTGACCGTTATTACTTCTAGAAATTGAAGGCCTTCGTCTTCTTTGTCCAACAGGAGCATTTTGGTCATGCTTTCCAAAAGTAAACCTCAAACTAGATAGTTGTTCAAGACATTGTAACCCATTCAACTGTCTTGGTGCCTGACGATCTTCTCGATGACCATTAAATGCTGCTTGTTCCCTTCGAAACCTATGCCCAATTGGTAAAAATCTTCGATGCCCCAAATAACAAATCTTACGACTCACAGGCAAATGTTCAGATACATTATCATCCATGCAATGCGGACATGCTTTATATCCCTTCGTACTCCATCCAGACAACATTCCATAAGCTGGAAAATCACTAATGGTCCATAACACAGCAGCCTTCATCGTAAAAGTTTGGTTTGAAAATACATCGTACGTGGTAGTGCCAACCTCCCACAACTCATTCAACTCATCAATTAATGGTCGCAAATACACATCAATGTCATTTCCAGGACTTCTCGGTCCTGGAATCAACAAGGACAATAATAAATTTGGTTGCTTCATACACATCCATGGAGGCAAATTGTAAACAGAAAGCACCACAGGCCATGTGCTATGGGCATTGCTCATATGGCCAAAAGGATTGAATCCATCACTTGCCAGCCCTAAACGCACATTTCGAATTTCTGACGCAAAGTCAGGGTACAAATTATCTAAATGCTTCCATGCTGGAGAATCTGACGGATGTCTCATAAACCCATCCTTGGGACATTCAGTTGCATGCCACCTCATATGTTCAGCAATATGCTTCGACATATAAAACCTCTTCAATCTCGATTTTAAAGGGAAGTACCACATAACCTTAGCTGAGACTTTCTTTCTAGAAGTATCATCTCCTTTGTTATCTTTATATCTTGATTTGCCACAAACCGAACATGCAGTCAATTTTGAGGTGTCTTTCCAATATATCATGCAATCATTGGGACATGCATCAATCTTCTCATATGTGAGACCCAACCCATTTATAAGTTTCTTTGCCTTATAACACGAGTCAGGCAAACAATCTCCATCAGGCAACATTCTTTTAACCAACTCTAGTAATGTAGTGAATAAACTGTCCGGCAAACTCCCTAAACACTTGATCTGGTACAATCTTACAACGGCCTCCAATTTCTTAAACTCTTGACAACCAGGATACAACTCTTGATCTGCCTCTTCAAGCAACTTGAAAAAACTTTCGGCCTCTGCTGGACGCCCATCCACGATAGTAGGTTGTGTCGATAACCCAACCTCTTCTTCCGTTACTGGTTGAACAAATATGTCATTAAGAAAATCATGCATACCATCCATCTCTCCTCCTACGTCATCTTCTATCTCCCTTAAATTTGGCTCTCCAATATTAGGCTCCCCATGATGCCGCCACCAAGCTTTTTTGTAATCTTTATCCATATCATGCCAAACAAGATGATCCACAATAGTTTGTCTTCCAAAAATATATCTATTGCAACATTTTTTACACGGACATTTGAATTTATCTGGCCCAACACCATTCGCAGCTGCTTGATCCAAAAACAAATTAATTCCATCTACGTATGCCTCTAACTGTCGCGGAATCGTCAACCAAGTCCTATCCATGCTTTACCTCTTAGATGAAAACTCTAGACCCTGACGCCTACAATCTTTCAATCCCTATCATGTAGGCGTACCTATTCATACCTATTAGATTAAATTCAAAAAATATTCAATAATAATTTATGATTATTTATATATGTCAAACAAATAAATTAAATTCACAAAATATTCACAAATAAGTTGTATGTTTGTTAATCTACTTAACCTTTTTTTTTATTTGAACTGTAACAAATAAATTATATCTACAAATAAGTTGTTCTATACTTATTTATCTAATTAACCCAAATTTTACAAATTTTCAGTCAATTTTATTTTTAATTTGAAATAGAACAAATGAATAAATTAAGTTCACTAATATGTTATATTTTTATTTATCTATTTAACCAAAAATTTGAATTTTTTTATTTCTCCTATTATTTTTATTTTTAACATTGATACATGAACACTAACATAATACTAACATTTTTTATATATACTATCCTAATAATTGTATGTTAGCTAAATAATTAATATTATACTCCCTACCCTAATAATATATTGACACTAACATACAATGCAAAAAATGAACACAAATCTAACATATACATATATATATATATATATCAATTAAATCAAGCATCTATAATTTTTAACATATCTAACATATATTAACATATTTCAACACATCAACATATAAAAAAAAAAACATCCAAGCTAGTCATAGAAAAACCTTGTTGCAAAATCCAAATCAACACTTAAATCTTGCTGTACCAAAATCACCACTTATCTGGCCTGCAAAAAAAAAACACAAAAAATCACATATATAACAATAATGAAAATGGATATACAAAACCCTAAATTAAATATAACCACTTATCAAATTCGGCATATCAAATTAAATATACAAAAATCACATATATCACCACTTATCAAATTCGGCATACCCCCAAAGAATTCAAGAATGAAGTGGATCTTGGCCTCTGAGACAAGAAATTTGAGAAGATTTGGATAAACCTAACAAATTATAAAACAAACTTAATTAACAAAATCTGAAAATAAAATCAGAAATAAGAGAGAAAGAGAGAGAGAGATTACCGAAGCTTGGTGGGGAGCGTGGACGTGGAGCTGCAGCTGAGCGCGGTGGTGGCAGATGAAGGAAGAAGAAAGATGGAGGAGATGGAGGAGATGAAGGAATCGGCGCGAGCTAGGAAGAAGAGAAGGGAAAGAGAAAAAGAGGAAGAAGGAGGAAATGCGGCGCGAGGAAGAAGAGAAAAGAAAAGAGAAGAAGAAAGAGGGATTAGGTTAAGCACTCAATCCTGGCGGTCCAAACCGCCAGGATTAATCAATCCTGGCGGACCAATCCGCCAGAAGCAAGTCAAAAAAAATACCCCCGCGCCTCACTCATTCCTGGCGGTTTGGACCGCCAGGATTAATCAATCCTGGCGGTCCAATCCGCCAGGAATGAGTGAGGCGCGGGAGTATTTTTTTTGACTTGCTCCTGGCGGATTAGTCCGCCAGTATTGATCAATACTGGCGGAATAAACCGCCATAATTGATTAATCCTGGCGGATAATATCGTCCGCCAGGAATGCTTAAGCATTTGTGGCGGACACCTCTAATCCGCCAGCATTGTCCGCCAAGAATGCACCTTTTTGTAGTAGTGGTTATTTATTAGACCAAATAATCATTAGTTTTAAATAAAATAGCTTGATTTGAATATAATTATTATAAAAATTAGATGAATAAAAAATTATGCAGATATCTAAATAGACAAATACATTACTTCACGTAAGCACTAAAATGATTTTCATTTAATCAAATGGTTAAACATTTTTTATTTATCTAATTTTTTGCTAGAATCATTATCAAATAGAGACTTTAAAAATAAACGGTTCCGATTATTAAATTATGTACTACAAAATATGCTCCACAATGTATTCCTTATATAAAGTTATTTCAGGGATCTCTCAATATAAGTTCTCCATATATATACATACATATATAGGGAAATTTTTCAAATAACGATGTCTTTACTTTAAGAAAAATAAGAACTTCTTCTTTGGACCTACAATTTATTGATCAAAATGTTCATATTTTAAAACATTATACAAAGATCACCCTCGCAAAAATTTTTAAGTTAGGACTTAGATGTTCTTACTTTAAGATAGCTATATAGAGAAAACTTATTAGGCGAAATCCTTTTTATAACTTTATAAGAACAAAAAAGGATCTAGTGTGGAACCAACTCTCAATGCGAGTCAATCCTTCTTCGTTATATAAAAAGTCAATTAAATCTGAATTTATTTAGTTATTTAAATAATGTAATGGTTTTTCAGTTTTTCAAATTAATTTAATTGGTCTATTCTGAATTTTATATATTTGTAACAATTAAGATTTTGACATGTATATTGACACATGTTCATTTATTCAACAGCCTATACACTTCTTTCAAACTAATTTACATATGCAAAGGTTCTAGCATCTAAGTGGGAATATCTTGTGATGGGATTCATAAATAAATCAATATATTTTCAACTCTATTTAGTAATAATATATATATACATACAAGAATGCTCTAAAACTAACTAGTTAGTAAGTTAATACAAAACTAACCACTATGTTGGGCCCATTGTACAATGTAATTTAAAAATTTGAACCGTTTATTTTTTAGGCCCTACTTCAAAAATCATTCCTGTAAAAAATCTTCAAAATCGGAAGTCATTTAGTCATTTGATTATAATAACAACTATTTCTATACTTTTATCGAAAATACTGATCGTCTATTTATTTGATCTCAATTAGATGACTACATGATTTTCGATTTAGTTGATTTTTTGCAATGATGATCTTTGAAGTAGGGGCTAAATAATTAATGGTTCGGATTATGAGATTAGTGATGTGGTGGCCCCAAAAACATGATTAGCTTCGTATTAACTTGCTAACTGGTTAATTTTAGAGCACTCCTTTTATATTTCAAGGCATGCATGAGCACGAGTACTCGGTAGTTGGTAGTTGGTAGTTGGTACCAAAGTGTTTACATATGCTTGTGACTTGTGTACGTAGAATTTTCAAGTTCCCTTCCAAGGCATATTCCAAGCATATTCAGCTACGCACACAATGGCAAGCAGCCACCGTGGCCTGCACGCCATGGCAAATTGGCATATGCTCAATTCTATTCTCTTGTCTAACTATATAAGTCAAAGTTGAAAGTTTGAAACTCATAAATTAATTTTGAAAATTAATTACTTAAACAGAAATGCATGCTATGCAAATGAAAGCACCATAAACCAATATTCTATGAGTTTCCATCAGTCACCATGTTTTAAATTATTTCCATATTTTCTTGATGCATGTGTGTGCTGTGTCCAGTGATGGTCCTCCAGTTTTGGGCTGCTCTTTGATGTCCACATGAATTTTGTTTGATGTCTTTCTCAAATATATCGTCCAAAAATTGGAGCGATTCTGAGAATCTAGTCATTAGTTTATATTTCTGCCTCAGGTGTCATATTCATATACACTTTGTTTTACACTTTCTTATGAAATTTTTTAGAATTAATTATCTCCTACTACATGACAACTTTTATATTTACCCTCAACTATACATATTGTTTAAACTTAACAATAGCTACTTTTCGTATTTTGGGGCCAGCTGTCCTTTACTAACCCACATTTAATATTTATCTTTTTCTTTTCCAGTATAGTTTGTACGTTATTTGGCTCTGTTTTTAGAGTCTCTATATTTCCAAATCTCACAAGCTCCAGATCTCTCTTTATGTGCTTGATCGAAGCCTGATCGAAGCATTCTAATGGATCTGCTCCGAGCTTGATCAAAGCCTTCTAGATCTCAAAGCCTTCTAGATCTGCTCTGACCACTCCGACTTCTCCTTGATTGAGGATGATCACAGCTTGTGGTACGTAGACTCTTACTTTGATTTCTTATCAGTAAAAGGTTTTTGATTAAGCTTAATTTATGAAACTGCAATTTCTGGAACATTGCAAGTGAACTGAAACTGCAGTTTATTGGAGTTACAGTTACTAACTGCAGTTTCAGAAATTGCAAATGAACTAAAACTGCAGTTTATTTGAGTTGCAACTGGAGTTGCAACTGCAGTTTCAGAAACTGCAAATGAACTGAAACTGCAGTTTATTTGAGTTGCAACTGTAGTTTCAGAAACTGTAGTTTATTTGAGTTGCAACTGCAGTTTCAGAAACTGCAAATGAACTGAAACTGCAGTTTATTTGCGTTGCAAGCTTGCAGTTGTAGTGTAAGTGAAACTTCAGTTTCTGAAACTGCAGTTTATTGGAGCTGCAGGCTTGCAGTTGCAGTTACTAACTGCAAGTAAAACTGCAGTTTCTAAAACTGCAAAGTGAACTGAAATTGCAATTTGTGAACTGAAACTGCAGTTTTTTTGGAGTTGCAGGCTTGCAGTTGCAGAACGATGCTTGTGAGTGAAGATGAACAATTGTCGATTTAGTAAAGTTGAAGAAAGAGATCGATTTGGCAAAGAAAAGAAGAAGATCAGTTTTGGGCTGTTTGTGTAGTTGGTTTGGTTGTGATGCGTTTCTTTTAGAAGGTATCCGCATGTTATATTTTGGGCTGGTGGATAGTGTCCGCAAGTTAATAAAAATAGATTGAGTAGTTTTGATTAATATTTTACTTTGTTAGTACCTTATAAATAATGGACTCAATTTTTTATCACAAAAAATGTACGTTGTAAGCATTTAAGGAATTACCCAAAAAGACAATCAAATTTTTGGCAGCAATTAATTTTTGTGCTCCAGGACCAACATGGTTGTGGCTAGGTGAGGTTAGCTTGTTCGAATGAGAGCAACAATTTTTGTATTTTAATTAATTTGGGGAAAATACACTCATGCCCACCCCTCCCCAACTGCATTTGGATGGTCTCTCACTTTGTCTTTAAAGAAAAAATTGACTCACATTAATTACTCTCTAAATTATGATTTTGTTGTAAGTCCAACATTCATTTATATCAAAATTGAGCATTGTGAATCAAATTTTAACAAAATGTTTGAAGGAGTTGAACGGAAAAACCCCATATCACAACAAATTAAATTGTATAGTGGTGTAACTTTTCTACTAATTTTATATATAGTGGTAAAAAAATGGGTGAATTAAGAAGTAAAACCCTTTATAATGTAGTCTATTTTAAGTGTAATTTTTCTGACATCCCTCTCACAGTAAAAGAAATCAGCCATACCCAATACATAAACTGTGCATATCATATGGCTTTCAAATCCTACTCCCTCAGATTTCTTGATTCAGAAGTATAATGATATTAGGAACAGGGCCTTATATACTAAAGTGGATTTTGGATCAATTGTTAGTTACTATATTGCTGGGCAACAAGCTAGGGAAAGAGAAGATACATGAATATAAACCAATATATTCTTACATTAATTTCAAATAATCATCTGAACAAGAAACATATATATATATATATATATATATATGTGTGTGTGTTCTGGATGATGCTAATATCATAGAACAACACCCACCTTGTTGTTGCATGGTGAGATTAAGGAAGAAGCAAAGTAACTATAAAGAGAAAAAAGCCCCTCTAAATTCTCAAATAACCATTTTAAGTAATATACCCTAAAGTTGATGAATCATGATGTTGATCCTCATAAACCTTCAAAAACTCTCAAGATTGAATGATAGCATTCAAGAAGACCCTTTGGTCTCCTCTCTCCCCAAATCTTACCTTTTCAACCATGCATAGGAGGAGATTTGGAAATCTTGATGACTTGAACTCCACGGTTTTGATGACCCAAAGCCTTGAGCTGCTGAAGATCTGCGGCTACTTCTGACCTTTTGGTGGTTTGGAGGGGAAGAACAGCAGCTGCTGCTGCTTTGTTAGTGGCCTCTGCTTTGCGAGGGTAGAAGAAATCAGTGGGGAAGAAGTTGTATTGAAGGCCCGCCATGGAAGAAGAGTAGGAAGCTTTAGCCAGCTCTGTAAAATGTAAACTTGTGTTTGTTGGTTTGGACTTTGGAGATCAAAGACTATTTTATCACATGCTTTGTTGTGCACCTAATACTTTGGGTTTTATAGTGGCAGTTGCTCTGCAGTTTCAACTTTCAAGGTGTTTGTTGGGGAAAACAAGGGCAAGGTAATGGAGTAGTTTAAATCACACTGTGGGCCTTGTTTGTGGGCCTTTGTTTCAGATTATTTAGTTTCTGTGGGCCTTTGTAAGATAGTTTAGTTACTGTGTGCTTTCTTTGATAATTTCGTTGTCTTTACACTTTCTTAAGGAAAATGCTAGGTGTACCATTTTCACAATTTATTTTGAGGACAATGTAGAAAATCTTGATGTTGATAACAGTTACACAATTACATAATTTATGATTGGTTGATATTTTACAGAGATGATCTTTAAAGAGTGATCTAAAAAATGAACGGTTTTGATCATAAATCTACACTATAAAATAATGTAGTTTTAATTAATTAGTATGAGATTAGTATTAGCAGAGATTCTGAATCTGTAATTCTACATACATACATGCACATATCTCATATGCTGATGCACTCATGCCTCATTTATAACGGCATACCTTTTAACAAAGGATCAAAATAATGTTTTAACCACTATATTTTTTTCTCTTTTCACAAGAAAGAAAGAAAGAAACCACTAGATTTTGTTTTAATGAATATGATTTTATGGAAGGCATGTAACAGGGCACATCTTCTATATAAGCAAGAACACAGGGTGCCACGTAGGGGTTGGTTGAAAATATCTTCTTCGAAGAATTCAAATCCTTAATGGATGGTGGATTCGTTTTTATTGTACTACGTACTTTAACAAATCGGGTTTAATTTGGAAGGGTCACTCAACCATGGTTTGATGAACCTAATATTATTTATACCTCATAGTCTGTGATTAGCCAATGCAGTCCATGAATTGACTATCTAGCTTCCATTCCATTCCGACATTAGAAATAGAATTGAAAGAATAACAAGCTAGCTAGCTAGATATATCAAAGAAAGAGAATGAAGGCCGTTGTACGTAGCTGCCATATTTTTCTTCCTTGTGTCAACCTTGTGTGTGCTACAACAACAGCAACAAGTAGTTGCAGATCCTCAAGTTGATAGATGGAACCAGGTTGCCACCTCTGCGAAGCTAGAAGGAGCATGCCAATATTTGCCTCACAATTCAGGATTTGTGCATCTCTAGCCTCAACAATAACCCAAAAACCAAGCTTATGGGGTTGGCCTACGTAGCAATTAGCCTTGCAAAACAAAATGCATCGGACAACCACTTAACCCTACGGGAATTGAATGCCAACTACATGTATAGTCCAGGCTCGCCAGCAAAAGGGGGGGTTTCCAAATGTTAGCATAATTGCATTGACGCGATTAGGAAGATTGAAACCTCGACTGCTGCAATAGTGTCCAATGAATACTTCGAATACAAAAATGTGAACAAATGGATGAATGAGACAATTGCTTATACCAACTCCTGTGATCATTCACTAGTTAGCAACGAAGATAAAACCATCATGGCACCCAAGAACCAATTCTTACGCCAGTTATGCGAAAATGTAATCGCCATCATCAAGGTCATGCTTTATGAGGAGTGATCCATCATATCCTCCATAATTGTCTTAATTTGTCTCAACTTCATTTGGCTACCAACAATGTAACAATAAAGGCTTAATTGGAACAATATTAATAGTCCTCAAACATTTTCACCATTCTTTTTGAATAATTTGAGAAATTTTTTTGTCGTTAAGAATATTAAATTTTATTTATTTATTTTAGTAAAGGGGCCTAAACCCAACAAGGGTGGCCCTGACCATTTCTATAAATGATTATAGATGTCAAATTTTGTTAATGATTATAAATGATTCTACAACACAAACAATTCCGACTCCTAGACCCAGCTACATATCTAAGAGATTATATATATCTTCTTAGCAGGCATTGAAAATTGGGCTATATCTGTGGGGAGTCCAGAATTACAAACACGCTTCAACATTAGGAGAAAAAGGACACCGACTTCAACATTAGGCTTAATTTTACATTTCATGATGAGACCATAAATTTTAAGAAATTGAAATTGTTGTTTTGAAGGCGATAAGCTCTTATATTCTCAATCACAAGAAGAAAGATTTCAAATCATAATTGGACTCTTCACCTTTTTGTGTTTGTTTCTTTATAAAAAACTCGAACTTGAAAAGTAAAGAAAAATTCTATAGAAATACAACGATCCATATTCTGGTAATTAAGTAGTACCCATCTCCATGTGCATTTACATGCAATACAATCCATTAAAAAATAATAACCGAGCGTAGTACAAAAAGAAATAAAAACAATTACAGAATGTTTTTTATAAAAAGAAAAGTGTCGTCCAATTGGAGCATGATCATTAATTTATATGTTCAACCTTAATTTGGCTACGTAGGCATCTGGGTCTTGATTGCGCATGGAGAAGGTAGTAACAGTAGTACTGTTGAAAGTTGATGAAGAAGAAGCTTTCAAAACCTTGTCCTTGCCTATGTAATTATGATAATGAATCATAACTCTTTTACTCTGTTGATCATGAACATCTTGATCATCTCCACTCTTTCTCTGAGTCCTTTGATGAACAGCTGGTAGAGCAACTGACTTGCTGTCGCGGTTGACAGGTTGTGGAGGTGGTCGGGGGTAGAAGAAATCAGTGGGGAAGAAGTAGAATTGCAGGCCAGACATGGAGGTCTAAAATGCAGTCACAATTAAGCTCTCTGTGTGTTTTGGTTGATGTCCAAACTTGTGCTTTAAAGTTCGTTTATTAGTGTATATTTATATGTAGTAAAGGACTTGGGGCATAAGTCAGAGATTAATTTGGCATTGACTCTTCCTAGTCTTATTAGGATTTTATTGAATATTCTTCAACAACTGTGCGTGCGGCTAAAGTCATTCACTCATGCCATTATTGAATATAATATATAGACAACTGTTTTTTTGGCAACCTTAAAGAGTCTCTATTGAAATGCCAGTGAGTAGGGCCTGGGGGTGTGCAAATTAATGGCCCAAAAGGCCGAAAACAGTAGTGCTAGATATACCACATTTTTATACCATAATTTCATACCACCTTATGTGGCAACTTACATGGCATTCATACATTGGATACTAAAAAATAAAAATAAAAACCCAAAAAGAAAAAGAAAAACTATGTCCAATAAAGTAATGACACGTGTGATGGTATAAGAATGTGGTATAAGAAATGTGGTAAGTATAGCATTATTCGGCCGAAAACCCTCAGTTCAAAAAAATAATTCAACCTAAACGGCTAAACCTAATGGACATTAACATGCCCAACCTTTTGGGTTTTTAGTGTTGTTACCCTTCTCATAAAATGCCACGTGGCAAACTGTGGTATTGCGGTGCTGGGTTTAGTTTTATTTCTTCGATTATTTCCCTGGGTTTAGTTTTATTTCTCTTGAGTCTGATGCACAAACTGTGGTGTTGCGGCTTAAGAGGTCAGAAATTGATCTTGTACTTGATGAAGCAAAGGAAGTCTGGACTATGTTTAGTAATTCTAATTGTGGCTATGTAATTGGTAAGTCTTATAATCGGCCTATCTTTACTGATTCTAATTGGTGGGTCCTAAGTCCAAACTTATCATCTTTATTAGTGATGTTACATCACTAATCCCTATTACTGGAAAATTTTATTCAAAGCTAATTTTTATAACTAAAAAAAAAAAAAAATCTAATTAAGATGAAGGAATCGTACAAAAAAAAAAATCTAAGACGAAAGAATCGTAGTACGTCAGACCAAATAAAGATAAATTAAGGATACTCTTAGAAACTCAGATCAGAAAGAGTCAATTCCCACTTATTTCGGAATTTGACTTGTGGCTTAAAAATAAACAATTAAAAAAGAGTGTGAATCAAAACTAAACACACTAATTGTACGGGTTTATGACTTTTAAGTGTGTGTACTTTCTATGGCTTAACACTATCACCACTCATGCAGTGTTCCTGTTGCATCTCCACTACCACCATTTATGCATGATCAATGGAGAATCGAAAATTCTTCCCTATTTTGTTAATATGATTCAATAGTCGATCTTCTCTATTCGATCTATGCCAAAAAAACATAATGAATAAAAGTCTTTATCTATTCTTTCATGTTTTGTGTGCATCCGTTCCTTGATGTAATTATGTAAATCAGTTTTGGGTTTTGGAACCCCCCAATCCTTGATGTAAAATATCCCATCTAATGGAGATTTTGCTCTAGGATGGCCTACCTGTACCCTCCTCAATCAACATCTGGCATCTCCAGATCTGGTGGTCGATCTACAAGTGCTTTGAGTGGAATCAGTTCTGAATTTTTCTTTGACATCTCGATCTCTAGGTACGTTAATTCATCTCTAATATATGCCTTAATTTGTGTTTCAATCCCATTAGATAATTTTTCTTTATTCTCTAGCTATTAAATCAAATTAATGATGAAATTGAAATCAAATCAAAGAAATGTGATATTGTGTATTCAATTACGTACAGATGGACCAAATATGAATAAATATTGAAAGTGACTACTACATGATGCATATTGAAATTGTTAAATATATAACACAATGGAAACATGAATCGAGGGTGCATCTACTGAGGAGCTAGTTGCCAGTAATCATTGTGATCGAAGAAGTATATAGATCGAGCAAAATTCAAAATGGATGAGAGAATTTGTGAGTTGTGCCGGGCAGTAAGGGCAGTTGTACACTGTGAAGCTGATGCAGCACATCTTTGCCTTTGCTGTGATGCCAAGGTCCACAATGCCAATACACTCGTTCACCGGCACATCCGGCGTACCATCTTATTATGTGATTCATGCAGCTACACAGGTTGCCCCTCTGCGGAGGAGTTCGCGGCATTTTGGGGTTTCAAATTGGATCACATGTCCAGTACTACTAGTCGCATCTCCAGTAGTACTAATCGTAGTCGTTGTGGTTCTGATGGGGTGGACATCATGGAGGTGCATACTGGGATAGAAGGCCTTCCAATGACACTCTTGGGATCAAGCACTCTAACTCATCATAAGGTACCTAGCTAGCTAGACACAAATTAGTACGTGGTCCATCACTTAATTAAGAGTATATATCCACCTTTCATAATTAATTTTGATAATTATATATCTAACTATTAATTAATGACTTTTATCCTGCAGATATCTCATGAATTTGGTGATCTAGATCACCAGAAAAACAGCAGTTCTTATTGTCTTATTCTGGACCAGATAATTGACTTGAACAAGCTTCAGCTCAATCTGCTATGTGGCGGCCAAGATCAACAAATTAGTCGCATATCTTCTTCCCTACGTCACACTTCAAGGAGTGTCCAACATAATCTTCATCATCATCGTTTACAACAATGTTCACCGAGTCTTGGTACTAGATTTCAGAATCAGGTATGATCATCGATCTTATCTATGTAAGTCATTCATCATCTGGACTCAACTCAGTAGTTCAAAATTAATCACTTGTTATTTTCTAATTTTTGTTTAACATTGTCTACTTAGAATAATTAAGCCCCACGAGAAAGAAAAATTAAGTTTGAATTATATATATCAATGCAAGTTTGAACTTTCTGTATTAGTTCTCAAAGTCAACAACGTACACCAGTACATATGCCCTTCCATATTAATGGATTTTAATAAATTCTTTGGTCATCCTATACTTAGCTTTTTTGCTTTCGCTGAGTTTTCAATTTTTCATGCTATATATGTACGTCTTTATACAATGCAGTCTTATGTTATGTGTATATATTTTTATAGTAGTATTGTAAATCAAAGTCTAAATTATGTTAGATATTCCATGATGTCTAAAATCTTCTTTAATTTGCAGCTGTGGTCTGGTCAACATATACAAGACCTTGGGGTTTGTGAAGAATCTGTATTCGATGATGATTTCAAAATCCCTGATTTTGGAGGCGATCATCATGATCAAGCTGCCGCAGCTATCTTAGCGCTGCGGCAGCTTGATGACGATGATCATAAACACGTGCGATCATACCCATGCTCCTCCTCCTCCTCCAATTCCATGGATGCTTCAGTAGGGGCCAAAGACAGTGCGTGTACTGCCTCTAAAAAAGTGCAAAACCTTGTAGAGAGCTTGGAATATTCTCCATGTCGTATAAGGGCCAGAGTGAATGCCATGATGAGGGACAAAGCGAAGAAGCAATCCCGACTGTAAGTACATATTATAGGGATGATATTAGTCTCTCTCTATTCACCCTAGGTCTTCATCTTCCTCTCTCAAATAGAAAGAAATTAATTTATGTATATATATAGCAATAGATCGAGCAAAACTTACCTATAACTGAAATAGGAGTTGACTTGACATCTCAAAATTAGAAAAGCATATGTGACATTATGTTATTGAATTGGTATATCAAATCAGCCATATCCATGTGTTGCAAGGAAGTTTCTCTCATAGCAATAGCACTCTAAGTTTAATATACATTATGGACACAATATATCCCTAGCTGCTTGAGCTTTTGGGTCTTGTCTGACATGCATATCAAAGCAGGTGTATGACAGGGATAAATGGAGAGGGAGTGCTCAGTGCATGACTTCAATCTTGACATTGAAGGAGAGTGTTAATATATAATATATATCCGTAGTCCCCAAAAATGTATATTATTTAAGCACATGAAAACAGTTTTCTTATGAGCTAGCTGGTTTTGTAAGGATAAGTTCTATCTATGAGTTTAAATGATCGAGTTTGATACATTTTCTAACATCTCATGTTTAATTTTGAGGTTCAAGGATTGCCTAACACATAAATACATTTTAATTTTCAGGCTTGAGAAAAAAATTCGATATCCATCTCGGAAAGCTATAGTTAGGGCATGTAAGCGTTTACAAGGCCGATTTGTACAGGCAGTACACCATGGCTCCTAATTAAGGTACTATCGAATATATATGTTGGTACACCAATTAATTACCAACTGCACAGTGAACCAGTACGTACAGCTCCCATGGTGTATGCTCTCAGTCTCATGCATATATGTTTATTCTACCTAAACCCAACCGATTCTTTCAGACCCATTCATTCCGGCATGTATATACGCATTGTTTCACTTCTAGTTCCAACACAGAAAGTTACAAGAGGCAGTGTTAGTAATTTCAATTGTGTCTTTTTACTTTCTTGTTATTTTTCTCTAAAGATCAAAATAAGAATTAGAGAATAAATAAAATAAGAGTCGAATTCTTATCATGCGCGTGAAATTAAATGATTTTCGATCAATTTTAAACTTCAACTGTCTCATTTTCTTATTCATGAATTAATATTTTATTATATTAGTGTTATCTATGCTGTTGAAAACACCATCTAATATCTAATGAAAGAAATAGACGGCCTGAATGATATCCTGCCATGCTGTATTGGAATATTGGTCTATTTCATAATACCAGCTGAAAATTGAAGACCCAAAAGGCCGGTAAAAAGGCCAAGACCACCACCACCACCAAAAGGCAACCGGCTCTCAACCGCAACTGGACCTCCTTTCACAGATAAACTGTCTCACCCCACCTTCATAGAATTTTTTTTTCTTTTTTATGAAAGAATAAAAAATGTAGAGCCATTGAGTCGATAAAGTAAAATGGAACTCTTAGGCGTGATGATTTTGGTAAGACTGGAATTTTAATTATAACAGTTTCTCAAGTAATTTTCAGATATGCTAACAAAATTCGTGGAATTTAATAGCATACATTAATCATGCACATTCAAACGAATTGAGAACAATAACGAAAAGAAATATGCACATTTTTCGTAAACTATATATTGATTTGATGATCTTGGATGGAGGAGATCAGATTAACAGCAATTAAAAGTGCGTGTCAATGATGTTACTCATTAAACTAATTAACACCAACCATATAGCTAGCTAGGCAGCTAGACTAAAAACATGGTCCATACACCGGTCCATTTGTAGCTTGTTAACAATGCTTGGGTTCGACTGGCAGCTCGGAAATGTTATTGATACGCACATGTGACTGAGGAATTGCTAGTTAACAAACTCTAATGGGGAGGGAGGAGAGAGAGGGAGAGTAAAATTATCTTCTGACAGTGTGTGTTTCTTGAAGCTCGATCGCCATCTGCCCCAAACTTGCATAAAAGGTGGTGGCAACACGTGGCAGACTTGGGTGTTCTAGCAGTGAATATCATTGGGTTCCTTAGTTAACAATACATTAATTAAACTCATTACATAAATAATACGAGATGTCAATCTAATAAATAAAAAAAGAAAATAATAACACATAGAGAGAGGGAACGGGGGAGGGAGAATGTTTTGGGTTAATATCAATGTTAAATGTAGTGCAACATTTCAATATGACAAACCTAGTGCATAGAGCAACAGAAAGTGATAATTAGATTGTAGGTACTTTTGAAAGTATAATTAAGTTGGTATATGAAAGGGGCACTAAAAAACACATAGAAATAGTGATCGGTTATTTAGGTCGATCAATTGGCTCAAAGAGACCGGTCAAATGCCATGGACTACCTTAATTATTGAGGTAAATTGGTTTAATTTTGTTAGTTTTTTTTGTTTTTGGCCAATTAAAGATTCTATTAAAGAACAAAACACCAATCCAAAAAAAGACCAACTACAAACAACTAAAACAAAACATTGTCAGCCGACAACAAAACCAAAAGAAAATTATAAACAAAAAGTAATGCAATTTGACCCAAAACAACTGATTAAATTGCTTGGACCAAATGAAATGACAGCTATCAATTAGATGTTTTGGCCCAAGTATGTATTAAAACACCCAGTTGATGACTGTCACTTGATTTGGTTCAAGCAATTTAATCAGTTGTTTTGGACCAAATAGACACCACTATAGTAAACCACCACAATAAGATTAAAAATGTAGTCACTAGGCAGCCCATCATTCACCAAAACACCAGGATAGACCATGGGGTGCAGAGACCAACGCCAAATTACACATCTTTTATTTGGCAGCCTAGAGACCACATCAACAGCCCTATTAATTTTGTTAGTTTAAATTTGCATTTCCTAACATTATCTTGTAATTAAAATTTCACAATGTTGTTAGTTTACTCCAATATCTTCATTACTAGATATTTATAGCATTTTCTCATTGAATTATTATGATTACAATCAACTATAAGCATATTTGAAAATGTCTCTCTGTAACAAAAGTGTCACTTACAAATTCATGTTTCATATAAAATTAAGCTTATTTAAGTTATAAAATCATGGACATTCACTCAAATAATTAAATGTCATGCAAGACATGTGAGTGACCATCTTCATGTTAAACTTGAGATCGACTTTATTTACATATTATTCTTTGAATTTCCCGACCCCAAGCTTTATAAAATTTCGATTATTTTCAAGATTTGAAACTAAACTATAATATTTTCACTAAAAAAAGAAAAATCAACTGTATTTTGCCACCCAATGAAGGCTATGGTTTTTTTTTTTGGCCATAATGAAGGCTATGGTTTAATAAATAGGGCCAATACCAAATCAGGACAAAGAAAAACAGAAATTACAACGCTAAGAGACCAAATTGGCCCTACCCACTTAAAAATAAACCACGTGGTCCAGTTTTAATGTGATCGTATGAACTTGATTGGTAGTCTTATGTGGTACTAAATACCAGACATTATGTTTGCTACAAGTCTACTTTAAGATATATGAGAAAAACCAAAGTTTAATTCGTTTTGCAGCAACAAACAGACTGTTGATCGATATACTTGCATGTGCAAAATACATACAATCGTATACAACCTTCCTCTTCTCGTAAAACCAGGAGTGAGCCCAAAAAAATTAGGCTAAGCTGGAATATTGGGCCTAAATGAGAATGGACATGGAGGGTTGAGAGTTGGGCCTTAGTGGAATGGGTTAAATGTTTTAATTAGGTGGGTTGGATACAAATTATTACATTTCAAAAATTCATAAGGAGTTTTAGTAAATGAAATAATTTATTAAATGATTCATTTTCCTTCGGTGAGATTCGTGAACAAAAGAAACAATGTCTTACGAAACACTTCTAAGTGGACGGATTGGAATGAGTTATGAAAAATGTTGATGCAAATTCTCGTAAGGTGGATGCAACAACTTAGATAAGCTGATCTGGATGATCAGGTGCTTTGCTGGATGATGAAGTGGATGCTGGTTGGGATCTTCCTGTAGACAAAAACAAGATCAAAGGAGATGGACCGGTGTGGTACCAGCCAAACACACTCCGATGATGAAATCAGTGGTGGTGTTTGATGGTGGGTGAGGAAGAACAAAGGAAGAACTTGGGAGAATGGGAAGAACAAGGCAAATGTTCTGGGTTATTCTCAGCAAGTTGGGTAGGCTCTTTTTTAGAAGGGAATGCAAGTGTTTTGCGTGTATGTAGGTAGATTGCTAGATGCCTCATTTTGTGCATATGTGGTGTCTTATATAGGGAAAGGAAGACTTAATGAATAAGTTACCTGCATGTGGATGAATGGTTGCCAAAGATCCACGCACCTGGCCAGACCTAGTTGCATGCTCAGCTGCTTACTTCCCCAGCATTTAATGTTGCATTGAATGCTTCATTAAATGCAAGGTTGGGAGGTTCAGGCAAACTGCTCCAACATTCATGAATGCAGGCCTGATATTCTATCTGTCAGAAGAATGTGTCAGGTGCATTTAAGTGTGGCGGTTCATCCTGGTGTAACCTTCCCGGGAATGGCGGCGGAGAGCCGAGCCGAGCCGATACGAACACATGTTCTTATGCGGAGATACGAAGTCCATGTGTGGTCGGATCGGACATGGGATTCCAGGCCGAGCCGGTCCCATAGATTGGGGGTCTTTCAGAGCCCTAACTGGTCGACGCCAGAACTCGAAAGGAGACCATCTCCTGTGCCGAGCCGAGCCGAACCGAACCGGAATGATCGTGGGAAGATGGACACTCGATTCCTTGGAAGATCATCGGTTCGGCTCGGACCGAACATGGAGGGCCCGGCACGGAGACCGGTCCGAGCTGGCAAAGGGAGTGCTGATGTGGAGGTCAAAGTTTGACCACTGAGAGTCAACTCCGAGGTAGGTGTTGACCAGCCACGTGCCGAACCGTGATTGCTTGTTTGGGTTGGTGTGGGTTTTCCCACAAACAGGAGTCCCCCAGCTTCCGATCCGAGCAGACAGTGGTGGATTGGAAGTTGAAGTGTAAGGACAATTCCAAAGATAGCACGTTACTTGATCCGAGCCGATCCCCACAGGCCCATGTTCCCGAAGACCCGAACACATGACGACTTGTGATTGGCCAAAATATCTCAGGGACATGTGAAGGGACGTTTGATTTTCTGCATGGGGGAACGTAAGGGTCACCTCGTTATGGGTATTTTTGAATGCTTGACAGGTGTTAAGATCTGGCATGTGAAGCGCCAGAAATGAAGGGTTGAGATTGGTTTGCATGGGGGTATAAAAGTGGTGGTTTCTCTCTCTTCCCTCACTTTCACCTTCAGACCTTCTCTCTCTTCTGCGAAAACTCTCTCTCTCTCACCGCAAATCTCTTTCTCTCACCATCGTCTTCGAAGTTGTCCGATCTCGAATCCGACCACGTACGGCGGTAGGCGAGGTGGTTCCGAGGGTGTTTGGGGCGGAAACTTTGGGCGGAGGAAAACCAGTAAGTGATTCTCCTCCTTTCTGAGTTTTTTGCATTTCGGGTTTTCTGGGTGTGTGTTCTTGGTGTTCTTGAAAAAGGACATCTTTTGATCCAAAAAGCAAGAGAGAGAAAAAGAGAAACTGTTAGTGATGTCTGGATCCGACTCGAGTGATCGGCTCGGCTCTGGGGAGGCGTTTGAAGGAGACAGTGAGGCCGAGATGAGCCGAAGCCCACCTGCGGAAGAGGCCGAGCCGAGCCGAAGCCCACCTGCGGGTGAGGCGAGTTGGGACGGCTTGTCCGAAGAATTGGACGAGGCCGGCTCGGCACTGAATCGCAATCCAGGTGGAGAGCGCCGAGCCCGAGGGGACCAAGAAAACCCCGAGATATTGAGTTCCGATTGGGAACAAGGGACGGCCGAAGGAGGCGACGAAGAACCTCTCGACGTCGAGCCGATCGCCATTATCCCGAGCAGACTCACTTCAGGCTCGGATGAAAGGGATAGGGGTCACGAGGCGTCGACCTCGGCTCAGGGAGTGACGGGGAGTCCGGTCGACCCGGACTTCTATGAGGAACTGGCGTGGAAGGCCGATCAGATCCCCAACGAGATGACCGAATACCATCTCAGGGACTTGAGGAATAGGTACTCAGTCCCTGACTCCGTGCTGATGAGGTTGCCGACCGAGGGGGAGAAGCCGAGCCGACCCCCGATAGGATGGGTGACCATGTACCCGGAGATGTTTGAGAATGGGGTTCGGCTTCCCCTGCATACCTTCTTGCAGGACTGGCTCGCGACGATCGGCGCGGCGCCACACCAGCTGAACCCGAATGTATACAGGATCATCCTGTCCATGCATATCTTGTGGCACAAAGTGCACAAGTGTGTGCCACACAAGGATATCCTGTTTTGCAATTACGCGCTGAGGTCGAAGCAGAGCGAGCTCGGATTCTACAACCTCCAGGCGTACTCGGGGCCACTCTTCGGTGGGAATCCCTCTTCCCAGAAGACATGGAAGAAAAGATACTTCTTTGTCTCTGGGGATTGGGAATTCGTCGATCCGAACAGAATGACTTCGGCTCGGGTTCCCAGAGCCTTTAGGATCCCAGGTGGGCATTGGGAGTTTGGGGCCGATCCGAGGACAATTTGCTTATGTCTTGTAACAATTGCATTTTTCCTCTGTCTAACCCTTTTTGGTTTCGCCTTTGCAGTCAGCTGGGGCAAGTACAAGCTCCGAGGCGAGCTCAAGGACCAGATCGCCGCGATCAGGGACTCACCGGCAGAGTACTTGTCAACCAAGTTTCTGCTCGGGGAGACTCAGATCCGATCGAGCGGGATCTCCTGGTTTGTGCCCAGGTGGAATCCTAGGGCCGAAAGGGGAATGGCGCCCACCGAACTGGAGACTCGCCTTAGGAGGAGGGCGGCTCGGAGCGTCCAGAAGAAAGCAGCGGGGCGGCCCCCTGCCGAGCCGGTCCAGGCTCCTGCCCCAGCGGCAGCCCAGCCTAGATCTCCTGCGCCGAGACCGGTTCGGCAAGCAGAGAAGAGGAAAGCTCCCCAGACCGAGGCCCCGGTGGAGAAGAGGGCTCGGGCCGAACCCGGCGGTTCTGGTGCCGGAGCATCTGGTTCGGCGCCCCTGAAGGCGGTGGAGGTAGACCCCGGCCTCGAGCCGTTCGTCACGGGCTTTAAGCGCGTGATGACCGCGAGGGTGCAGGAGGGGCTGTGGGCCGATCATGGCGAGCCGGGCTTCAGCCACCAGGCACTGATCGCATCCCGCCAGGCCATGTTGGTAAGTCTCTTTTACTTCGGATTTCGTCTATTCGCTCGGTTCGGATTAGTAACAGATATGTTTCTCTTGCAGCTCGCCATGAGGCAGTTCGAAGCTGCTAAGGCCGCCGTCGATGCCGAGGCGAAACTGGAGAGGTTTCGGGCACGAATCCTGGAGCTAAAAGAGAAGCTGGCCGAGGCCGAGCGGACGGTCAATGCCGAGCGCGAACGGTCAAAGGGTCTGCAGTCCAGGCTGGCCAGGAAGGAGGAGGAGGTCGCTCGGCTCGGCAAAGAGCTTGCATCCTCGGAGCAAAATGTGGCTGACTTGAGGCACTATGTCGGCGATCTCCAGCGAGACGTCGAGGCTGCCGAACGGAGGGTCGAAAATGCCGAACTCCGACGTCGAGCTGAAGTGCCGAGCGCCCAGGCACTGGCTGATGCCCATTTTGATGGGTATCAGGAGCTCTTGGAGGCGATCAAATCGAAGAGGCCGGACTGGGATGTCTCATTCCTTGGCGAGTCCGATGACGATGAAGACACCCAGGGAAGTCAACAGGATGAGCTTCCTCCTTCCGATCGCCAAGTCTGCGCCGAAGTCGAGCCGACTCCGGAAGATCCTCCACTGCCTGCACACGAGCCGAACCCGATTCCCACAGTCCCCGAATCCGATCCTAATGATGAGATGCAGATCGGCGGGGTTGAAGAGGTGCAGCTCGGCGAGGAGACGCCTGAGGAGTCTACCGAGCCGATCCAAGAGGGCCCTGCCGAGCGATCTGCATGATAGCTGATTTTGTTTAACTCTTATGTTGTCTTGTTTTTGTTTTTTTTGTTCCCGAGCCGAAGTGTGGCTCGGGTTTAATTGTTTTTTGAACAATTTGTATTTGGTTTTATATTATTTATTTATCAGTATTTTCTTTATATGATACAAGTTGCTGTCAGTTCGGCTCGGAAATTAAGCTAAAAGACAAAACTAATAACACATGGACAAGAAAATGATAAAAGTGAAAGACATAATAAAAACCAAGGCATTTTGAGATCGTCTCGGCATGCCGATCGTAATGAAAATGAATGGTAATGGTAAATTAGAACTTGTCTTCGGATCAGCTTGATAAGCATAACCAAGATAAGTAAAAATTTAACAACCCTAGTGATCCCGAATGGGTTCGGCATACCCATTGAGATATTTAGGAATGCGGTTTTTTGAGAAAAATATTCAAACCTACTTTCAGATCGGCTCGGCATGCACGATGAAAGTTTTGGTTGGAGTGTATATTTTTCTTTTAGAAATATCCTGTTGAACGTTAGGACTGTAGGAAGTCACTTCGGCTCGGACAGGGATTTTTATAGACCTGATAAGTCTGTAATATGTCGAGCATCGGGCCAGAAATGGCGCGCCAGCTCGACACATGAGTTTATAGACCTGATGAGTCTGTAATATGCCGAGCATCGGGCCGGAAATGGCGCGCCAGCTCGACACATGAGTTTATAGACCTGATGAGTCTGTAATATGCCGAGCATCGGGCCGGAAATGGCGCGCCAGCTCGACACATGAGTTTATAGACCTGATGAGTCTGTAATGCACCGAGCGTCGGGCCGAGAATGGCACTTCGGCTCGGCACATGGGTTTACTATTTTTTCGAAGGAAACACTTAGATCTTTCCTCTTTGTTGGAAGTGTATAGGAGTAGAGTCCCCAGTGTTTGCTTCGAAAAATAAGAAGAAAAATGAGTAGAAATGTGTTCATCTTTTCATTGATTGGAATGGGTGTTAGGTCGGACAGTCCCCGATCCTAACTACATTTTTACTGGTAATAAGTCTTCAAGTGTTCAGCGTTCCAGCTATGCTTGAGAGGCTTACCAGCCAGAGTGGCCAAGTTGTAAGTGCCAGGCTTGACTATGCCTGTGATTCTGTATGGTCCGGTCCAGTTCGGATCGAATGAGCTCTCCTTGACAGCGAGGGGATTCTTTTTCATGACGAGGCTGCCCAATCCGAAGCTCCTGGGTCTGACCCTCTGGTTGTAGTATTTGGCTACCCTCTTTTGGTAAGCGGCTCGGCAGAGATTGGCGTTGGTTCGCCTCTCCTCGATTATGTCCAGGCCGAGCCGAAGACCGGTGTCATTGGTCTCGGGTTTGTACGTGCCGGTCCGGAATGAAGGAGTCCCCATTTCGACCGGGACGACGGCGTCAGTTCCGAATGCCAATGCATAGGGTGTTTCCTTCGTCGAGTTGCGATAGGAAGTTCGGTAAGACCAAAGCACCTCTGGCAAGAGTTCAGGCCAATTCCCCTTAGCATTATCCAGTTTAGTCTTGAGGGTCTTCTTGATGATCTTGTTGATGGCCTCGACCTGTCCGTTCGACTGCGGATGGTAAGGCGCGGTGAAGCGCAAGTTGATGTTCAGACGTGAACAAAAACTCCTGAACTTCTTGCAGTCGAACTGTTTGCCATTGTCCGCAATGATGGTGTGCGGCATGCCGAACCGGCAAATGATGTTCTTCCAGACGAAGGTCTCCATCCGTTCGGCTGTGGTAGTGGCCAGGGGCTCGGCCTCGGCCCACTTGGTGAAGTAGTCGACTGCTACCACAGCCATGGTGACTTGCCCTTTCGCCTTCGGCATTGGGCCGATCAGATCGAGTCCCCACTGCGCGAACGGCCAGGGACTGGATATGGAGGTCAGCAACTGGGGAGGTTGATGGGGGACTGCGGCAAATTGCTGGCATTTGATACAAGCGCGAGAGAGATGATCCGCGTCTTTGTTCAGCGTCGGCCAGAAGTAGCCCTGCCGGATCGTCTTGTAGGCGAGGGCTCTTCCTCCAGAGTGGTTTCCGCATATCCCCTCGTGGATTTCTTTCAGCACATCCTGACCTTCCTGGGGAGTGACACACCGCAAGTAAGGCAGGGAGAAACTCCTCTTGTAGAGCTGACCACCGATCATGCTGAACCGAGCCGACCTTGTTTTGATGAGGCGTGCCTTGTCCCTCTCTGGGGGGAGGATTCCGGAGACCAAGTAGGTGATGATCGGCGTCATCCAGTTCGGCTCGGCCTCGGTCTGTATGACAGTGACCTCGTTTTCGGTGGTGCTAGGTCTGTCCAGGATTTCAATTGGAACGTGCCTAGCGGATTCGGTGTCCGTGGCCGAAGCCAGACGTGCCAAGGCATCGGCTCTGCAGTTCTCTGCCCTCGGGATTTGGGATATTCTGTATTCGTGGAAGTTCCCAAGTAGCAGACGAGTCTTCTCGAGGTAAGCAGTCATGCTAGGCTCTCGAGTCTCGTACTCTCCCAAGATCTGATTGACGATTAGCTGGGAGTCGCTGAAGATGTTTAGTTTGGTCGCGCCGAGCTCTTTTGCCAATCTGAGCCCGGCGATGAGTGCCTCATACTCTGCTTCATTGTTGGATGCTTGAAATCTGAAGCGAAGAGCATACTCCATCACAACTTGTTCTGGGGAGATCAGAACAAGCCCGGCTCCGCTTCCCATGGCGTTGGAAGATCCGTCCACATAGAGGGTCCAGGTGAGGAGGTCAACCTGGCCGCGTTCGCCGATTGTGTTCGGATCGGCTGCCGTTGGCATAGCGTCGGTGCGCGGTGGATCTTCCGTCGAGGTGGTCGACTCACAGATGAAGTCCGACATGGCCTGACCTTTGATGGCCGTCCTGGGACGGTAGATGATGTCAAACTCGCCGAGCTCGATTGACCACTTGATGAGCCGACCCGAAGTCTCTGGTTTTGCCAGGATTTGTCTGAGCGGCTGGTCCGTCAAGACAACGATGGAATGAGCCTGGAAGTAGGGCCTCAATTTCCGAGCCGAGCTAACCAGGGCGAGAGCGATCTTCTCGAATTTTGGATACCTGGTCTCGGCATCGGCGAGGGCTCGGCTCGTACAGAAGACGGGGTGTTGTACACCGCCGATCTCTCTCACTAGAACTGAGCTAAGAGCCGAGTCAGAGACAGAGAGGTAGAGGAAAAGTTCTTCACCTTCCTCTGGTTTGGATAAGATGGGAGGTTCCCCCATGTGCCTTTTCAGATCTTGAAAGGCCTGCTCGCATTGGGGGGTCCATTCTATGCTCTTCCCTGCTCCCCTTAAGGCTTTGAAGAAAGGGAGGCACCGGTCGGTGGATTTTGAGATGAACCGGTTCAGGGCGGCGACTCTTCCAGTCAGACTCTGGATTTCCTTGCGTGTCCTTGGGAACTTCATGTTGATCAAGGCTTGGATTTTCTCTGGGTTGGCCTCAATCCCCCGTTGGCTGACCAGGTAGCCAAGGAACTTGCCGGACCGAACCCCAAAGACACATTTGGCTGGGTTCAGCCGCATCTGATATTCTTTTAGGACTCCGAACATGTCTGAGAGGTCCCTGACGTGATCATCCGCCTTGATGCTTTTGACCAGCATGTCATCCACGTAAACCTCTACGGATTTGCCTATGGAAGATCTGAACATGTGGTTGACCAACCTTTGGTAGGTGGCTCCGGCATTCTTGAGGCCGAAGGGCATGACCTTGTAACAGTACATGCCGCGATCCGTTATGAAAGATGTGCCTTCCTGGTCGGACTTGTGCATCAGGATCTGGTTGTATCCAGAGTATGCGTCCATGAAGCTGAGGAGCTGATGTCCTGCTGTTGCATCGACGAGCTGATCTATTCTGGGCAAGGGAAAGCTATCCTTGGGACAGGCCCTGTTCAGATCGGTGAAGTCCACGCACATCCTCCACTTCCCGTTGCTCTTCTTCACCATGACCACGTTGGCAAGCCAGTCGGGATAATTGACCTCCCGGATGAACCCGTTGTTTTGCAACTTGGTTACCTCTTCAGCCATGGCGGCGTATCGGACCGGATCGTATGACCTCCTCTTCTGACGGACCGGTTTGCATCCCGGGTCGGTGTTCAGCCTGTGGGTGATCACGTCAGACGATATGCCTGGCATGTCATCGTAAGACCAGGCGAACACTTCCGCATTGGCACGGAGGAAGTCAATGATGGCAGAACGTTGTTCGGGGCTGATCTGAGTCCCCACTCGGACGAGCCGATCCGGTGTCTCGTCAGAGATCGGCACTTCCTCCCACGCCTCGGCGGGAAGGGGTCGAGAATCTGAGCTCGGCTCGGAAGCGAAGTCGAATGTCTCCGCCCTCGGCCACCTGCCCGAATCAGCGATGGAGTCGAGTTCCTGTGAGTTCGGCAGCTGACCCTTCTGCTTGATCGAAGCGGCGTAGCAAGACCGAGCCGAGCACTGGTCTCCCTGAATGACGATGCAGTCGTCGCCCACCGGACATTTGATGAGGAGGTTGGCGTAATGGACGATGCAGTCAAGGTCGACCAGAGCCGGTCTGCCCAGAATGATGTTGTAGGCCGACGGCCGCTTGACGACAATGAAGTACGTCATGCAGGTCTTCTTGATCGGTCCCTTCCCGAGCGAGAGGGGAAGGTAGATGTGTCCGAGGGGCTGAACCACTTCTCCCCCGAACCCGACCAAGGCAGGTGTATCGGTCTCCAGCTTATCCTCGCCGATGCCCATCTGCGCGAACGCAGAGTGGTAGAGGATATTGACTGAGCTCCCTCCATCGACGAAGGAGCGCGCGATGGTTGTCCCGGCCACCTCAGCCACTATGACGACCGGATCATAGTGGGGGAAGATGATCTCGTTTGCCTCGTTCGGCTCAAAGGTGACCGGTGCCCAGTCCTTCCGCTGTCTTTTGGAAGTGCTGGGCTGACCTGCCTGGATCGACAGGGACTCGTGAGCTTGAGCCGCCTGTCGAACATACTCCTTCTGGGATCGGTTCGAGCTCCCCACGAAGGTTGGTCCCCCCCCGATCGATCCGATGGCAGCATCTTGGACGTCGATGGTATTGGTGGGCTTCTTCGGCGCGGCCTTGGGTACCCTAGGCCCACCGGCCAGGAATTGATTGATCTTACCCGCCCGGGCAAGAGTTTCAATCCCGTCGCGGAGAGCGTAGCAATCGCCCGTGACGTGGCCGTGATTGGAGTGGTATTTGCAGAAGACGCCCTCCCTGATTTTGTCTGGGGGTGGTCCCTTGATCTCCCTTGCAACTGGGAGTTGGTCTTTGACCTTGGAGTAGATTGCCTCCAGACCGGCGTTGAGGGGAGTGTACTCCGTGTACTGGACAAATTTGGGTCCCTTGCCCAGAAGTTGGCGCGGCTCCTCGGTCCTGGTCTTCTTGGATTGGACCTGGGGTTTGGGAGGTGCAACCTCTCCCTCCTTTCTCTTGGTCGAGGTCGGCCTGGGATTCAGGGCCTCCACCTGAGCATCCCACTCCTCAGCTCGTGCCCACTTAGTGGCTTCGGCAGAAAGCTCATCGTAAGTGGAGGGAGGATTCCTCATTAGGTGGGAGCGGAGTCCCCCGGCGTGCAGACCTTGCATGAGGGCATTCTTAGCCGACCTATCGTCGCAATCGTCGCACTTCGTATATTCGATGTTGAAGCGGATCAGATAGGCCTTGAGGCTCTCCCCTTCCTGCTGCTTAATGAGCGACATATCGTTCAAGTTGTAGAGTCGTTCGGATACAACCCGATATCTCGCCAGGAAGGCCCTCCGGAGGTCGGAGAAGGAGTCGATGGAGTTCGGTTGGAGGGTTCGGAACCAACCCCGAGCCGAGCCCTTCAAGGTCGAAGGGAAGATTCTGCACTTCGTGGCTTCAGATGCCTGGCGGGCCTCCATGGCGTATCTGAAGCTGTCAAGATGGTCGTAGGGGTCCTTGGTCCCGTCATACTGATCCATCTTGGGGGGCTTGGTGTCGCGGGAGACCTCAGCATCCATGATTCTGCTGGTGTACGGGAGGGGGAGTTCCTCTCCGTGGTCGGCCCTACCAGTGTATCCCCTGGAGATTTCGACATGGCCGAGCCGGTCGTGGACGCTTCGGATTTGGTCCATGACCAAAGTCCGAACAAGATTTTCCACATTGGGCGGGGTCGGCTCGGCCACGTTTTCCCCTGAGCACTCGGCCTGGTTGCCGAGTCTCTCACTCACCGGCTGACGAGTGAGCCTCTCGCTCGCCGGTTGTCGATCCGACATGATCATGGTAGATCCCAGTCGGTCGCCCACTGATCGTCTCCCCGAGTGCGCTCCTGATAGGGAAGGATCCTGGCTGGTGACAGGGCCGAGTCTATTCTGAATCGGGCCCCTGGTTTCGGCCGAGCCGGTTGGACTGTTGGCCCCCAATCTGGTTCGGACCGGCGGTCGCTGGTTTGCATTCGGATCGACCCGGTCTCCCCCCGAATTCCCGGGGAGACGTTTTCCGAAAGCCGCCTGCTTTTGCCGAAGGAGACGGTGGGCGTTTAGGCATTCGGCTTGTTCGGCCGGGGGCATGTCCTCGAAGCCCAGGAAGACGTAATCAGAGTCCTGCCGATCGGTCTGGTCGTTCGGCTCGGCAGGAATGCTTTGCCGAGAAGGAGACGGTGAAAGGACCTCCTGCTCGGTTCGGGTCCGGCGCGATCGGAAACCCGATCCCCCACTGTTCTCGAGCTGAGCACGATGGCGTGCAAGTTCCCCGGCCAGCTCGGCTTGTTTTGCGAGCAGCTCATTATTCTGCTTCAGGAGTGCATTTTCAGCGGCCAGGTGTCGCTGACTCTCCTTAAGGAGTTTGTGAGCAGCTCGGATTTTTGAGGGACCTTTGGACTTTGATGTCCTGGGGAGTTGTGCTCCCCTCGTCTTCTCAGGCGTCTCAGGCTGATGTTGTTCATTATTCTGAGATGCTCCTGAGGAAGAGCTGCTGTCCCGATAGACGGTAGCCATGATGACTTGTTTGAAGGAAGAGCTTAGCGCTTGCAGTGATGAGCACAACGGCTGAAGTCGATCTTCCCACAGACGGCGCCAATCTGTTGATGCAAATTCTCGTAAGGTGGATGCAACAACTTAGATAAGCTGATCTGGATGATCAGGTGCTTTGCTGGATGATGAAGTGGATGCTGGTTGGGATCTTCCTGTAGACAAAAACAAGATCAAAGGAGATGGACCGGTGTGGTACCAGCCAAACACACTCCAATGATGAAATCAGTGGTGGTGTTTGATGGTGGGTGAGGAAGAACAAAGGAAGAACTTGGGAGAATGGGAAGAACAAGGCAAATGTTCTGGGTTATTCTCAGCAAGTTGGGTAGGCTCTTTTTTAGAAGGGAATGCAAGTGTTTTGCGTGTATGTAGGTAGATTGCTAGATGCCTCATTTTGTGCATATGTGGTGTCTTATATAGGGAAAGGAAGACTTAATGAATAAGTTACCTGCATGTGGATGAATGGTTGCCAGAGATCCACGCACCTGGCCAGACCTAGTTGCATGCTCAGCTGCTTACTTCCCCAGCATTTAATGTTGCATTGAATGCTTCATTAAATGCAAGGTTGGGAGGTTCAGGCAAACTGCTCCAACATTCATGAATGCAGGCCTGATATTCTATCTGTCAGAAGAATGTGTCAGGTGCATTTAAGTGTGGCGGTTCATCCTGGTGTAACCTTCCCGGGAATGGCGGCGGAGAGCCGAGCCGAGCCGATACGAACACATGTTCTTATGCGGAGATACGAAGTCCATGTGTGGTCGGATCGGACATGGGATTCCAGGCCGAGCCGGTCCCATAGATTGGGGGTCTTTCAGAGCCCTAACTGGTCGACGCCAGAACTCGAAAGGAGACCATCTCCTGTGCCGAGCCGAGCCGAACCGGAATGATCGTGGGAAGATGGACACTCGATTCCTTGGAAGATCATCGGTTCGGCTCGGACCGAACATGGAGGGCCCGGCACGGAGACCGGTCCGAGCTGGCAAAGGGAGTGCTGATGTGGAGGTCAAAGTTTGACCACTGAGAGTCAACTCCGAGGTAGGTGTTGACCAGCCACGTGCCGAACCGTGATTGCTTGTTTGGGTTGGTGTGGGTTTTCCCACAAACAAAAAAAAAAAAAAAAATGGAGCTAGAGTGGGTGAAAACTTGTTGGGTTGTCGAATTTACATACCAAACAAAAAAATGGTTGGCCCAGCCCGGAGTATAGGCTAGCCAACCTTATCCTTAGTCCCTACGTAAAACTAGTCACATGACTGCTAGTCGATCTGCTACGTTAGGGGTATGCGAGAGATGGTTACATGCATAATACATTGATTGTATCCAATAGTTTTTTGTTGTTGTCAAAGCCATATCTTAGAATAATGAACAAGTTATGCAAACTGCTACCATCATAGAGGTTCCAAGATTTACAGCACCACCGGCATAAAGTTTGGTTTTTCTATAAATTAAATCTTTCTATTGCATTCCTTTACATTAACTCTTCACAATAGCCAATAGGCTGATTGCAAATTAGGCTTTTAATTTACAACCCCCTCTCAATAACAACTTACATAAAAGAATAAAAGAAAAGAACAGAAAAAGAAAAGGTTAACCTCACTCTGCAATCTTCATTGAATGATGACATACATAAACTATGGACATGCACCCCACATTTTGAAGCTATGGAGCCATCCAACCAAATAGCTCTAGTTGCTGTACCTGCACATTTGTTAATTAAAGAATGATGAGCTTCTACCAATACTGGTATATATGATAATTATATATCATCATTTAATGCTAAACATGTTAACTGGGCATTTCTCTTGTTCATCATAGAACTTGTATGAAGGTGGTGGAATATGTCCTATATGTTCTGTTGTACGTCTCATGGATACTTGGCTTGCATATGAACACGGGTAACAGGTGCAAAATTCTTACATACAACCGTTGTATACAATCTCCCTCTTCTCGTAAAACTTGTGACGACTGGCATGTGAGAGATGGTTGTATACAATGATTGTAGAGAATGTTTGGGGACTTTCTATCCAATATCTGTAACTTGTTTGTACTTGGCTTTCCGAGCTCCACTTTGCATATGTCATATATATATATATAAATATAATTTGTAAATTGAAAGGAAAAGCTGGGAGGATCTTTCATTTTACCTTAGTGAGTAACTTGTGGCTTGAATGGATTTGGAGTTCCATTATTTGGAATGACTGTTTCGAAAGCCTCTACAAGCAGTGCTACTTTTCTTTTCCTTGCTGGAGTTAATCTGGCAACAGCTTGTTGAACTGCATAATCAAGCATCCATTCCTCAGCATTCTTCTTCTCATCCATGTTTTGGTGCTTTAGATCAACTTTCTCTGCTTCTGGGTCAGGCTCCAAGGGCAGATATCTTGGCCCTTTTGGGTTGAATGTCTTCACCTTTTCCAATGCCTTGATAAATCTATTAAGCAGAATCATTTTTTTCAGGTTGCTCCAGTTCTTTGAAATTTTCTGCTTAGGTTTGTCTTCAACCTTTGGCACTGTCTTTTCTTCTTCCTGGATGTTAGCATTATCAGATGTCACCAATAATTCTTCTGGATTTTCCTCTGGTTCATTTTTTCTGGGTTCTCTGAGGCAATCTGTGGAAGAGTTGGTGGGAGTTGAGATGGAAGATTTCCCATCTATGCCAACTTTATTTTCTGGAGGTTCTTGTTCTGGAATTAAGTCTCTAGTGTTTGATTGACCATCATCTGATTCATCCTGGTTCTCTGGAAGAAGGATTTCATCAATAGCTTTCTCTACCAGCTTAATAGCTTCAATACGGCGGAGTTCAATGTTTTTGCTGTCTGCATTGCGAATTTTCATGCCCAGCTCTTGATCCATCCCAGAGGAACTTTGGCAAGAACCATGAATGTCTGTTCCAGGCAATGTGTTGGTGTCCTCTACCTCTTCCTCGTCTACTCTATCAAGTGGTTTGTCTCCATCTTCTGCAGCAATACTTGATGCCATGTGCTTATATACTAAGAACCATAGGCTTGAGTATTTCTGCTTTTCCAATTGGGTCTCATGGGGTACATCAGTATTGCAACCCGAACGAGATTCTTCAAGTGGATGAAGCCCCTGAAAGAGACCAGATTCCGGCATAGCTCCTCCATTCACTTCTTCTCTTGCTTCCATTGACTCCTCAGTTGCTTCTGTGGAAGCTAAAGAGATCACCATGTTATCTGCTGTTGAATCCACATGTTTTACTGGGATCTGGTCCTTGGATGAATCCGATTGTTCAGCAGTTTCGGTGCTTAACTTATTGGCCTCTAAGTTGATGTCTTTAACCTTGTCATTTATGTTGCTAAGTTCCTCCAAACTTGTGATTGAAATCATTTCTTTGGGCACTTCTTGAACTGTTTCATTTACAAGACCTTCATTATTGGTGCTACCATGTTCATCTTCCTTCAAGGAGCTTTCATCACATAACCTGCGATCTTTGATTTCTGATAAAGAAAGATTGGTAAAATCTGTTTTATCATAAGCGGCAATGACTTTGTCATCCCCGTCACCAGTATTGACCGAAACAATTTGTTTCTCCTGCTGGTCTTCATTAGTGGCTTCAGAAACAGTTATATCTAGTTCTGTTTCAATGCAACAGTATTCTGTACTTGATTCTTTGAGTTTCTGAACTTTCACTGGACTTTGCTGTTTTTCCAATTGAACATCACTGACCTGATCTGGATGCTCATTGAAACTTTTCTCAGGACATGACATATTCCCAATCAACATTCCGGCAGTTGTTCCAGAATCATTCCCTTTACCAGTTTGATCAGAACTTTGAACTGACAAACCATTGCAGACTGGAAGATCTGCTCCAGTGAAATCTATTGCATTGGACCTCTTGCTAGTTTTAAGTTCTGGAAATGGAAGAACTGTCTCAAAAGCTTCTACAAGCAATCCCACTCTTCTTTGTTGAGCTGGAGGTAGTTTAGATATAACCTGTTGAAGTGCATAATCAAGCATCCATTCCTCAGCATTCTTTCTCTCTTCTATTTTTTGCTGCCTTAGATTGATTTTTTCTGCTTCTGTGTCAGGGTCCAAAGGTAGGTGTCGTGGTTTCCGGTAATTGAGGTTCCTCACCTTTTCAATTGCCTTGACAAATCTCTTAAGGAGGATGAACTTTTTCAGACTGCTCCAGCTCTTGGGCGTTTTCTGGTCCGACTTATCTCCCACTTTTGACACTGTTTTCTCTTCTTTTGGGACACTTGTATTTTCAGCTTCGGCACATGTTTCTTCCGGATTTTGTAGTATATTGTCCCCAGCAGAACCACTGGAAGTTGAGCTGCTCTGCTCCCCACACTCATCACGATTCTGTTCTAATGCCTCCTGGTCTGAGCTTATGCCACTAGTAATTGATTGATCATCATATGAGCTGTCCTGAACTTCTGGGAGAAGAATGTTGTCAAATGCTTCTTGTACTAGCCTAATGGCATCATGGTGGCAGAACTCAATTTTTGGGTCTCCTGCAGTGTGATTTATCGAAGCTGTATGCTCTTCTGTTTCAGAAAAGCCTAAATTGATAGTCTCAGGTGTAGTGTTGGTACCTTCTACTTGCTCTTCCTTGTCCTCTCCATCAAGAGGGAGCTGGTTTTCAACATTTGCAGTGTTACCTTTAACTGCATGTTTGTACATCAACTGCCACATTCTGATATACTTCTGATTTTTTGTCTGCATACTGTATGCCACACTTCCATTTTTTTTTGTCTCCACACTTCCATTTTTGTGCTCATTAGCTGTGGTTGGTTCCTTCGGTACCTCACAACCAGAAACGGAAGACATGTTATTGTTTTCATTGCCATTTGTTGATTCCATAGCTTCATCAGGGGTTGATCTTTTCAATTTCTCGGACGGTTTGGCAGTTGTGTAATCATTGTCCTCCATATCTTTTTCAACTGATTTAGGATCACTGTTGTTCAGTTTATCAGTGCAAGTGGACTCAGCACCTTCATTGTGATTAGATGCTGCAATTTTCTCTTCTTTCCTGTCTGTGTTGGTGGCTTCAGAATCTGTTCTTAAATCATCTAGTGCAGGGGGTGACACCAAAGTATGCTGTTCTACTGTGGCAAAATCACTTATTTGTTGCAGACTCTCCTCAAAATCATAGTTGCCTTCACATTCTTCACTGCAAGTACCAATTCCACTTGGCTTGGCTTCTGGTCCAGCATAGTTTTCTTGGAACATTTCCCTGTGCAATTTTTCTACCACATGAGAGGTTGTTTCATGAACTGCATCATCTCCATTGCAGACCATTTGATTTGTCTTGTCTTCTTTAATCTTGCCAGACCTTTTCACTCTGAGTGGGGGTTGAGTTACCAGTGTCTTGTTCCTCTGATTCTTCAACGTACGCCTCCTTATTGATATGAGGCGCTTGAGTGGAGGAACATTGGCATGGCGATGGCCATGAAGCGAGCAATAAGTGAAAGGACAAACTTTCATGACCGAACTTCCTTCAGATTCACTTCCCTCTGCCGGAAGATTCAGCAAGTCAGGCACCTTGGAACCTTTGAGAGCCGAAGAACATGTAGCTCTTTGTACACTTAACTCCTGAAGTTGAGAGGTTTCAGAGTGTTTCCTCATGGAGCACTTCATGGATTTTGTTCTAGCAAATTTTGTTGAGACCTTCAAAGGTTTCGGACTAGATGTTATTGTCAAAAGTCTTTCTGACTTCGGATCAGGAGAGGCTGAGTGTGGCTTTGAATAAACTGATATTTTCCTAGTCTCACTAGTGCTGCAATAACTTGATTCAGAGTTAGAAGAACTTGCCTGAAACTGTGTCTTTTTCTCATTGGAGCAGCAGGTCTCCTTTGAAAAGCTTGGTGATGATGAATCTGCATCATACCCAGATTTCTTTTTTCTTGCAGATGGTCTTGAGTTATCAGAATTCGCAGGCTTGGCCATTCTTGATTTCTTCAGGTTATTATTCAGTTGGGTTCCTCCAGAGCATTTCCTCATTAAAGGGTTCTTGAATTTCAAACTTGACATTCTTGTCAAATTCTTTACAGGCTTAAAACTCGACCGCCTTATTAATGTTCTTGCTGAATTCTGCATAGAAACCAAATGAAGAAAAAAAAAAAAAAAACAAGAAAGGAAGGCAATCTTCAATTTCCAGCTATTTTAAGCAAAGCATTAAAACCAAAGCTAGATTAAGAAAATTTTAACAGACTTGCCTGTAGATTATCTGTGCTTGTATTAGAACAAGTTGGCATTTCATTTGAAATTGATTGTGGTGAGCCTGCTGCTGCATCACTGGATACAAGGTGATTGGATCTGTGCTTGGCTCTTCTTTTGGTTGATCTCAACTTTTTCAATTTCTTCTGCAGCTCTTGTGCTCCTTGGTTTCTGCCATTTTGGTTTTGAAGAATAGATGATTCAGTGGTCATTGAAAACTGCTCAGACTTCTGGCTATCATCCAAATCAGCAACAACTTCAAGCTCCTTAGCATTCATTTTTTCTGTCTTGCTAAATCCAACTTTTGGTGTGTATTTGGCTTTTTATGAAGGTTTTTGAAAGCAGAGTTTTATTTTGGTTGGCTGGAAACGAAGTTTATGCAAGGATGGTTTCTGAGATGAGATGACTCCAAAAACCAGAGATTGGTTCTCTGAAAATTTTTAGTTGACTACAGCAATTGGCCTTTTGATTCTACGCTCCAACTTCATTTTAAATTTCAAGTTTGGGTGGCTCAGACTTGGATAGCTTGACTATAATAAACACAAACAAAGAGCTTGACTTGGCCATTATGAGTTGACGCATACCCTTTGTTGTTTGCTTTCTTGTGATAAGGAGAATTGACACAATTAAAAGTCCTTGGTCAGGAGGAGACCAGAACTTTAATAATACCAATAAGCACTTTATTCCTTGGAGTTGTAAACACTCTTGGAAATTTCCACTTATATAAATAAAAAGATTGTGAGGTCATAACTCATAAGCAGTGTTATTTAGACTAGTTGATTGTGTTACTGAGAATTTTTGTGGTATATTCACTATATCTAACATATCTAGATTTAAAAATGAAAAACTATATCTTAATAAGAAAAATGCGACTCATGTCAGCATTTGTTGGTAAAACATGTGTTTGAATCTGAATTATAAAATTTTTCGTACTAATCATCTCCGTAATAAAAATATAGTTCATACAAATTGATACACATGTCTTAGTTATTTCTATTAATATTTTAACTAGCATTAACAATATGTTCAGGACAATCATGACAAGAGTAAATACCTCTTTTGAATTAGAGAAAATTGAATAAATGAACAAATGAACAAATAGATTACTGATTTTTACCGAAGACATATGGTGGAAGAACTATGTGGTGATGTTCTGGTTACTCCTCAAATAAGCTAGGAAAATAATTAGTAAACACTGTTGGAGATAGTCATAGACATGGTGGGCCCTTGGTGGCATGATTTGTAACATGCAATGCAATGCAAGCATGATTTGTAACATGCAATGCAATGCAAGCATGATTACTGACAAGTCTCTCCCTTGGTGGGCCCACTTAGTTGGATGCCAGTGCTGTGCTAGAGATGCAACTCCATGTGTTATGCCAAGATGATGACAGAGTAGAGAGATCTAGAGTCTGGACTAATTAGGCCCACCAAAAAGGTCATATATCTGCGGCCGTTATGTATTTGAATTGGTATCTTATATTTCTGCAGTTATAACTTATAATGGACTAACAAAGTCAGTAGATTGGATTTTGATTGTATGTCAAATCAGATTATATGCAACGTTGACAATAATCACAAAGATTAAGCGCAGATCTGGATGTTAATTACATAGGAAAAACCCCACCTACCACCATAGTCCAATCACATGGACATGTAACTCAAATTGTTAAGCTTGGCATGGATGGCTAATCTTAAACTCAAGTTTTGATGTAATAAAAAAAAGTTAATGATAGATAGATTTAAATGAGATAAACCATATACAATGCATACAAATACACAACTTAAAACTAAATTGAGATTAAGAGAAATATAAAACGTGAGTTTTTTAAAAGTTAAAATGTGATTGTTTTATCATTATTTAATTTTAAAAAATTTGACACTTGAGCAGTGTTCGAATTCTCATTGAAAAGTGCTCGAACACCTTTCAAGTATTACTCAATAAGATTCAAGTACTACTCAAGAGGGATTCGAACGTTTCTCAATGAGAACTTGATCACTACTTAAGGGTCAAATTAAAAAAGAGATTAAAAGTCTTTTAAAAATGAGTTAGTTTTACCGGGTTACTTTCTTTACAGGACAAACATGGTTATCAATAAGCCATTAAAGTATAGTGTGAAGGTATAGTGTAAAAGTGGGCTTTGGGTCAATTTGTCATTCATTCATAATAGGTGGAGTGCAAGTTGTCCTAATGGCACGAGTTCTTTCTAGTACAAACCTTACAACGACCTACCTACCTGTTCAATGAAACATGAATTGGAAAACATTTGGGGCCTCAAACAACCAAATGAGATCAAATATCACCTTGTGAGACTGCATGCCTTATTTCGAAGGCAAATGCTGTCCTTTCCTCAGAGAGTGATCCATCTGAAATTGCTGTCCTTGTGTTCCTTAGATTGTGTTTCTTGATCATGGGTAATAATTAATTAAGCACATTCATGATTCATGAAGTTCTCCTGAGTTTGATCTATCATTACAAACAGTGGATTGAAGTTGAACCCACTCCAACGCACTGAATTGCCTGCTTTCTACTTGTAACATGTGATATTGTGATGTGAGTAAAGGCCATCTTTGTCAATTTTTTTTTCCTTCCTAGTTGCAATTATGTAGGTCGCTTTTTGGCTGGTTTCGCTCAACAATGTTTTGAGCCCCTTTGTAGCTACTAGCTACTTCTTTTCTTTTTATGCATTTAGATTCCATCCAAAAACTATGGTGTCTATGGTTTTGGGTCATTTCCCAATCCTTGTGGACAAATTTGCTAAATTCTTCAAATTTTTTTTAACGATTTAATAATGTGATGACTTCAAACTTAATAAAAAATTATCAAAATACTCATATTCATGCCAATCTAAAACAATTACAAATTTAGTCTTGATTACAAACTAAAGATTTACACAAGTAGTTACAAAATTATTAAAAGTCGAATTACCAACCCCAAGGTTTCACAACTTGTCTTGGATTTAGATGGCTAAACCACATTGCCTCAATTTGGGCCCAAAGAAAATAGAAGCCCAGTAAAATCCACAACATATGTCGCATGGAAGGATACTACATAAATGAGGTCACTTGTGTAACCAACTGTTCGACCGACAAAAAAAATATCAACCTAACTGTTTGTTGTTTTTTTTTTTGGAATCCATTATTGCTTTTTTAAGTTTTGTACAAGAAATCCATAAATGCTTTTATAATGTCTAATTTCAAAGTTTCGCCTTTTGGGTCGTCATCAGTAACGCAATTGTTTTTGGCTTGTAAGCAACCAAATGTAGTTTCGTTTACTCAAAAACTCTCTGCTTTGAAAATCATCAACCAACCAAAGACATTTCGAAAGTTTTAACTACTGTTTTCGTCTGTCTGATTTTCTTGGCGTTCCATTTTGTTTGCTACTTTCTCCAAATAGAAATTTAAATCGAAAGTTCCAATCAGTCTCGAATTGGTTTGTCGGATAGGTGCGGAGAAGTCTCTCTCTGCGACCTTATCCGCCTTTTATATATATTTTCACAAAATCCGAATCTTCGCCATCTCTCTTATTCAAAATCGGCGTCACCATACCGATATCTTTATCCCTTCACACTTCCCAATGGTTTCCATAAGTACAATCCATTAATATATAAGCTTTCATTATTTGAAGCTCTCTCATCTCCATACCTGTTTTTGGATTCTGATTTGAGGACCCATTTGGCTGTTAATTTGATTGCTTTTGGGAATTTGAGGTAAAACCCAGTTGGATTTTCGGGTTTGGGAGGTTGGTTTTTGTTTGTTTTGCTGATCAAGTTTTCTGGGTTGAGTTTTTTGGAATTGAAGGATTTGATATTCTGGGGTTCCTTGGGGGCTTGGTTGGCAGGTTTTGGAAACCCACCTAGCTGTTGAGCTGGTGGGTTGGGAAATTTGAGGATTTGGGGGTCAATTTTTTTTTTTTACACTTGTTTGGAATACATTTAGCAGATTTCTCTTGGAACTTGGGAAAGCTTCAAGGCTTAAGAGGTTGGAGAATCTAAATTTCATGTGCAATTAGGTTTTTTCTTGTTTGATTTATTGGGTACCCATCTATTTCATTTGAGTTAAAGGTTATAAGCTTTAGATAAATCTGTTTATTGAGGTTTTGGAATCATATCTCATTGATTTATGTTTTAGTTCTTTACAATTGTTCAATTTAGGTTTCTTCAGACAGGACTGTTTTGTCATTCAATTGTTGTCCTCGTTCTTTTGTAAACTTTGAGAGCTAAAACTGCATTGAAGTTATTAGAGCTATTGTAGGTTTATAATTTATAGCTCTTCAGCTTTGTTGACCGAGGATATTTACCTTTGCCATAACCATACAAATATAGACATTTTACTTAATCCAAGACATGGATATAAGTAATGAGGCCAGTGTTGATCCATTTCCTATTGGACCTTCAACCATTGTTGGTCGGACTATTGCTTTCAGAGTTTTATTTTGCAAGTCAATGTCACATTTGAGGCATCAAATATTTCGTATATTTTTGAGTCTCATCTATAGATTCAGGGACTTTGTGGCTCCCATGTTCTCATGGTTGCATCCTCGAAACCCACAAGGGATATTGGCAATGGTGACAATCATTGCTTTTATGTTGAAACGATACACAAATGTAAAAGGGAGGGCTGAAATGGCTTATCGAAGGAAGTTTTGGAGAAATATGATGAGATCTGCATTGACCTATGAGGAGTGGGCTCATGCTGCTAGGATGCTTGATAAAGAGACCCCAAAGATGAATGAATCAGACCTTTATGATGAAGAAGTAGTTAGGAACAAGCTTCAAGAGCTCCACCACCGTCGCGAGGAGGGTTCTCTTAGAGATATAATATTCTGCATGCGAGCAGATCTTATTAGAAATCTTGGTAATATGTGCAACTCTGAGCTTCACAAGGGGAGACTTCATGTGCCCAAACTCATAAAGGAATATATCGATGAGGTCTCAACTCAGTTGAGAATGGTTTGCGATTCAGACTCAGAAGAGCTCTCATTGGAAGAGAAGCTTGCTTTCATGCATGAAACAAGACACGCTTTTGGAAGAACTGCCTTGCTCTTGAGTGGGGGTGCTTCCCTGGGATCTTTTCATGTGGGTGTAGTTAAAACATTGGTGGAACATAAGCTTATGCCGAGAATAATTGCTGGTTCGAGTGTGGGATCCATAATGTGTGCTGTTGTTGCCACTAGGTCTTGGCCTGAGCTGCAAAGTTTTTTTGAGGATTCTTGGCACTCTTTGCAGTTTTTTGATCAGATGGGTGGGATTTTTACAGTTGTGAAGAGGATTATGACACGTGGAGCTGTTCATGAGATCAGGCAGTTGCAAATGATGTTAAGGCATCTGACAAGCAACCTTACATTTCAAGAAGCTTATGACATGACAGGCCGAATTCTAGGGATAACTGTTTGCTCCCCAAGGAAGCATGAGCCACCTAGATGCCTTAACTACTTGACTTCACCTCATGTTGTTATATGGAGTGCAGTGACAGCTTCTTGTGCTTTTCCGGGCCTTTTTGAGGCTCAAGAACTAATGGCAAAAGATAGAAGTGGAGAGATTGTTCCTTATCATCCTCCATTTAATTTGGGTCCAGAGGAGGGGTCAATGCCAGTGCGTAGGTGGAGAGATGGTAGCTTGGAGATTGATTTACCTATGATGCAGCTGAAAGAACTGTTCAATGTTAATCATTTTATTGTCAGTCAGGCAAATCCTCATATTGCACCATTATTAAGGCTAAAGGAATTTGTGAGAGCTTGTGGAGGCAACTTTGCTGCCAAGGTATGCATCTATGAACTTCAATTCAGATTCTTTCGGATTTTATTGTCTCTGTCCAAGGCTTTGTGTTCTGTCTGCAGTTTTTATTTTTGGTGCTAGGGGAGCCGAAGCCCACCAAGAAAAAAATTAACTACCCAGGAACAAACCTGGGTCTAGAAACACCACAAACATCTTCCCAGTAGAAGATGGACAATAGAGCCAGGGGGTTGAAAAAGCACATTACAACCTAATCAGCATTCTGCTGTGTAGTTTTATTTTGTTCGTTACCGATATGGAAAGCCTTACCCTTGTGAACATGCCACTGCCTTCTTACTGCTTTTCTCTAATTTCTTCCATTTCCTCCCCCACATGTTTAAATTATAAGCTCTCACTGAATTAATACAAAGATAAGTAATAATGTGCATACGTTGGAGGATAAAAGTGACTCACTTTTGTGAGTCAACTTGTTTATCACTTTGAACCACAACTTAGGTAGAATTTTGCTCGAATTGTAATAGGACAAAATTTTCCATCAATTTTTTTAGGGTGCCTCATATTTTTCTGTATCATTACTTGTACTGGTTTTAATATTAAATATTTCATATCCCTCCCCCAAAAACAACTTGGTGATCCTCAGTTGGGCTGACAGCTGATGATAAATTCTTGGCTGCTTCACCGATATGTGTTTAGAATTTAATGGCTTAGTAAATATTTCTTTTGATGTAAACATCAGGCCACATCTTCATGGACTCCATAAACAATCTTTATAATTGATTTAGTCTATCATCTTGGTTATCAGTAAGCACCTTACTGAAAGAATACGAAAATTAAGCTAGACAGCTCATCAGTTTTTTCCCATTGGTTGTAGTATTTTATCTGGATCCTGTTGAGTCTATTGTGTGATTTTGTATCCTTGACATTCTGATAATATGAAAATAATTTATTTTAGTATTTGATTGTGTAGCTTGCTCATCTTGTTGAGATGGAGGTGAAACATAGATGTAACCAGATCCTGGAACTTGGTTTTCCATTAGGCGGACTTGCCAAGCTGTTTGCTCAAGATTGGGAGGGTGACGTTACTGTTGTTATGCCTGCCACACTTGCTCAGGTACCTAGAG
Source organism: Dryas octopetala (assembly GCF_963921425.1). Taxonomy (NCBI): domain Eukaryota; kingdom Viridiplantae; phylum Streptophyta; class Magnoliopsida; order Rosales; family Rosaceae; genus Dryas; species Dryas octopetala. Next base: position 13,036,887 of record NC_141371.1, read on the forward strand.
AAATTAATGATGGTTATGGTCAATATCAGCTACGCATCAACTAATGAATTAGGCCTGGTGATATACATGTGGGACCTTGCATTATAAAATTTATAATTCTGCTTAAAACTTTTCTCTGGGTCCATATTGGAGGAATGATTTAAAGGAAAGTATTTGGATTTGATAGCAAGGCTAAATTAGTTATAAAGAAACTAGAAAACATTGGATAGAATATATTTGAAATAACCAGTTACAATATATATTTGAAATGTGAAATAAAAATCTTGGTATACTGATTGTAATAGTTCAAGAAAGTAATCTAATTAAATCCCTCAATTTGAAATTATTACTCCCAAATGGGCCCTTCAAGTATTTGATTAAATTGAACAAAGTCAAGTTTTACAAAATTATGTTTCGGACTATATTTGAAGATCTCTTTCCTTCTTTTATCATGTGGATCAATTGCAATAATCCCTGACATGGTGACTAACAAACCATTGGTTTTTCTGACTTATTTACCAGTACTCAAAAATTATACAAAATCCAACATATGTTGAGCTTCAAAAGGCAGCCAACCAAGGTAGGAGGTGCACATGGGAGAAGCTGTCAGCCATAAAAGCAAACTGCGGCATTGAGCTTGCTCTTGATGAGTGTGTTGTAATTCTCAACCACATGCGTAGACTCAAAAGGAGTGCTGCAAGAGCTGCTGCTTCTTCTCATGGCCTAGCTACCACAGTCAAATTCAGTGCATCAAGAAGAATTCCTTCTTGGAATTGCATTGCTCGTGAGAATTCATATGGTTCCCTTGAAGAAGACCTCCTTATAGATGCCGCTTCCTCATTCCATCATGGATTTGGCGGATCCACCAGTGGAGTTCATTCTGGTAAAAGCTTCCCAACCCACCGCAATATACATGACGGAAGTGACAGTGAATCTGAGAGTGTTGATTTAAATTCTTGGACAAGATCTGGTGGACCCTTAATGAGGACAACTTCAGCAAATACATTCGTTGACTTTGTCCAGAATTTGGACATTGATGCTGAACTGAACAGAGGTTTGTTGGCTAATCCTAACTCATTGACGCCTCAGATGGTAGGCAATAGTCAATATTATCAAAGCCCAAGGGGGACAACACCTGATAGAAGTCCTGATAGTTCAAAATTTGATAAGAGGCCAGATTTCGGAAGTATGGGTTCAGTCAATGGTTCTAGCATCATGGTGATTGAAGGTGATCTTTTGCAGCCTGAAAGAATACATAATGGGATTGTATTCAATGTTGTGAAGAAAGAGGACTTAACATTGACAAGTAGGAGTAGTCATGATATAGAAAATTACAACAGTGAGGTCGCTGAATGTCTGCAACTTGACTGTCCAGAAAAGGAGATGGATGATAGATCTGCATCTGAGCATGGTGACAGTGATGGTGATATCACTTCAGAAAACTGCTTCAATGAAACTGCACCTGAATGTAAGTCCACGGATCAATCTAACGTAGATGAGGGTAAGCATCATAGCTCTGTGGATGGTTAATGTTGATTACAGTTTTGCTTACATATTTATAAACAGTTTCGGTCTGATTGCTGACAGAATTAGGAGCTTATACCTATTCCAAAGATTATAGTAAATACTAAATACCAAGAATACTGCTTCAAGTTGACTACATGTTAGCGTTGCACTGAATTTCTTCTGCAGTAATTTGGCAAAGAAGTTGATTTCGAATTCTGCACGCATGAAGGCGTGGGACTCTGTAAATTACTTGTTGGTTTATACAAAAAATGTACACAATTGTGATTCATATGGTTCAATGAATGAAGATTTGCTCTCTCTCTCTCTCTCTGAGGATTCAATATTATATTTTTTGTTCTCCCGAACCTTTTGCCAGATAGTTTGACATGCCCACTAGCTAAGATTAGAGACCCATCTGCTATCACTGTCTTTAATACACTTGTCTTTGTCTCTAATGATTTTTTTTTTTTTGCTCTTGTTTCACATGTATCATAATGTGCTTTATAGCATGGAACTTTAGACCCATCAGGAACAAGTTAGATGACTTGTACATCTTTGTACCTTAATTAATTAGTTTAAGAAGTTCATGGATACGCAGGTTTAATCATGTCCTGGGAGATTCCTGCCTCTATGGTGAGTATATGGGGCACTGTCAGTCGAAAGTAGCTTTGTGCCTTTGCTTTTTCCCCATTTTAATCTATAAACTTGCTTAGCCAACCATGAGGGCAAAAAATGAGGAGGTAAAGCCATAAAGGTGATCACTAATCAATGAATGTCACATGGCATTTTCTGTTATCCACAGCACTTTTGATAAAATATTGCATAAATTTATTTGTCCTGCCAAAAATACATTTCATGTGAGACCCTAATTTAATTGTTAATTACTCTAAAGTTTGGCTAGTCCCTGGTGGAAAGCTCAAGATATTAGTCTGACCCTATTGAATATGATGTAGGGGATTTTATATATAACCAACTAAAATACTATGACTGGATCACGCAATCGATCACAAAGAATATCGACAGTTTTCTGTAAAAGTAGGCATGCTTAAAACCCAAAGATGTCCATCACTAAACCAAATCCATAAAGAAATACATAAGCATTGACATGATGAATGCAGTAGCTCAATGCTACCTCTTCAATCTTCTTAGGGACAAAAAAGGTTGGGTGGGGTGGTAATTACCGCAACTGATTGAATAATCAATAATATTATGCAAACTTAGAACTGCTTGATTTGTAATCAGATTTTCACGAGGTAACATGATTATAGCTGCTACGTACGCATAAATGCATAATTTAGGAGTAATGGCTGCAATTCAAGCTGAAACAATCACACTTCATAAAGGGTTTTATTGGGTACTCAAAATAATCATTACACCAATCTTTACATTAAAGGGGACTCAAAAATCTTTAATTCATCTGCTTAAAATTTCAGAAGATACTATTTCATGAAAATTTTCATGATTTTGTTCGAATATTCAATTCTTCTGCTCACTTTGTACGATTCATCATCTACAATATGCATATCGGAAACCCAATATGATGTTAGATGCTCTTTCAAAGTATGGTCATAAGGTAGCACATGCTAAAGTATGATCTTCTAATTATCCTATATTAGTAATGCTTGACATGTATATACTGATTTGTCCCGGAGACATAAGTTGTAATCTCTTTTTTGGCAGAGAAAACAGAGTTGTATATTTGTTTCTGAAAAATAAAATGAGTGAGGTTATGTAGACCACTCTCAGCTTCTAAGTTGATCACTCTAACATATTTTGTCTAATTTTTTTTTATTTTACCCTTTATTACAAAAATCTGATAAAATCACCCAGATTCATTCGGTGGTTATCTATTGAAACATCCACTAATGTTCAGCAAATAAGTGTCGAATAAACACAAACATTTCAGCTAATAACTGTCGAATGCCTTTTTCACTTCTATTTGGTGATTATCCACCAACTAATCCACTAATGTTCAGTAGATAAATGTCGAATAATCACAAATATTTCCGTAGATAACTATTGAATAACCCTACGAACAAAATTAAAATTTTTTATTTTAAGAGTAAAATTAAAATTTTAAAATAAGGTGATCAACTCAGCAATTTAGGATGGTCGGAATAGCACCACTCAAATAAAATTATACTTAAGCATTATATATGCTATTCTTTTCTGATTCCGTTGCTCCATAATGGAGAGAGTGGACTATTATTTTCTGTTTTGGATTAGGGAGTGAGTGGTCTAATTAGCTCCAATTTGACACACGTGCACACATCACTCCCACACACTATGGGGATACTTCATTTGAAATTTCAAAGTTGAAAATATTGATTGCACTTGATGTTAGAGTTATCTAATTTGTTTGCTAAATTTGTTCATTAGCGAGTGTAAGTATGAATATCTTAGTAATAAATGAGGTTCAGAGACTCATAGTTAAACTCAGATGTAAATAAATGAGACACTACAATATAATTTGATAAACAAAATTTGATGAACAAAATTGGAAATTTCTGCTATACGTATAGTCATTGTATGCATATAAACCACAGATCTTTGAACGGGGATGTGTTCATCTTTCTACTAAGTACTAATGACATATAGATTTTTTACCATTAATTATTGGCGGTTGTATTGTGACCCTACTATTTCATTAGCATTTATATCACATCCTAAGTAGATAGCATTTCTCTAACCAATAACATAGTTTCTGTGGTTCGTTCGGACTTGGGAGCTAGAGGTATTGTATTGATTGTTTACAAAAGCATATATGATATATCATCATCATCATCATTAATTGCAAGACAGGGAAAAGGAGTGGATAGTGTAGAGTCAAACATCATCAGCTCTCTCTCTCTCTCTCTCTCTCTCTGTGAAATTTCAATGAATATGGCACTATTAATAGTAAATGTGAAGTGGGGTGGTCCAACACTGCCCACTGAGTTTGGGGGAATTAGACTTGGGCTGTCACCGCATTTCAGAAAAAAAGCTTATATAATGAATAATGAATATGATAAGTGTCACGGTCCGCATTTAAAGTTATGCTTTCGTGATATTATTATGAAGGATGAGGGGTTAAATGGAAAGAATGTGGCATTCATTTGAAGAAGAATGGTCAGGTTGCGCGCATAGAAAGGTAATTTAGTAATTTGCTAGTTTTGGGGTCTTCTAGTTGGAATTTAGGAAATTTAAAAATACCAGTAAGTTCAAGAATTTGAAACGAGTCTAACGCAACTGACGGATCGTCATTCGGAGTTCGGATGAATTTATTATGGGCCATTATTACTCCTTGTATAAGTTAATATTTCCTCATAATTTATAAAAAAAGTCTTAAAATACTCTTTAGAGGGAAACATGGTGTTAGGCTCTCCATCACCCCTGACTTCAGCACCTATGGGGCGTTCAATGAGCTACTCTAGGAACCTTTGGGGTCTTAGGGGCGGGCTTCTGAAGGACGGTCGTGTGTCTCCGTGGGACAGGAGGTCCTACGGACAATACAAGCGAGCGGGAAAGATTGTATTGCGAACAAGGCTACATGAGAGATTCTCTTATGTTGCACCGTATAACTTATGGGCTATATGTGAACTCCCGGATACTCTGTGGTGCATCTTGACCACGTAGTATTCAATGAAGGCATCGGCTTGGGTTCGGCCATGCGCAATAGGTGAGGCTAGCACGCACGAGAAGGACGGCCTCATGCTAACGAGAGAAAGTTAATATGGGGCATTAGACAAGAGTTGCTCACTCGGGTGGCATGCTTGCATGTTTAACTCGAGGAAAGGACTATGGGCATGAGCTAGCCCTTAATGTTATGACGATTAAAATATAAAAACAAAGTAAGACCCAACATGACAGAATAGAATGCCGATGTCATGAGAACCTATCGATCAGGCGAGTGTCTTAGCTAAAAACCTTGACACATGGAAGCAATCGAGAATCATCGCTACGAGCGAGACTCGAGATGAGTAATTATTATTGACAAACCTCAAGAAGGCAACGAATTAGTCTAAATTTTAAAAGGAGCATACGAGAAGGAAATACTAGCCTTGATTCAAAAGAATCTCGGTGCCACACAGACATATTCCATTGCGTGCAAAACGAGCCCGTGACAATAAGCATGGCATAGAGGCGCATAGCCGCATAGGTGAAGTGAACAATAATCCAATTGCTCTTTTTTCTCTCTGTGTGCGTCACGGTTTCATTGCTTTCTTGTCTTTATTCCGCGTGCTGCACACTTTTCGCGTGCCTGCCACTTACCATTAGACGGCCCCAAAGCTAATTACATTTCCATTTTGCTTGATATTCTAGAACTCTCTCATTTAATCAATTAATAAAGACTGTGCAAGCTCCTATTCATTTTGTTCACTTTATTTGATTTCAATCACTTTGTAGATATACTAGCTATATTTTCATTCTATTTTTCTTTTTAACTTGTTAATTATTATAGATTATATTTTTAAAAATTATTCTTTAAATTGTCTCCACAAAAAATCTTATAAAAAGCAATACATGTTCCAATAAATCCCCAAAAAAACCCCAATTAAAAATACATAATTATTAAAAACTATGAAGATATTACAATTCGAGGCAATCATACAAATGTCCTGGTGAAACTCAGAGCAGACCTTGGAAAAGAGTGATTCTTTGAACACCTAAGTATGGTCTCTAGACATCAACCACAAGTTTTGGTACAAACCTTTGAGTTTTGTTCTCCCTCTCCTCACTCTCCCTACAACCTGAGCTTGCACCCCCTATCACTCACAACGGCCCCTTTTCCTTTTTTCGCTTTCTCTTCTTTCTTTCTTTCTTAGGTGATCTTTCTTAAGAGAGTAATATATGAAACTAAACTCTGAACGACAAGATTTCCAATCCTCAAAGTTTAATTAATAATGATTAATCTGCTTACCATCGAAGGAGTATCTTCAAGCCAAACAAGCTCCAAAATGACTCAACAAATGGGGAGTTACTTGAGGGTGGGAAGGTTAACAATTATATACCAAGTCCGAGTTCCCTCAAGATACTATTAGATTAGTGTGGGAACCAAGAAAATACAAGCTGGTTCACTTTTAAGTGGGCCCGGCAAGGCCATTGATCGATTGGTGGCATGTTCAATTAATCGACACTACTATTGTTATTGTATGTTATTTGCAAATCTCAAATGTTGTTGCTTAGTTACAACTGAAAATTTGTGTAAAAATAATATATATAAAAATATTTTTTGTCTTTTTGTTATATATACATGTATAATGTTAAGAGGTCGTGCAACATGAAGACATTGATAGCAATTTGGGGGAACTTCTTATCAGGCAACAATGGTTCAGCCTAACCCTACTTAAGCATGCATATTATGCCGATGAAGATGTGGTGTGAAACTGTGAAGTTTACGTTGGAAGAGTAGAAGGCACGGGGCTAGGTGGGCTGAGGGGTAGGAACTTGAGATCCCACCAAGGACACCTTCGGCATTCAGGGGTTCATAGACCACCCTAGAACCATATTCATTAAGTGGACCGCATTAGTTGTCTGCTTCTAGGTTGGACACGTACTAAGGGCCACAGAAGGGTAACCACTCATTCTTAAAACCAACATTCTTAAGACCAAAGAGTCAAGTGGAAAGGGGATCTCCATTTTTGGTTCTTGATAGCTAGATCCTCAAAAACAACATGAATATGTCTAAGGAATCACATCCACCTTAATAATTTTTGTGATTTACAATAATCAGTTTCAACAAATATGTAACTGATTAAAAGTTATAATGATTTTATTGAGTGACAATAACAATGAATTCAACTATATTGTTGAACATAGCAAGCAATAGATTAATTGACAACGGTATGTCAATCGATCTAACAAGCAAAACTTCAAAAAGATTTTATATTGGATCAATGTTAAACCATAAGTTTTAAGCTCAAAAAGTACAACTATACACCCTAAAGTACACGATCCTATTGAGTACAAGGTATAAAAAAAAAAAAAAAAAAAATCAAGTCGATCGATTGACAAGGTGGCATATTATCAACATTTTAAAATGGGAATAAGTGTCATTTTGCTCCCCAAACTATTATGCTTGTACCATGTTTGCTCTCCAGACTTTTAATTTGGAAAATTAAAATATTTAACTTTTTCAATTTTGTCAATTGAGGTAATTTTGCCAATTTACTCAATAAATTTATATCAATGATGAACACGTGACTACAATTTTTCCCTCAATAATGACTCTTGGTGATGGGGAATTAATTTTGTGTAAACGAAGCTTTGGATGGAAAGCGAACAAATTCACAAAATTACCTCAATTGGCAAAATTGAAAAGTCAAGTACCTTAAATTTTTCAAATTGAAAATCTGGGGAGCAAATTGCTACAAGTGCAATAGTTTGAGGAGCAAAATAATATTTATCTCTTTTAAAATGTGGATCGGGTATCACTTTTGTACGCATTCCAAATTATTTAGTAAGATTATTTAAATAAATAAAATTTAAAAATAGACTTGTAGAATTCGAACTTGAGGCCTCTTACAATATTAAGAAGAAAAATATTATTAGACCCCTAGCTAGATGGTGACTTGTACATCTTTCAACTAATATAATTAGTATAAGGACAAATTACACGCAAGTACCTCAACTAACCACCCAATTTCACTTTAGTACCTCAATAAAAAAAAGTTGCTCAGAGATACCTCAATTACTGATTTTGCACACCTAGGTACCTCAGTCAACTTTTTCATCTGGGAGGCCGTTAACTGCCTACGTGGTGGATTGACATGACTTTAAAAAAATGCCACGTGAACAAAAAAATAATAAAATAATTATTGAAAAAACAAAAAAAAAATTAAAAACTCAATAATTAATTTAAAAAAACAAAAAGAAATAAAGAAAAAAACCTATTGGCTGCTGGCAGTCCCGAGCCCTCCTCCCTCCGCCTCCCTTGCGTCGGCCACCCAACCCACCCATCCATCTCTCTCCCCCTCTCCGGCTAGCAGCTTCATCTCTCTTTTTCTCTCTTTTTGTCACACACTATGTCTCTCTCTTTCTCTCACTCACTCTCAAATCTGGGTGTGCAGCCCCGATTTCTCCTCCCTCCGCCTCTTCCTCGTTGGCCACCCAACCCACTGGAATGACAGTGAGGGAGTCTGAGGTCACCAAAGGGTCCAAGATCATGCTCATGGCTTCTCAGGGCTTGCACCAAGGGGGTATTTTTCTGAAATTCAATTATTTTTTCTTGAAATTTGTCACACACTCTGAGGTCACCAGCTTCATCTCTCTTTTTCTCTCTTTTTGTCACACACTCTGTCTCTCTATCTCTCTCTCACTCACTCTCAGATCTAGGTGTGCAGCCCCGATTTCTCCTCCCTCCGCCTCTTCCTCGTTGGCCACCCAACCCACTGGAATGACAGTGAGGGAGTCTGAGGTCACCAAAGGGTCCAAGATCATGCTCATGGCTTCTCAGGGCTTGCACCAAGGGGGTATTTTTCTGAAATTCAATTATTTTTTCTTGAAATTTGATTTTTTTTTCTCCTGACCCAAATAAAAAAAAAAAACTTGAATTGGGATATTAAGTTTGATTGAAATGGAAGAACACACTTGTTTGGTAGTTGCAAAAATAATTGAGGGGACTGAGACTAGGGTTAATGCTCAGGCCGATGCCTATGAGTATATAGTGGATTATTCCAGACTAAAAAATAGGTCTGGGTGTTTTATTAGATTATTTGTTTAATTTATTATTTGATTAATGTTTTGGGGATGCATTTGAGGCCTCTGAGAAATCTTAGTTGCAGTTTTGGGTGGGTTATTGCATCTTGGAATTGTTGCATTGGTGAAAATTGCATAAGAAGAAGGGAGAATTGCAGAATAAGAAGGAAGCAGGAAGAAGAAGAAGAATAGGGAGAAGGGCTTGATGCGGGTTGGGTGACCAACGCGATCTACAGTGACAGTGGTAGGGAAGGGAGAGGGAGGGGTGGAGCTGGTGTCTGGAGAGGGGGAAGGAGGTGGGTGGGTTGGGTGGTCGACGCGGGGGAGGTGGAGGGAGGAGAGCTCGGGGCTGCTAGCAGCCAACAGGTTTTTTTCTTAATTTTTTTGTTTTTTTAATTAATTATTGGGTTTTTAATTTTTTTAGTTTTTTTAATAATTAATTAATTTTTTTATTATTTTTTTGTCCATGTGGCATTTTTTTAAAGCCATGTTAGTCTGCCACGTAGGCAGTTAATGGCCTTTCAAACGGAAAAATTGACGGAGGTACCTGTGTGTGCAAAATTAGTAATTGAGGTATCTTTGAGCAACTTTTTTTTATTGGGGTACTCAAGTGAAATTAGGTAGTTAGTTGAGGTACTTGCGTGTAATTTGCCCTTAGTATAATTATTATTTTTTAGATACAATCAAGGAATAAAATTTCGGGTTTCGAGGAAATTTCGATGGAAATTTCGATGGAAATTTCGACGGAAATTTCGAAGATTTTTAAATTTCGACAAAAATTAGATGGAAACGATGGAAATTACTATCAAAATACGGAAATTTTGAATGAAACTTTACCATATGTTTATTTAACATATTATCTACTAAATTGATAAAAAACATTGAAGAAACTAATTATATATATAGTAGGCTTCATGTGATATAAGATGAATATAATGTGCGCTGGAGACAAATACTGTTAAATAAAATTAGTATAATGAATAAATGAAATTAGTATATTATTTATACTCTATAAGCTATACATTAAACCCTATATATTTTATAATCTATACTCTATATTGTTTAAGATATGATATATGATATTAGGATTTAGGCCCTTTATGGTATTTTTAATTATTTTTTATATAAAAATATATTAAAGTTTATTGATTTAGGGTTTAAAAATAATTAAACGAAACTCCAAAACGGTCAAAAAAAATTCAAAACCATTTTTTCTTTACAATTGCCCAAATGCCTCAAACCCCAATCAATCATAAACCTTTTAATTTTTTTTATCTTTTTTATTATTTCTTTCCCTTTTTTTTCTTTTTTCTTTTTTTTTCCTTTTTTCTTTTCTTTTCTTTTTTCCTTCTTTTTTTTTTTTCCTTTTTTCTTTTCTTTTTTTTCCTTCTTTTTTTTTTCCTTTTTTCTTTTCCTTTTTTTCCTTCTTTTTCTTTTCCTTTTTTTTTCCTTCTTTTTTTCCTTCCTTTTCCTTTCCCCCGTGACCGTAAGACTGAGAGAGATTTGAAGGCAAAAGAAAAATAAAAGAAAGTGAGAGCTAGTCTAGCTAGATGACAAAAGAATCTAGGAAGAAAGAAAGATTTAATACTTGAAAAAGCTTTGCTTGACCTTTCTTATCAGTCTTGTCTAGGGATGTGTAATTGAGGAGATAAAAATACACGCTTTGGCCTTTGGGTTCCTCAGCTTTCTGTTTCTTTTATTATCCATCGATTTATATATCCAAGTTGTTTGGCCGTGAGTCACTGAGTCTCCAACTCTCCATCTCCAGTTTTTTTTTTCTTTATCGCCCCTCTGCCACCGCCGGCCTCAACCCACCATGTCGCCCCTCTGCCACCGCCGCCCCCTTTTTCTTCGTCGATCTCTGCTCTGCTGCCCCCTGCCGCGCCCTCAACCCACCCTCATCTCCCCCATGCCACCCCTCTGCCATCGCCGGCCCCATCTTTCTCCCCCCTGCCGCCGCCCCCTTTTTCTCCGTCGATCTCCGCGATTCTCCTCTAAACAGCCATGTAAGTGTCTGTTTTTTTTTAATGTTTGAGGCTTTGAGCGTTTACATGTTTTTTGGGCGAAGAGACAGAGTTCTAAGGCAATCGGGGGCTGAGTTTGTGTCACCGTCGAAAATTTCGCCGAAATTTCGAGAATTTCGGCGAAATTTCGATAATTTCGATAATTTCGGCGAAATTATCACGAAAACTTAACAAATGTTCGTTTCGATTTCGACGTCCCAAAAAATCGAAATTTTCGGCGAAATTTCGCCGAAAATTTCGAAATTTAATACCTTGGATACAATTAACTGTGAATCAGCGATGCAGATATAAAAAGGTTCGTTGACTTTATATACCAAATTGGAATATTTTTTTACTTTAATTACCAAAATATTTATGTCATTTCACTTTACATACTAAATTTCAGTTTATGTACCAACTTTAAAAAATATGGTTATACCGAGCTGTGACTATTTAACAGTCCTAACTTTTTTATTGATTTGTTGATTTTTCAATATTTGCAAGGCTTAAACTTTAATATTTAGTTTTTGGGTTATAGGACTTCATCTCCAAAGTCTAAATAAAAAGTATTAGACCCTTATAAATTTTGAATTTTGTGAATTTGAAACAGTTACAACCGTATAGCAAACTAATTTGTAACCTAATTCAAAATATCTTACTCTAGGTTAGTACCTAAATTAAAAAAAAATTAGTGTTTTACTGATTTGTTGAAAAACTATTAATATTTTGTATTTAATTCAAATTTTCTAAATATAAAATCAGTGATTCATTACTTTCAATTATCTTTATTATTAAAGATTTTAAAATTAAGAAACAAAAAATAAAGCAGTTAAATTCATGCCACATTATGATAAATCATTATGGCAGAAGAGGTCAAACCAATCAAAAAATATGTATTTAGATCAACCAATTACAGGCTTACAGACAAGCTTAAATTGCCACATAAATGGTTCAAGAATCTAAATATCGCTCAATCAGGAGAATCCTAAGTAAATAATAACTGCCACGTATTGGGGTAAACCGAAATACCCCCAAAATTTTCCAGCTAACCAAACACACCCAAGAATCTCCTCCTCCCTATAAAAGAAATAGAAAGGTGAGTACAAAAGATGAAAAGAAGACCCACTTTTACCAAACAAGAAGGAAACGAAAACCGAAAAACACAAACTCACCACCAAACAAACAAGCGCCAAAGTCACACCAAAAGGGTTGGTCCCACACTCCCACCTTGTAATTATAAAATTAAGACCTCACCTCACACACAAAAATCAAAACAAGCCCACTTTTTATTAATTTATTCCAATTAAATTAAAGAATAATTAACGGGATATTAATTAATTGATAATGGAAAACTGTGGAATTTGCGTAATTATCTTTATTATAAATAGCCGCATGAAAAGTTTCAACTTACGAAGCTTCGTGGAAGCTGCCATGGCTCTGCCTTCACTCCCACCATTTAACCCCTCACCCCTTCCTCTCTCCTTACCATCAATCCCCTTCTCTCTCCTCCTCCTTCTCCATTTCTCTCTCCATCCTTTTTCCTCATCTGGGTTTTCATTTCCGCCATGAAGCTCATGAATATATACCCCAAAAACCTCAGCCCAAAACGCCTCTTCCGGTCCAAGAAGGACCGGTCCGCGGTCTCCCGCTCCGACCCACCATCTTTCGGGTCCGGAACAGCGTCGTCCTCGTCCTCAGACTCCCTCTCGTCGACCCACAAGCCCGGAACCGGGGCCGGAGCCGGTGGTATCGGGACCCCCACCAGCGTTTTGCCCGAAATATCGGGTGACTGGTCCGAGTTCTCGGCCGATATCCACCTCGAGATGGCGCAGGCGTTTAAGCTCATAGACAGGGACAACGACGGAATGGTGTCGAGAAAAGAGCTCGCAGCTCTTCTGAGCCGGCTCGGAGCAGACCCGCCGAGCCAGGAAGAGGTGACGTTGATGCTGAGCGAGGTGGACCGGGACGGGGACGGCTGCATAAGCCTCGAGGCTCTGTTGAGCCGGGTCGGACCGGCTTGTGAACCGGCCGGCGACTCGGAGCTCCGGGAGGCGTTCGATGTTTTCGACACGGATCACGACGGAAAAATATCGGCGGAGGAGCTTTTGAGCGTGTTCACGGCGATAGGGGACGAGCGGTGCACGTTAGAGGATTGCCGGCGCATGATAGACGGGGTGGATAAGAACGGGGACGGGTTCGTCTGCTTCGAGGACTTTTCTCGTATGATGGAGCTGCAGAGATCATGATGATCACGTGATGGATGATGTTTCTCCTCATGTCAAGGGGTCATAAAAGTCTTTTTGTTTTTTTTTTTTCGGATTCTCTTTTTAACTTTTTAATTTTGATTATTGGGATGATGGATGTATGGTTTCACGGTATGTTGAAGAAGATTGAAACAGATCAAAAGGATCGGACGGCTTAGATTGGTCGATCTCAAACTTGAGAAATTGTGTATGCACTCGCCATTTAAATGATGGAAATCTTCTTCAACAATTTGTATATGATGAGTGCAAAGAGAAATATGCTATTCAGCTATTGTTAGATTTGGAATATAGATGATGGATATTATGCTCTGATTTTTTGTTCTTCTTTTTTTTCGTTTTCTTTTAGTTTTAGTTTTTTTAATTTTCTACTTTTTGAAGGTTGGGAACACAATAATGAACATTGATTGAATCTTCCTTTTTCAACCAGAAAACAAGGAACATTGAACCTAAGAAGTCCTTACATAGCCTCACAGGCATTTAGGTGGACTAAATTGTAGTGAACTAAAATGTTTGAAATGTCATTTCACGTACAAATACGTGGTTTCACATTGAATTTCTGTCGAGGACAACAAAATGTTCAGGTTTTTTTAAAAAATTTTATAAATTAAATTTTTTTTTATAAATTAAAAAGCCTTTATTATGAATTAAAAAAAAATTTATACATTAAACGATTTTATTATGAATCAAAAATTTTTTTTTTATAAATTTTAAAATATTTTCGATCTTCATCTAAAAATTATTTTTTTAAAGAATCTCAACCTAATTATCTTTTGAATTTATGCCTTAAGAAAATAAGGTTTCTAACCCAAATCCCTTAAATTTGTATGGAATTAGAGGTTATTTATCTATATTTTATAATAGAATGACTTATACGAGGAACTAATTATGAATCATTGTTTACTGTTTTTAGATTAGTCAAATGGTACATATTTTTATTAACTTAAAATCTTACACATACTCGTTTTATTATCTAATAACTTGTTTTAAATTATTAATTTTTAATAAAAGAAAAAAAAACTCTTATATGCATATTATTTCTTGTCTCGTTTTTTACCTCATTTGTCGAGGGTTCATTGTATCCACTTTTTACTCAATATACTTACCTAAAAAAATTTGTTAAAAAGTAACTTTTCAATCGCTTTGGATTTTGGAAATGAGGGAGGAGGTAGAGACTGTAGAGAGACCCGCCCACCACATTCTCCACCTTTGGCCGGCCGGTGATTTTGTCGACAACTCCTCCCTATGTCACCACCTCCACCTCTTTCCTCTCCTCAACCCTCATATTCTCTCTCTCTCTCACTCTCACTCAAATTGGAAACAAAAGAGGTCAACAACCTTGTCAGCCTTCTTTGTTATCAATGAGAGAGAGAGAGAGAGAGAGAGAGAGAGAGAGAGAGAGAGCTAAGGTGGAGGAGATGGTGGGTCTCTATCTCCTCCACAACTCTAAAAATTAAAAGGGTAAAAGTTTATGTTTAATGGTTTTAGGTGTTGATAGTAAAAGGTGGGTACAAATAACCATCCTAACACTTTTAGTCCCTATAATTTGTTATGGTTTCCAATTTCATTCATGTATTTTTAAAACATATACATAGCCATCCTCGTTTTGAATTGATTACAATCAAGTCTAAATTCTAATGTGGTCATCCTTGCCACAAAAATGGGTATTTTTGCCATTTCATTTAAGAAAAAAACTTTCGAACCACCAAGTAGTGACACCAACGCGTCATTAAATTGGAATTGGAAGTGTTTTTTTCTAAAATATTTAAGAATCTAGGGATCGCCACATCATCATTTTTCGTAGATTGATGTATCCTAGTCTAAACTCTTTTTTACTTCTCCCTCTGCACTTAGTCAAGCCCGAGAGGCATGCATAGTGTGTTTTGAGTATTTAATATTCTATTAGTATTGTGGGAGTAAAAAAAACCTAAATTACAAGTCTGGGCTATAATTAAGTTTGTGAGAAGAACTTACCTATCCTATCCTTTGTTGTATACAACATAACAAAAGATATGTAAGTTTTAGCCTAAGTTCGTATATAGTTATAATTTTATAAATTGTATTTTTGTAATCAATTAATAGTTCAATTAAGGTCAAATTAGAATTTTTGTCAAACTAATTAATAGAATGCTCACATAAAAGGTTTTTCTTTTTTTTTTTGAGAAAAAGGTCTGTAGGCGATTTATTTTTTAAACTTTCTCCAAGCAATTACATAATGATTCAAATAAGATGTAAGCGACATAGGACCATTTTCTACCCACATCAAAGGATGAGAAAGATCAATACTAAACTTAGCCAATTTATGAACTACATAATTACATATTCATGGTTGATAACCCAAATATATGGCATCAAATCCCAATAGCAACTTCCTAAATTCCCATACCAATTCACGTATAAGGTTATTTCAATAATTTATGCTACCCTAAAGCACTTCTTATACGTACGTGAAACATTGAAATAGTTTTGCATTATTGGCCAAAATCTTAATTTTTCTGACCTTAATTGCAACCAGTAATTAAGATGGAGATTAAAGTGAGAAATGACAACTTATAGAGTTATAGGATCAAAATTGTAATTTGACCAATAAATAAAAGACTTATTTACACATTTACCTCCTGAAATTATAGTTTCGTCTCATTTTACCTTCTTAAAATTTATTGTCTCAATTTATCTTATGTAAGTTTCTCCCGTGTCTCATATAACCTGAAACCGTCAACTCAGTCAATTCCATAGTCAATTTATCTCATGCCACATAGACGCCACATTAGCAATTCAAACGGGGGAATGGACAGACTTGATGACTTCAGGTTATGTGAGACACAAAAAAAACTTACAAGAGGTAAATTGAAACAATAAACTTTAAGGGAGTGAGTTTTATTTTCTTGCATTTTCTGGTGTTGGGTCGTAGTTTGAGGGTGGTGGAGATGGTGGAAGGGTTGGTTTCTTCAGCTCTCCGCCAAGGATGAGTGGCGGAGAGCCAGATCTGTAAGTTGGTTGTTTTGCAACTCCTGATTTTAAAATCAATGAGTGCGATATGCCGATATGTACATTTATACTAAGAGCACATGAAATGGATATGCCACTATTTATCTGTATGTAGACAACATGCTAAGAGAATTCTAAAATGATTTGAAAGCCAAAGTTATATTATGAACCAAGATTTTTCTTCAAACATTTGATGGACTAGTATTAATTCAACCAATCATATTGAGAAAGTACTTGAACATTTCATAAGTGTGAATATAGCGAGCCTTACAAAAACACCATATAACTACAAATATTGGTCAAAGCGTATCACAATTAGAATATTTTAGTATTCTGGTCTTATAATGCATACGGATTTGACGTGGTCTTCTCATTTAAGAGATTGAGTATATATACAAGAAATCCTAGAAGGTATTACTAGAATGCAATAGTTAGTGTTCTTAGGTATTCAAGATGAACCTAGAAATGTAGATTGCACGTACTTCACAAGATTTCGTGCTCTATTGAGGAGTGATACCCAATTGGATATTTGATATGAAAAAGACTCAAACTTGTATAGCTCTATGAGATCTATGAGAATTAATTATAGGGTAAAATACAATTTTGGTTCTTGAGTTACTCCAAAATACATTAGTTTAAAAATTACTAATTTGTGTTTACTTGTGTTAATAATCGTAGGATAATTTCTAACTTTCATTAATCGATTAATCGGTCAAAGGAGATAAAAGTCTTTTCACCTCAAATTTAAAAAATAAAAAATAAAAAAAATTGTGTTTTCTTCATCACCTCTAGTGCCATATCTCACTCCAGCCCTCAGCAACCAACCAAACAGAGTTCAAACACCCATCCAAACCCACCAAAACTCACACACCCATTGATCTTCATCTTGCGCAGATATGGAATTATATCTACTTCAAACAATAAAATGAATTTTTTTAAAGTTAAATGGTCAAACATAGGAAATGATCATTTTACCCCTTTAAACTAATCAAGTCATGTAACTGGCACATGGTCTTTTTTTAACAGAAATCTTGACAGAGGTGACGAATTATCCCACATTGATATAAATTATACATAAATGTTCTTCGTCAATACGAATCTAAATATATGTCTTGAAATAAAATTGACCTTAAAATTTGTGTCCTTTTTCCTTGAGAAATAAGTGAAGGTGGAATTCAGCTAGTTGGTCTAATTTGATTAATATAATATGATTATCAAATTACAGTAGTTGCAGGTAGCGTACAGTCTTGTTCAATTTGGAATATCGGTTTCTCTTTTATGCTTGGCATCATTTTCAATCATTTGTTTAAAGTTTAAACACATGTAAGATTCCTTGCTTAATAATTATATACATAATTTTTAATACATAGTCTAGCATTCCTACCAAAAAAATCTTGTGGTACCAACTGTTTATTTTACTTGGTTATAACTTATAAGAATGTACACAAAGAATGTCTTGAAAAGTTTAGTCTTTCTGTAATATTACTTAAAGGTATATGTTCTGACTGAAGCAAGTTAGTATTAATTTATCTTACAAATTCTAACATGAGCTGGGCACTTTACTTGAGGACTATATTGTTGGAGTTAGACTCGTAATATTGTCCCATAATTTGAATTGTCTATTTAATCAAAATTCACTAACTAAAATGATATTTCAATTTGAATAACTTTTTTTTACAGAAATAATACTTGAAAATAAACAATTTAAATCATAAAATCACATTGCAAAATAAACTTCACATGTGGTCACCAAATTAAGTCCTCAATTTAGATCCTCCCTAAATGGCCTTCCATTTACATTTTAAATCTTATAATATTTAAAATGGTGAGGCAATTGAATATTCAATAATATCTTTCTCAAACAAAAAAGAATATTCAATAATATTTTTCTATTCGCCCAGAAAAAAAAAAATTTCTGAATCTTTGTCCAAAAAGAAAAAATAATTTTCTGAACAAACCCATGTCTTTCATTTAACAATTAAACAACTACCAGAGTCATTTTCTGCATATAAAACATCCGTGTTCCTACATAATACAATAGATTTTTGGTATTAAATAATTATGTGCTTATACATATGCATATAGTGGTTGGTTGGTAGGAAAGAAGCTTAAAACAAAAAACAAAAAATTGAGGACATAATTTGATCAGTACTGCGTGAAATATCAAATTATGTGTTTGGAAGAAGGAATTTTATATGCATGTTATAAATAAATATATATATATGTATTGTAGTGCTCAAGTATTAACTAGTTTGTGATTTAATAGTATTTTTCTTTATAACATTAAAATAGGCTCGTCAGATGATATAACTTCATAATTCGAACGGTCTATTTTTCAAGTTCACTTCAAAGGTTAATATTTCAAAATTTAATTAAATCAAAATTTTTTTTATTGATCAACAACTATTATCTATGAGATATGAACTCAATACTCCATTTCATAATATAGAGATTAAAAATTATATTTTAATTAAAAAACTGCGTGAAAAACATGTACTATGAAGGCTACGTTTAAGGACTAAGTACACATTTTTTTTCTTTATGCATGAAGATAAGTACAAATTAGACACCTTCTAGATTTCCATTTTCCATCCCACCTTATTATTAGTCCAACTGATATTAATGCTTACATAATGTTAAAGACCAAATAAATCAAAGTGAAAATAATATTAAACATCAATTGTTTTGCCCCACAAAAAAAGCAACATTAATTGTCTTAATAATGTTAGGCTGATCAAATTATGATCAGTACAGTGTGTTTGGTTAGGCTGATCAATTGTCAAAAAAATTGAGGACAATATATAACATGCATATATACTAGTATAGTGTGTTAGGACGAAAGAATTTTAATTTTCATATAAATTCATAAATGATAGAATTTAAAATTCCGTTATTTAAATTTCTATAAATTACATTTTCTATTGTTTGGATATATGTATATAGAATTTTGTAAATGACATGAATTACAAATTTTAATTAAAGCCCCACCGACTACCCACCCACGCCACCACCTTCCCCTTCCTCTGAGTCTCCGACCACACTCGTCTCTCCCTTCAATTCTCTCTTCTCTTCTCTCTATATACTCCTCATCTCTTCTCTGCATATTAAAATTTCTTCACAAGATTGATTTTTTTTTTCTTCAATTCCAAGAGCCCAGCAACGAAAGACAAAAAAAACATCTCCATTAATTGCATTTTCTTATAATAAACTTGCAAATCAGGTTGGGATCAGATTGATGGAGATCCCAAATGGCAGACCAAACAAAGATTTAGCCCAACATATTCCAATCACAATCGTAACTGTTACAAAAAAAAAATGGCAAAGCTGCAACGGCTGCAGCTAGAGGGAAGTGAGAGAGAGTTTAGAGAAAGAAATCAGAGAGAAAAAGAAAGGGGAGGAGGTTATGGAAAAATTATAGGGTATAACCGATATACCGCTACGTAATATAACCGATATATCGCTACGTGGTATAACTAATTCAACGTGTAAGGGTATTACTAGACGATGTGTTTATATTAGTAGGGTATAATATTAATAACATCCACTCATATTATAACAAATAGACTGGTTATACCACGTGTCAATATAGCGGTTATACAGAATAGTTTCTCGGATAAGAGTGGTTGGAGGTGGCGTGAGTGGAGATGGGTGGGCAGTTGGCTTTATGATTTTTTGTTTTTCTAATCTTTTAATTTCTTAATATTATTTGTGGAAAAAAAAAAGTTTGTAGATGTGACAAGATCTAAGTCACAAATGATTATTAGAGGGCTGAGATCAAAAGTTAGGTATAGTCTATTAGGAAGAAAACTGGCAAAGGATCCAAGTCTAGATGTGGTTGTGGTGGGTGGGTCTTTTTTCTTCAAATCTCAAATGTCATGAAATTTGGAAATGACACCTATTTAGGTGGAATTTAAAGTCAGAATTTATGACTCTCAAATTTCATAATTTTTTCTGCTTAGAATTCTAAGATTTCCGTGTTAATGAGGTCAAACAAGGGAATTTGAGATTTTCATTTCTCAAATTCTGACTTTTAATGAAATATCGAGTTAAATTTCTCTATCTAAACACACTGTAAAAGAAATCGAGTTTTATATACATGTTGTATATAAATATATATATGTATTGTAGTGCTCAAGTATTAACTAGTTTGTGATTTAATAGTATTTTTCTCTATAACATTAAAATAGGCTCATCAGATGATATAACTTTATAATTCGAACGGTCCATTTTTCAAGTTCACTTCAAAGGTTAATATTTCAAAATTTAATTAAATCAAAATTTTTTTTTATTGATCAACAACTATTATCTATGAGATATGAACTCAATACTTCATTTCATAATATAGAGATTAAAAATTATTTAATTACTTTAAAAACTGCGTGAAAAACATGTACTATGAAGGCTACGTTTGAGGACTAAGTACACATTTTTTTCCTTTATGCATAAAGATAAGTACACATTAGACACCTTCTAGATTTCCATTTTCCATCCCACCTTATTATTAGTCCAACTGATATTAATGCTTACATAATGTTAAAGACCAAATAAATCAAAGTGAAAATAATATTAAACATCAATTGTTTTGCCCCACAAAAAAAAAAGCAACATTAATTGTCTTAATAATGTTAGGCTGATCAAATTTTTTTTATTAAATTTGCTTACGGAATAATATGTTAGTATAATATACATATCAATATTTAACTTATTTTAAATAAATAAATGAAATAATATCGCATCATGTAAATATAATAAAGGAATTTGGTGAAAGTAAATACTATTCTAATTGTTTTTATCATTTTCTGGGAAGATATTGACAAATCATGGAATATGGGCCGGTTTGGCAGAGAGTGGACGTTTTCTTTTGTTTACTTGTTTAATGATGGGGATGAGTGAAAAGAACGTATAATATGCTCCTCCACAACATGTCAACAACAATCACCATCTTGTTTTTGGATTATTACTGTTTTGAAAATGTCCTTTAATCAGTAGGAAAGGAAGAAACAAAATTTTCAATATAAAATAATTAGAACAAAACAATCAAATTTTATATAGGGGTGGCTTTTTTTTTTTTTTTTTTCCCCCCCATGCTAGTTGTCCTGTTTGGACCTTTTCCAGGATTCCAACTTTCCGGGAAACTTCATTGCCTTCCACTATCAGTTGAGGACAGAAAAATCGTGGCTGGATTTTTTTTATTTTTTATTTTGTTACCGACTATTAGAGTGGGACAAGAAGAGCCAGTACTTGTCCAGAGGGCTGGTGGAAAAACACTATTAAAAAAGTCAAAAGTTTTGATTTTAGATATTTTCAGTCATTGTACCAATTACCAAGGTCAAGATTGGAAAACAAAATAAGTCCCATTTATTTTTTAGTAGTACTAAACATCTTACATTTTTATACCATAATTTCATACCACCTTATGTGGCATCTTACATGGCATTCATGCATTGGACACTAAAAAAGAAAAACAAAAATCCAAAAAGAAAAAAAAAAACTTTGTTCAGTAAAATAATGACACGTAAGATGATATAAAAATATGGTATAAGAATGTGGTAAATATAGCATTATTCTTTATTTTTTGATAAATTATTCTATTTGCCCTCAATATTTTGCTTACCGGACTCATGTTCCAATAAAATTTTTATTTACAATATTAACTTTAAATAAAATTATTCCAAAAAGACAAAAAAATTCAGATTTTTTTTTTTTAAAAATAATCTTTGGCCAGCATGGTAGATGTTAATATCCCCTTTGTCGAGCACCGGGGAGTGGTGACCGTGGTTGGCATTCTTTTTGTTGTTTTTTAAGAAAATTTTATTAATTAAAATTGTTCTAACAAGGGGATGAATTTTGAACAATAATGAATGATGATATATAATCACAATTAGATCCAAGTATCCAACCTTAGTAGAAGAACACTCTATAAACTGATATTGGTATAAACTATCTAGGTCCACCATTTGAGCTGCGTGAGGACTAGTAGACCTATTTAGGTGTGGAATTTTATCTCAAAATGTCTCAATGCTATTAGTAGTAGATCCTAAATTATATTTTGTTGATCGTCACGATACTTTTCTGATATGAGATTCTTTTTCACATCCATTAACTTGTATCGAGCCACACAACTTCAACATTTGTCTCACAAAAAGTAACATACAACCTAACTATGAGAATATGTCTCATCCTAATTTTGTGAGAGTAGATTGTATTATGCATGATGCCCTATTCTAGATTTTTCCAAGGGCCAAACATTGAGTTGAAACTCAAGACTTTGGGGAAGTAAATCACTTGTGGACTGTTAGTAGTCAAACATTCCTAAGCATAAAATGAAATAAGATACACGGTTGCCCTCCCTCAAATGCACCGTTGGTTATTTGATCGACTTGCTTTCCTCCTTGCTTAGCTTGGAGTTGCTGCTTGTTGTTTGGACTTTTAGTTTGGTTTCTTTTTTTGGATCTTTGTTTTCTCTTTTTGTTATTTGTTGGGTTTTGACTCCTCTTTGAGTCTTTGGGACCTGCCTTCGGACTTCTACAAAGTTACTTTCTAACCAAAAAATCCTAGAGCCTAAGGCCTACCCTATGGGCAAATAAATATGCAATGTTATATTAGCCCATAAAGGACTCCAGGTCAGATGATCTCACTTGTTTGCCTAATAACAAAGTTTCTATAGTCAAATTGGGGCTTAGTTTGTATACCTAAAACCTAACAGTTGACAAGTGTACTCTCAATCCTTGCAAAAGCTTTTATGAAAGTTTCTAAATTCATACTAAAATTTAAAATCTGATAAGTACATCCCATAAATTAAAAAGTTTTCCAAAATTTAGAGTCCGTTTGGTGTTTTTTTTCGGATATTATCTTTTGTTTTCACTAGGGGTGTGTTTTGGACGGATTGGATCGAAAATAGAGTGTTCTAATTTCAATCTAAAAAATTTCGGAATGAAATTTCGATTCCAAAAAATCGGAATTTCAACATCTCATTCCAATTCGGATTTCTCGAAATTTTTCGAAATATCATATTTTCGAAACTGTCGGATAAAAATTTGAAATTTTAAGATAAAAAATCGGAATCTTCACGTTACCTTTTGTTATTAGTAAAAAAAAAAAAATTAGTAATTACATGTACAAAAAATGTGGGTGTTTTTGTTAGCATTTATGTTATTATGATACACATATATTTATAATGTACATATGTTTATATTAATAGTATTAGTTATTTTTTTAAATATATATGTATGTGTATGTTTGAAATAAATAACAAATTAATGAAACATACAGTGAAAAAGTAAATAAATGAGATAATATTAATATAAATACAGAATAAATTGACATAATTTCGAAGAGAAAATTACAGATTTGGTTCACTTATTTTATACCTAGTTCAATTTTGGTCCACGATCTTTTTTAAGTTCTGTTTTGGTCCACTAATTGTTTCATTTGTTCAATAAATGTCAATATTTGTGACTTTAAATCTTTTGGGTTGTGTTTTCTTCAATTATAATTGAAGTATAAGTTATATTTCATCATTTCTTAGTCATAAAAACAAATTTGGAGTATTATAATCTAAGAGAATTGAGATTGGGTGAAGTTTGAAAAATTGACAGTTTCGGGTACCCTACTTTGGAGTCAATTATCTTGAGTTTTAGAACTCCAATTTGAATGATCTTTATATGGTTGTAAAGAAGAAATGCATAGCTTTAAAACAAGTATATGTTTGTTGAATTTGGGTGAGATTTGATAGGGTAAAAGGCAGACCAAATTTGAGAAAACAAATCTGGACTTTTATTGAACAAGTAGAACAATTAGTGGACCAAAACAGAACTTAAAAAAGATTGTGGACCAAAATTGAACTATGTATAAAATAACTGGACTAAATCTGTAATTTTCTCTAATTTCAGAAATATTGAATCGGAATGCCGTTGAAAAATTTCAGATTGGATCGGAATTTACAGATACATTCCAATTTCAATCCAATTTTTTTCGAAATTTTTGAAATTCGGCATTTTCAGATTTCGGATTTGATTCAGAAGTTCCAAAATTGGAAATTTTCTGATTGGAATCGGTTGGATTCGAATTTTCCAATCCAAATCACACCCCTAGTTTTCACCCACAATATTTATAGAGAAGAATGAAGAAAAATGTTTTTTTTTTTTTAGCCACCGAATGAAGAAAAATGTTTAAAGACAGGTTTTGAATTGCAAACTAAATGGGCCTTAATTGCTAGCTCGGTCTTGGCAAGTTGACACTCAGTGGGGCCAAAAGCCCAATTGGCATACTCCATAGGCCCATAAAGGAACTCCTGGCACTCCCTATCTCACTCCAAAGCTTTCCTCTGTCACAATACCCAAGTCCCAAGCCAATTTCGAAGTGCAAGTTTTTGCTTCAATGCTCATAAACCTCAGAAGAACAAAAACCCTTCCATTTTTTGCAAAACCTTCACTTTGCATTTCTCTAAAATTCTTCTCAACTTCAGCACCAAACCCAAGCTCAAACTCCACAGACCCTCTTTCAGAACCCCAACTCAAAGCCTTGGTTCTCAGCCAGTACACTCATGGAAAATTCGCC
This sequence comes from Dryas octopetala, assembly GCF_963921425.1. Lineage (NCBI taxonomy): Eukaryota > Viridiplantae > Streptophyta > Magnoliopsida > Rosales > Rosaceae > Dryas > Dryas octopetala. The sequence goes on from NC_141371.1 coordinate 13,061,860, forward strand.
AACCTCCTCCAAAACGTCATCGCTTTGCCCTCTGTCCTCCTCACTGCCTGCCAAAACCTCACCGCCCCACAAACCCACAATGGCCTCAAGCCGTCCCTTCTTCTTGACTCGGTTTCCAAACAGTTCTCAGTCCACGAAATGGGTCGCGAGCTGCGCGAGAATCGGTTAGATCTTGGAGCTTGTAGTGTTGCAATGGCGGCCCCAAGAAACAGAGGTGAGTGCTTGATTTTTCCTAACTTGAAACTGAAGGTTTTGATTGAAGCTGTTAGGATGGTATTGGGCATTGTTTATGATGAACGCTTTGTGACATTTTCTTATGGTGGTCGTGTTAATATGGGCCGCCACACGGCCATTAGGTACCTTAAGAACTCTGTTGAAAATCCCAGTTGGTGGTTTTGTGTTAGCTTTAACCGCGAAAAGTTTGATCAGCAACATGTAAGTAAGTTATGCTTGTTTATGCAAGAGAAAATAGAAGATGGGATTTTGATTAGTATTATAAAGAGGTTGTTTGAATGTGATGTGGTGAAAATTGAACTGGGTAGTTGTTGCTTTGGGAGAGGGTTTCCTCAGGAAAGTGGGTTGAGTTCAATTTTGATAAATATTTACTTTAATGGGTTTGACAAAGAAATTCAAGAAATGCGTCTAAAGAAGAATCAAGAGCATCCCAAATTTGATTCGAATGAGCTTGCTTCGAAGGATGGTGTTTTTTATAAACCAGTGAAGATATATGCGGTTAGGTACTTGGATGAGATATTAGTTATAACATCGGGGTCTAAGATGTTGACTATGGATTTGAAGAACTGGGTTGTGAAGTACTTAGAAGGGAGTTTGGAATTGAAAGTGGATAGGATTAAAACAGCTATTCATAGTGCAGTGTCTGAGAAGATTGATTTTATGGGCATGGAATTACGGGCAGTTACACCTTCAGTTTTGCATGCTCCTATGTCAGAAAAGGCTATCAGAGCACGAAAAAAGTACCGAAGACAGAAGGAAGTCAGAGCTCAAGAATTGAAAAATGCTAGAGAGAGGAATAGGAAGAAATTAGGATTGAAAATAATGAGTAATGTTTTTAAGAAGTTGAAGAGAAGCAATGGCTTTAAAATGGAATATCAAATTGAGAATGAAGTCAGAGAAATCTTCAGAACCTGGGCTGACGAGGTGGTGCAAGAGTTCCTTGGGTCTTTGGAGGAGCGTTGGGATTGGCACCGTAATCTATCAGCTGGTACTTTTCTCTCTTTGAGGCACATTAGAGATCAACTGCCTCAAGAGCTTGTTGATGCTTATGATAAGTTTCAAGAGCAAGTAGACAAGCATTTGAACCCAATCAAAGCTATAAAGGCACTCGAGGAAGAAGAAAGGAGAGCAGAAGAAGAAGCAGAGCAGAAATATGCTAAGAGAACAGTTGAGGATTTATCAAAGCTTTGTGTGAAAGCTGATGCACCCATAGAACTTATTAGGAAGATGGTTAGGTTGACTGGGTTTACAAATCATATGGGTCGTCCTCGGCCAATCACTTTTTTAACTGCTCTTGAAGATTCTGATATCATTAAGTGGTATGCGGGTGTAGGGAGAAGATGGCTTGATTTTTACTGCTGTTGTCATAACTTCAAGATGGTCAAAACTGTTGTAACTTATCACTTGAGGTTCTCCTGTATCTTGACTCTAGCAGAAAAACATGAATCCACCAAACGTGAAGCCATGAAACATTTTACTAAAGATTTGAAAGTCTTTGATATAAATGGAAATGAAGAAGTGCACTTCCCCACAGAAAGGGAGGTAAAAATGATGGGAGATAAAAATCTTTCTGATCCAAAACCTGTGGATGGAGCGTTATCTTTGGCTTTGATTAGATTAGCTTATGATGAGCCTCCATATTCTTGTGTTGCTCATTTCTGTGACAGAACTGATACTGTTGTTTATCGTGTACGATTATTGCAAAATCGCTTGAATGTGAACCCCATGGATGAAAAGAAATGGGTCCCTGGAATGGGTGCAATTAATGAAAGTCTCAATCTGAAGTGCTTCCCTGTTTGTCCTGATCACATACATGATTTATACATGGGTAGAATCACCTTTCAAGACATTGATTGTACTTCATTTGTGGATGTAGACTGAGTTTTACGTTTCTCTGGTTTGCTGTCTGATTAGAATAGGTTCATGTCTTCTAGAGGCTGATGATGATCTACTCAGAGGTTGAAAATTGTTGTACATCTGCTTAAGCCAGGTGGGTGATTTGTACACTATCTCCATTTATACTGATTTATATGCAACCACTTAAATCTTTGTTGTTATAATGCAATTTGAGTTGCCCATATAATTTTATCAGGGAATGTGTTGATATTACATACATAATCATCTATAGTAATGATGAGCTCATGTATATTTTTCACATAAACGCAGATTTTCACAATAGCTAAACAATGTGGGTATGACTATATATCTAAATAGTGGTCACATGTTAAGACTGCTTGTCACATCCTAATTTATCGTTATCAGTTATTAGGTAATGGCTATCAATTTTAATAAGCTTATATATAGAACTTGATGAGTCATTTGCAAAGCCATAAGAGTAGTAATTATCTTGAAGTTTTTGAGTAAACTGTTCATACCTTTGAATGGATTGATGGACACCTTTGTTTCTAATTAAGAACTTGTGATCAATTTTTGATGTCCCTCATTTCTTTTCCCTGTTAAAGACTTAAAGTCACTGCATTTTTCCACAGCTGTCTCTGTTTTGGAAAGAAGTAGAACTGTAAAAAACCATGTCCTTATGATTACTATTATTTTCAAATGAGTTGTGCGTATGTGGTTGACGTGCAGGAAATGTGTTTTTGGATAATTTTATGTAGTGGGGTTTTATCTTTGTTGATCATGGTACTTTTCTAAAATTTGGGTTGAGAGATGATTATGGCGTACTATGAATTTGGCGTAGTATCATCTTTTTATATTAAGGGTCATTTACAGAAAAATTAATAAAATGTTTTATAATTATGTATTAGAATGTACTATTTCATAATACTAATTTACTCATCATTGACAAAAATGAAATAAAGTGAATGGCGGATCTTAACAACCGGCCCAAAAACATATACGTTGCTGTCTTACTTTTTAAAATGAACAATACTTGGGTCACCCCTTGGGAGTACTCAAGGTCACCACATCCCCTCAAATTTTAATTTTGGCAATGTCGGTGTATGATCAGAATCGTTCACTTTTTAGATCACCTATTATAGATCATCTCTGCAAAAAATCAAATCAATTGGAAATCATTTGATTATATAACTGTTGTTAATTAAATAAAAAAAATAGATGGTTTTCAATTAAAGATTGATTTTTTTACCAAACCGTTGATTTTTTTTATTTAATCGACATCAGTTATATAACCAAATGATTTCCGATTGAGTTAATTTTTTGTAAAGAAGATCTATAATAGGTGATCTAAAAAGTGAACGGTTCCGATCATACACCGGCATTGCCAAAATCAGAATTTGGGAGGGTGGAGTGACCTTGAGGTACCCCCAAGGGGTGACCCAAGTATTGTTCATAAAATTACAAATAAGTCAATACAAAACAAATGCTTACCAAATGCTTACACGTGATACGTGATATGATGATGCAATTAAAAAATAAAAATTACACAGTAATCTAACAAATTGGGTACGTAGCCCAATGCGATCGACATAAAGAGAAAGAGTAGACGAGAAGAGAGAGCAGGGGATAAAAGAGCAGCACAAAGAGAGAACAACACAGGGAGAGAACAGAGAGAGACAGAGAGAGACAGAAATCAAAGAGGAGATCAGATAGGAAATTAAAGAGAGAGGTTGAAGAAGATTGAAGAGAGAGACAACAACCTTTTTTTTTTTTTTAAAGGTAGGTTTTAAACTAATTAGGTGGACTTTTTTATTATTTAGGTAAGGCATATAATTTGTTTTACCCCTCAAAGTTTCATTCATATCTCACTTTACCCCCTAAATTTTTTGTTTGTCATACTTTACCACCTATAACTCTTTTCTGTATTCCACTTAACTTTTTTTCATCCACTTTGTCAACCAATTCATTAAAATTAGTGGCGTAGCATGAGTATTTTCGTCTTTTTATTCATTTAGACAAAAAAAATTATATTATTCAAAAAATTCTTTAATTTAATTAAAAAACATTAAAAACTTAAAATATTAAAAGAAATAAAATCTCTACCACTCGTTGCCCTCCCACCCAACCCCGCCCCTTCCCCTCCCCTCCCCTCCCCTCCCTTGCAACACCTCCTTCCTCCACCCAACCTCGCCCCTCCCTTTGCCACGTACACCTCATTCCCCCACCCAGCCCTGCCCTTCCCCCCACCCCCACCCTCACCCTCGTCGTCACACCCCATTCTAGCACTCAGCCCTGCCCCCTCCTAGCCCTGACCCACCCCCTCTGCCTCACCTTACCCCTCCCCATATTGTTTCTCTCACTTTCTCTTTCCTCTTTTTCTCTCTGCCTCTCCTCCCTCCCTCTCCAAAAACCCACATCTCTCCTCCCTCCCTCCTATCGGCAATGAAGAATATGGTGGTTTGGGGTGGGGAAGGGAAGGGAGGAAGGAGATAGAGATTTTTTTAAAAATGATTTAAAGTTTTTTAAAATATTAAAATATTTTATTATTTTTTGTACATGTAGTAGCCTACATATGGTCTAGGTGGCTAATTAGAGTTCAAGTGGATAAAACTAAGGTGAAAAAATGAAAATACCCCTGCCACGTCATCAAAATTGACGGATTGGTTGACGAGTTGACATAAAATGGTTAAGTGGGACACAAAAAGGAATTCTAAGTGGTAAAGTGGGATAAAACAAATTTTAGGGGGTAAAATGAGACATGAATGAAACTTCGAGGGGGTAAAACAAATATTAAGCCTTTGGATAAAGTAAGTGGGTTAATTTATCATTAATAGTCCAAAAGTAGATTTTATATTCATTATCTAAAAAAAAGTACTCTTTTATTTAAGTTTTTTTTATTTATTTTTTTTAATTTTTTTTTATCACAAATGGTTCCTCAACTTTGACCAAAATATCAATTTAGTCCTTAAAGTGCATTTTCATTCAATTTGGTCCTCTATATTTACCACCGCACATCAATGTTGCTTATTTGTTCAATTGCGTTTGAATTGCAGTATAAAATGGTCACGTACACTGCACGAAATCTTTTTTTAGGAGTAAAAATGTCTTAAAGAGTGTGTTAAGATTCGGGTTGGGGATCATTTTTTAATCTCTTTTAAGGATATACTTGGAATTAAAGAATTTGTAAGGTCATTTTAGGTGGTTATGAGACATGTAAAGACGATTTTGGCCTTAAGAAAAAGTCACGTACACTGCACATGACAATTTTTTATAGAAATTCGGACGAAATACAACAGAAGGATAATATTAATTAAAAATACACTTTAAAGACCAAATTGATATTTAAGTGAAAATTAAGAGATCATTGGTGATAAAAAGCCTTTATTTAAAGGCAAAATAAGACCTTCCAGGGAAATAAAAACAAAATTTAAAAAAAGTGTGGAATGAAATTAGTGGTATCTAGAAGCTCTCGTTTATTATTAAAGAATCTCAATATTTTACAAAAGAGAAAATTACAATCTTTTGCACAAATAATTTGAAGAAGAAAAGCTCGGTGATGAAGTGAATGAAACTGCTGCTACAAAATGAAATTGAAAAAAGAGGGGAAACCTGTCAGACAACCGTGCGACCACCCCAGCCAGGAGACCTAGCTGAGAACGATCCTCTACTGCAAGTATGGTCCAGGGACCACGAAGCTGTTAATCACGCTCTGATCGAACGGTCATGATTCATCCACCAGATCTAGATTCCTGTCTCCTTAGAACTCAAGGATACAGAGGTACGTTACTATAGAACAGATCCTGTTCAAGTAAGGTCGTGACCACTGGTCCTATAATGCGCTCTATATACCGCTTGATTACTCTCTAGATTTCCGATGTGGGATAATGAGAGCTCTAACTTGTGAACCTCATCCCTGTGTTATTTCTATTAGTTTCTGTAAGCATTACATTCTTTTGAAGCTCATTCTGGACAGCACTGAAAGATTGTAGTCGTGTACACTTAGAAGCACACATTTTTATCTAAAACTCATTCTCTTTAGCTTTCAAGATTTTATCCCATTTCTATGTCTTTCAACGTTTGCACTTCTTCTCTCCCCTCTCAAAACTTCATCTTCTACTTCACACCCATCACCTGAAGAAATCCCACTATCACAACCTCGCAGCCCCTCTCTCATTTTCTTCTTCAAGTCTGCTGCTACATTCATGCCAGGACCTTCAGACCCTGAAACACTATCATGCTCGTATTCTAGTCTCAACTGGGTTTAAACCCATCACCCTTTATTCAAAGTTAATTACTTTGTATGCTCGGTTCAATGACCTTGAGAGCGCTGTTTCCGTTTTCAGGGGAATACAAGAACCAAATACCATGATGTGGAATTCAATCATAAAGTCCCATGTTGACTCGGGTCTTCTTGATTCAGCTTTGTTGTTGTACAACAAGATGCGTAAATTGGGTGTTTCGCATGACTGTTTTACGTTTCCCATTATAAACAGGGTGCTTTCGTTGCTTGGGGTTGATGTTACATATGCAGGAATGGTTCATTGTGTTGCAATTCAAGTGGGTTTTGGATTGGATGTATATTTTGGCAATACAATGATTGATGTGTATGTGAAATGCGGCAATCTTGATTACGCTCGTAAGTTGTTTGATGATATGTGTCACAAAGATTTAGTTTCTTGGACGTCGATGATTTCAGGGTATGTTTCTGAGGGAAGTGTTGTTTGTGCATTTAGTTTGTTCAATGAAATGAGAATGGAATTGGAACCAAATTCCGTGACAATGTTGGTCATGTTGCAAGGATGTTGTGGCATTGAAAGTTCAAGTAATGGGAGGCAACTTCATGGTTTTGTGATTAAGAGTGGTTTACTAAATGATGGATCTGTGCAAAACTCAATCTTGCGAATGTATGCTAAATTAGGTAGCATTGACCAAGTCGAAGACTTTTTCAGTGAACTTGATAGAAGGGATTTTGTTTCCTGGAACATTTGTATTTCCTTTTATTCTTCAAGAGGGGATGTTGTAAAAGTAGGAGATGTGTTCAATGAAATGCGGGGTGAAGTAGCACCCAGCATTGAGACATTAACTACGGTTATATCAGCATTGACTAAACATGGGATGCTTTCTCAAGGCGAAAGCTTGCATTGTTTGGAAATAAAAAGTGGGCTTTGTGATGATGTTTTGCGGACATCTTTGTTGGACTTCTATGCCAAGTGCGGGGAATTGGGAAACTCGGATAAATTGTTTAGAGAAATCCTTCACAGAAACAGCATTACTTGGGGTGCAATGATGTTTGGCTTCATTCAAAATGGGTATTTTAATGAGGCTGTTGGATTATTCCGTCAAATGCAAGCTGCAGGTCTTGAACCCGGGCATGAGATATTAACAAACCTTGTTGATGCATTTGCCAATCTAGGTGCTCTGAAGTTAGGTAAAGGAATTCATGGCTACATAATTAGGAAATCATTTTGCAAAGCTGAGGGATGTAATACTCATATTGAAACCTCAATAATAAACATGTATGTAAGATGTGGTAGCATATCTACTGCTAGAGTGTGTTTTAATGGAATGTTGATCAAAGATGTAGTGACATGGACATCAATGATTGAGGGCTATGGGAGCCATGGGCTTGGTTTTGAAGCCTTGAAACTTTTTAATATAATGATTAGGGAAAGAATAAAGCCAAATAGTGTCACCTTCTTAAGCTTATTATCTGCTTGTAGCCACTCTGGTCTTGTGACCGAAGGTTGTGAAGCTTTTTGTTCCATGAAGTGGAAGTTTGGAATCGAACCTGATTTAGATCATTACACTTGTATTGTTGATCTCTTGGGTCGATCTGGGAAGCTCAAAGAAGCCTTGGCTATCATTTTTAAAATGATGGTTTCTCAAGATAGTAGGATTTGGGGTGCTCTTCTTTCAGGATCTAGAATTTATGGTCACAGAGAACTTGGGGAATATGCAGCTCAGAGGCTCCTGGATTTAGAACCTGATAATGTTGGTTATTATACTCTGTTGAGTAATACACAAGCTAGTGTTGGACAGTGGGATGAAGTAGAAGAGATAAGGAGAGTTATGAATGAGAAGGATCTAAAGAAGAAGCCAGGGTGGAGCTGCATTGAGGGAGAAGGAAGGATTTGTGGGTTTGTTTCTGGAGATAGATCGCACCATCAAGTGGATAGGATTTATGAAGTATTGGGATGTTTAAGTAGGATGATACAGGGGTTTATATGAAGTTGCTGAAGAGCTAATTTGTTATATTAATAGAGGCATTAAACTGCTTGCTGGAACAGTTTTATATTTTTCTTTTGTTTTTCTTTTTTACTTTTCTTTTTTTGGTTGGGTGAATTCTGATATATAGTGCACAGGTAAGGCCAAGTGCTAACTAGAGGCTTCTCATTTCGAAAAGTTTACAGGTATAGAAATTGCAAATCTGGTTATCTATGGTGGGTGAAATCTCTATAAAAATATGCAATTTCTGATCTTTGCTGACAATGGTGTGTAATCCTACAAGGACTTTGAAGCAATATCTACAAGGTAGTAAAGCCAAGTGGCTAGTCAGCAGCTCAGAAGATAAGGGTGCCAAGTCAGTTGTAAGTTGAGGGTGCTGAGTCAGTAGTAGTTACAAAGCAGTTAGCAAGCTAGTTGGGTTTGTTAGAATTATAATTAGCTGTAATAGAAAGTTATAACAATTCCTCTTTTCTCTCTCTGTTAGAAGGTGTATAAATAACAGTATTGTAAGCAACTGACATTGATGAAATGAAATAGAAGTTCATACACCAAAGCTTCCTTAGGGGAAGAGTTTTCTCACACCACAGGACCACAAATATTGTTACACATGCAACTCTTTTCACAATACATTCTTGATGCAATACAAAAGTGTCATTGGCAATATATGGTTCTTACAAAACATTAAGATTTCTGACTTATATATCTTATTGCCCTATGGTTATAATCCCCTTTTTTTTTTTTTTTTTTTTATGTTGTAACCCTAAGACCTGCTACTTATTTCATGTTAAGTCCTATTAGCAATACATGGTCCATGCAGTTTGCTTATTGTGTGTTTTGTTCTTAATTTGTCTTCTGCAGATGGCATTTTACTGAAAGAAGTGAACTGCCTTCTGCAATCTAATGGATACTTTTTCCATTCAGATCCACCTGCTTATAGAAAGGATTATAATTATCCAGTAATATGGTAGAAGTTAGTGAATCTGGCTTCAGCAATGTGCTGGAAAATCATTGCTCAAAAAGTTCAGACTGCGATCTGGATTAAACAAGATCTGTCATGCCTCCAGTGAAGTTCTGAACAGAAGCTTATAAATATATGTGATACTGTGGTCGATTCTAAGTCATCATGGATTACATAACTGAGGAATGGCTTACAAGTAAGGGGTGCACAATCAGATTCTCCAGAACTCCCTTCTAGACCTGAGTGCCCCCTCTCTATTTCATATGATAAGCTCTCCTGTTTCTTTTTACCATTTTTTTTCTTTTCTTTTGAAATTCTTTTACCTCCCTAGTTATAGGTCAGGCTGAATTTGATGCATATAGCACTATATTACACTAATGAACCAGAAGTTTAGGTTTGTTGATGCATATGCCTTTTCCATAACAATTAAAACAGCTTCCTATGCACAGGTAAGATCCATGCTTGAGTCAGACTTGTAATCCATATCGGGACCTGAAATGAAAATAGGCCTTTGCTTAGCTAACATTTGGCCGGCTTAGATTACCTTTAGACAACTTATATATGGATAAAAAGATAAACTTTATATCTTTTTAGTCTGTCGAACTTTTCCTTCTGAAAATTCATATCAGTGGTGAAGATTACTGAAGGTACATGAGGAAAATGGTGAAAGAAGATTTAGTATCTCATTGTGGATTGAGCTGTTAAGGTGAAAATTATGGACTCTGTAGGTTGTGAATTTTATTAAATCCTATTTCTCAAAAATGATTGTGCTCGGTAACATCTGTTACTCTTTTATTTTTCCTTTTAATTTTTTTATTGGAATACATTGCAGGTTGTAATATGTCACAAGTTAAGGTGGTTTGTTCGGTTCAGGGTCTATATGAATGGGCTGCATTGCTGCTTTCCTTAAAATCATCTCTCTCATTGCAGCCATAGTATTTCTCCTCATAATATGAAGTAGTACCACTTGGGATTGATAGTGCAGAAGCACTGGTACTTTTGAATCTTCCTGCCCCCCCACATTGAGTTCTTGGATTGGATTGGTAATGAATGAAACAGAGAAGGGTGCAGGGTATGTGGGTTGTGAAGAAGCTCGATTTGGGTTATGGCATATGGCTGGTACTATAGTTCCAATGTTGCTGGTGGTGCTTGATCCCAAGTGGGAAGTAACTGATGTGCTGAGAGACAGAGCAAACAGAGGTATAGGGGAGCTGAGGGAGTTAGGGTTGTATGAGATGTATATGCAGTAGTGCAGGGATAAGGAGATGGAAAAAAAGACGGTGAAAATCTGTTTTTGAGGAAACAAATAGGGTGAGTTTATTTGGACCCCTTATTTCTTCATTTGCTTTCTTTCGGAAACCTACAAAAATAGTGTCTTTGCTTATCACTCTGCAAGTTCAGAAACTAGCTCTTTCTTCCAGTGAAATGTACAACTTGCCCGTCATTATCGTCTCACTTCGTCATCATTATCATCTTCACTTCATCGTTATTACCGTTTGATTATAGGTATTGGTTGCCAAGCAAAAAAGAAAGAAATGACCTCTTGAGAAAAATATGCCAGCTGTAAATTGTCTAATTCCATCATTAATGCCAAATTTATAATTGATTTTTGATGATTACTTGTAAAATCGCCAAATTAAAAATTTGGAAATTGATCCGAATCCCACTTCAGTTTCGCATTTCTCAAAAAAGCCTAAGTCCAAATTTAATCAAACAACATTAAAAACATGCATAACAAACTAGATAAACTTTGCCCCAGTAACAAATATATATACAAATGGGTGTGTTGGTGTGTAGTGTGTAACTGTGTACATATATATATATATATATACGAAGAAAAAGAGAGAAATTGTATGGTGGACTCGGACTTTAAGCATAACTTGTTCCGAGTAAATTGGGAGGGGATAAATAATCGTATTATTAATTTGATTTTTTATTAATCACATAATTGCCCGAATCTGCTGATATTTGTTCTTGGGGTGGTTCTCCATCTTGCCCTGGAAGAACGCAAAGATGTCTCACTTGCCGTTCACCGGAGAATTTTTCCGCGTCATCATGGAAAGCAACAAAGACATGGTCGGAGCCGTGGGTCTGATCCAAAAATGAGGGAAGACTGAATGGGTTGTGGTCACTACAAGAGAAGGTTTCAATAATCCCATTCTCATTTTATACCAACTACCAACATCAAGTTTTGAACTTCTATTAAACACATTGTTGTATACTAAAAGACCTTACTTATCATGTGTGTATTCTCCTTTATAAGTATTTTTCTCATGGTCACTTGAAGAGAGATATTTAGGGGTGGGCAAAAACCGGTCAACTGGCCGGACCAAACTGGTCAACAAAAAGTCAGCATTTTGAAAAAATCGGACCAGACCGGTATAAGTTTTCCACAAACTGCCTAGGCCGGACTGAATATATGCAATTTATTAATTAATTTAAATATTTTTTATTACACACAAATGGTTTAATTGAGGATATTTAACAAATGGTTTGATAAAATAAACAAAAAGGTTTAATGAATAATCTTATATTTAACTAATATTTTTTGTTTAATTGTTTGTTAAAAGTACACAAATGGTTGAATTGAATTTTTAATAATTTAGTTTCCCTTTTTTTCTTTAAACACACCTATCATTGTATAATAATTTAACTAATATACCTATCATTGTTTATGTATATATAATTATATATACATTAACTAATTAGTAGTTATTTAAACTAGTTAATGTAGTTAGTAGTTACATAAACTAGCTAGTTAGTAGTTATATAAAGTTATAAGCTTAAATTGTTAATACCCTAATTCTAGTTACATAAACTAGTTAGTAGCTATATAAAGTTATAAGCTTAAATTGTTAATACTCTAATCCTAATATCTTTTTTTGTTGGGCCAATCTCCAATCCAAATGTATTTTTTTTATTTGGCCAAATCACAATCCTAAATTCCTAATGTATATTTTTTTTTATTTGGCCAAACCGTCAAATCAAACCGGTCATTAAATGGTTTAGTTTGATTTACAACTTTTTTTTGTGTCAAACTGGACTGGACCAAACCGTTTAATTTTATTGGTTTGGTGTACGATTTAATGCTCAAATCGGACCAAATCGGACCGCGCCACCCTATAAGAGATATTATATTTGTATACACCTCTTATATCCACATTAAGTGATGAGAGGTATTGTGTGTGTTAATTCTTATATCCATCTCTCTCATCCCATCAAGTGATGAGAGATATTGTGTGTGTATATAGTATCCATACTAGTCTTCATAGGGAGAGAAATGGACAAATTGAATTCTAGGGAAACTACAAAATGACACATTATAAATTGTGCATATTGCCTTCAATACTCAATAGAATCCAATCAATCCAACTACTACCGAAAAAGAAAAACAGGACTAGAATAATTAAACTCAAAGCAATCAACCATTAAACAAGCTGAAATGTGTATTTTACATAACATGAAGAGAGAAAGCCTTCCAAAATATATAATCCCTAAGATTTGCTTGATAATATGGGCATTTATCATGCTAATTATACTAAATCTGGTACAAATCCCGAGAAACCCACTTCCTAAATCCCATTTCAGAAGCAATCCATTGACAAATTTAGCCCAGAAAAACCCACATCCCAAAAACCCCCAATCATGAAGCCCTCCCAGAAGAAGCATTCAAACTCCTCGCAATCTCAAAGGAAAGAAAGGCATCAACACAAGCATACTGAACCTGAGCCCAAGTCAGCCATGGATTGTCCCACCTACTCATTGTCACTCTCTTCGGCTTCTCCAGCTCCTTCCCAAGCACCTCTTTCGCCAAACCCTTCAACCCAGCATTCCTCAGCTCCCTCATGCCCAACTTCTCCGCCGCCAAGGGGCCGAGATCAACCGCATTGCTCACACCCAGCTCGTAGTCCACCAGCAGCTTCTCCACATCGCTCGCGATCCCAACACCCACAAATTTGTGACCCCCATTGGCCAAAAAGTCGAAGAGGGGCTGCGGAATTTTTTCGGTGTGGATGAGTTGGTAGATGAGGCAGCGGTGGCCGACGCAGAGCTGTAAGGTGGCAACCGGGTTTTCGATGTTGCGGTTGAAGTTGGGCCGCCACTCGACATCGAGGCCCACGATGTTGTGGTTTGTGGGGAGCGTGGGGATGATTTCGGCGAGCCAGGACTCCACCATGGCGGCGCTGTGAGTTACCAGAGTGTGGATGCAATCGCTGTCGAGCGACACGTCGTAGGTGTTGTGGCTGTCGTATGGTAGTTCGTGGTCCACTATGCTGATCGCCACCATTGTTGTGGGTTTGCACTTTGCAGAGAAAGAAAGAGAGGGGAGGGAGAGAGAGAGAGAGAGAGAGAGAGAGAGAGAGAGAGAGCTTGTTTGTTTGTGAAGCACTGAAGCGTGAGACACGCCATCGAATATTAAATGGTTTTTCTATGTGAAAATACGAATAAGATACGGAGGAGCTTGTTTGTTTGTGAAGCACTGAAGCGTGAGACACGCCATCGAATATTAAATGGTTTTTCTATGTGAAAATACGAATAAGATACGGTTTACTTTTTGTGGCTGTTGGATGAAATGAACGGCTCAGATCCTAAACTAATAGAAAAGAGTGTTTTTTTACACAAACCAATTTCTTATTTGAAATTTTTAATGCGCCCTCCTTAGTTACTCAGTTGACTTGAGCACTTGACCCCCCCTAAACGGCTAAACCCCTAACCCCATAAATTTTCATTTTATCCTAAAAAACAAATTGAAAGAAGAAAACAAAATCCAACCCCAACTCCATGCTATGAAAAATGGTGCAATGTGTTTTTGCTAGTGCTGCCTTAAGCAAGTGAGTCTCAATTCTAGATATTGATACCGAACTAGATTATCTTAGCTGAAATGATTTTTCTTTGGTAACAGTCAAGTCAACTACACATGAGGGGTGAAATTTTTAATGAAGGGCATATTAGACATTTCCTTCAAAGAAAGTACTAGTTTTTGAAAAGATGGGCCCGTTTGGTATCCTATTTAAAAACTATTTTTTTTTTCAAAAACTAAAAAATATGTTTTAGACTTTTAGTCAAGAAAACATGTTTGGTAAACTATTTTCAAAAACAGTTTTTAGAAAAAAAATTCAAAAACATGTATCTATTTAAAAACGATAAAACATCGTTTTTTTTTTTGTTACTTCTTTTTTCCTTAGCTGCCATCATTTTTAAAACTTAAAAATTGTTTTCAAATTTCATACCAAACAAATTTTCAAATTTTAAAATTTATTTTGAAAACTCACATTAAAAAAAAAAATATGAATTTTTGAAATATTTTTTTTAGTAGAATACCAAACGAGCCCTAACAGATTGGCTGCATTTGCTTGCAATTGCGCTTTTCGTAAGTTTTTTTTTTTTTTTGGCTTTCTTCATCCAATTTTTTCCTTACAAAAAGATGTGTCAAACAACAGATTAAAAAAAAAAAAAAAAAAAAAAGAGGAAATCAGGCACTCTCAACTCCTTCCCCATTCACCATTCACCCATATGTGGAGCACCTAAATAGTGAAGGAAGACTAGATATATAGGGTTGTGGCAACAACAGTGAGGAAGTTTCAATAAGCTTCTAATTCTCATTTTATACCAACTACAAATATGAAGTTTGGAGTTCTCTTGGATACTGTCCCATACTAATCTTCATTGGGAGATCATCATTTTTAGTGATGAAATTAATAAAAAGCTTATTCGTGTTAATGTCCCCTGAAAGAAACTTCGATTTTCAATTTGCCTACTAAAACTTCATTTCTCTTACTTTGTCCCCCAACTTTATAAAATACCATATTTCGTCAAGTCCGTCTATGGGTCAGTTAAAAAAGCCTACGTGGCGCTTATGTGGATATGCATTTTGGTATGTAAGACGCTAAGTGTACTAAAAATTAATAAAAAATAATTTTAAAACTCAAATGGTTTTAAAAAGAGGTCTGTTGACTTTAGGTACCAAATTTCAATATTATTTCATTTTAACTACTAAAATATTTATGTCATTTCACTTTATATACCAAATTTCAGTTTAGGTACCAACTTTAAAAAACTTGGTTCTACCGAGTTGTGACTGTTACTTTTTATTGATTTGTTTTTTTTTTGTTTTTTTTGTTTTTTTTGTTTTTTTGTTTTTGTTTTTGTTTTTTTTCTTTCAGGTTTGCAAAACTTAAACTTTAATGTTTAGTCGATCTCTAGGTTATAGGACTTCATCTTCCAAACTTAAATCAAAAGCACTAAACTCTTAAAAACTTTAAATTTTTATGAATTTCAAACAGTCACAATTGTGACTGTTGGATAGTCACAACTATATAGCAAACTGATCTATCTAATCCAAAATGTCTTGTTTTAAGTTAGTACCTAAACTAAAAAAAATTAGTAACTTGCTCTTTGCTAAAAACTATTGATATTTGGTATTTAATCATAATTTTCGATTTAAAAAGTTAAAACTAAAACTAAAAGTCAATTAAAGCTTAATTTTTAATCAAATTCAAGAACTAAAAAAATTAGAAATTAAAAAGTCAGCCGACCCCCCACCGATGGCTCCTCTTCCAGGCTAAAAGATCCTATTTTCTCCTTCAGCATCTTCTTGAAGAAACCAAAGACTGGGAAAAAAAAATGATGAACAAAAAAAAAATGATGGTATTTATACACTGAAAGATGTTATTTGTCTTAACGTTTTTTTGTTGTTTTGTTTGTTTTTTTAACTTTTCAATCATATTTAAATGACATTCATACATTGGATACTAACATATAAAAATCAAAATCAAAATTAAAAAAAAAATTATGTCAAATAAAGTGATGACACATAAGATTGGAAGCACAAGTTGGGGAAAAGTGTATGGACAATTAGCATTTTCCTTATACACCTTATTTCTTCTCCCCTCAAAATCCATGCTTTTAATTTGTGTAAAGACAAATCAAAACCAATACAAAAAGACCATAAAGAAATTAACAAAAGAACACAATTTTTTTTTTTTTTAAAAAGAGAATACCAGCAACCCACTCAATCCCAGCCTCGACCTGTTGTACCTCAACCCTGTTGTCGTTGTCGGTAGTGACCCCATTCTCGTCTCCCCACCCCCCCCCCCCACACACACACACACACACACACATTCTCTCTCTCTCTCTCTTCCTCTTTCTTTTTCTTTCCCTCTCTCTTTCTCTTTCTGTGTCTCACTTCGCACCCCCTGCTGGACTGAAAGGGAGGCTCGCGACCTACCGCCAGTGGCGAAGACGGCATCTTGGTGGCAGGAGGTTGGGCCAAGGTCTGCATATCCAGCGATTGGTGGCAAAGGGTTGGGGTTGGGTCTTGGATTATGTTTTTGTTTGTATTTTTTTACTTTGCAATTCAAGGACAATCTTACAATTTCGTCTATTTTCTAGTCAGTTGGACAATATGATGTGCACTTTTATTTAATAAATTAGTTGTTATAACTTATCACATCATTATATATTGAAATAATAATACTTTTTTGAGAAAATGACATAAAACAGGTCAATATAACAAGAACAAAAAAGAATAGACGAAACCTTAAATTGAATTCATCAGAAAAACTACAAGTCTACAATTATTGCCCTAACTGAAATTACAAGTACCATAATTGAAGCCATAGAAAACTATAGGATCAAATTTGTCATTAGCCTCTTCTCAAACTTTTCTTGCATAGGCTAGCTGATAAATGCTCATTAAATTTAACCTTATTTCAAATTATTTTCTTGATACGCTGAAATTTTGTTTGCTACCTCTAAGTTTGCTTCAAATTAAATTAAATTACTTTTGTTTTTATTGGCCTTCCAAAATCATTTTGGATATATTATTTCATTTTTGTCTAGAGAGAGGCTCTCTCTCTCTACATATTCTTTCACGTTCCCCTAATTACTCCATCGTGGGTTGTAGGCCGTGCCGGACCTAGGTCTTAACTATATGAGCCAGCCTGAACACGACACGAAAGCACAATGGGCTCAAATTAAATGGGCTGGGCTGGGCCATATGACATCTCTATGCCTTTTCAAGTTTTCTGCCTATGCATGCAAATTTTCCAAATTTTTTGGCCTTTTCAAGTTTTTCCTTTCCCATTATGCCTCTTCTTCCTCGATCCTCGAATCATATAGGTTTTCATCTTCATAACCCTCAATTTTAACTCGTGAGTCGAATTGCTCCCCAAAGAAAATTTTTGGTAAATTAAGACATCAATTTTTTAATAATAGATCAATGTGGGCCAATTTCATCCAAATTTCTATCCAATAGATATCGTCCGCTCTTCGCGTGAGGACAAAACAAACAATTGATGTCCAAGCCTTACAAGAGTCTCGTTGGCCTATACCAATTCGACCAAATTTGGTTCCTTTTCGTGCCCTAGATTTTGAGAAAGGGGACAAGTCTTGGTAATATCAACCTATGTATGACCCATGTAATGCTTTGGGGATGAATTTTAATTTTACCCTCGTGCAAACTATTGGATGGAAATTTGGATAAAACACCTTAGGAAATTGGCCCACATTGACATATTTTAAAAGTTTAAGGCATTAATTTACCAAATTTGGAGGACAATTCAGCACACGGGTTATAGTTGAGGGGGGCAACTTCACTGAATATTTGGAAGTTAAAATGGAGAAGAGGCAATTTCACTCATTGTCAATGTTCGCTATGATGATCACCAATATCTAAGTGACCACGACGATCACAGATATCTAAGAAACCATGACATGGACGAAATTAATTAAAATTGGAAGATGAAATTGTGTATTTCAATTAAATAAATATTTAAAAAAAATGCAATAACCAAAACACCATTTTCAATTATGTTATTTAATTAATGTTTTTTTTTTCACATTTATGGTAAATGTAATTCTTATTTAAGTTTACACAAATTCACTTCAAGAAATTTGGGTAGATTGTGTTTACATAAATTCATGTTTTCTATTTTAATAGTTTTTACTGGTTTAAGATTTACAATTAGATTAGACAATGAATCGATGCAATCATGCTCGTGCTCGTGTCTTGCTTTATTAATAATAGTAATAAGAATTAAAAAAACATAATGATAATAATAACAATAATAAGGATACATATATAACTTTTAAGGTTCATAAAATATATATATATATATACATATACATACAGGCCCCTTCAAGTATGGGATCTCATAAATAATTTTATTTGTGAGATCCCTTATAAGACTCACTCCATATAATATTTCAACGATCCGAACAGTCTATTCTTTAGGTCTCTATTCAAAGATTATCTTTGCAAAAAATTAGCCAAATCGAAAATCATTTGCCTATCTAACTTTGATTAAACAAATAGAAGAACTTCTTCTTCTTCTATAGACGCACTGGGATGGATGGCTCTTGAAATGGACAAGGCCTCAGTGTTGAACAGAGAGAGATGAGCAGATGATGATGGATCCGATTGTTGATGGATCAATGATGTTGATGGACCGATGATGTTGATTGATCGATGATGATGATGTGTGAAAAAGAATCAAGGGCTGGGCAGTGGCCAAGCAAGAGAGCGGCGGTGGGAGAAAGGGAGAGCGAGAGAGAACTGAGATGTTTTTTTTTTTTCAAAGAGAGAGAATTGAGAGTTTGAGATATAGAGAGAGAGAGAGAGAGAGAGAGAGAGAGAGAGATAGTGAAAGGTGCTTGTTAGTTGTTTTGCTACAATCCCATATCGGAAAGAAGCAGAAGGTATTAGCCTTTTCCCTATTGTTTTGTGTGATCAACTGATGAAATAATAAAAGCTAAAGTTCAATTTAGACACTCAACTAAATGGTGTATTTCAATTGTATTCATCATCTACAAAATCATTAAAAAACATACCTCATCTAAAATCTAAATTGAAAAAATGAATTTTTCTTCCTCTTTTCTTTTTTTACCCCTCTCTACCTCTTACTCTCTCTCTTCCTTTTCTCCAGCCAACCCTCCTAACCCAGCCCCTCCCGACCCCACCCCACCACAACCTTCCCGACCCCAACTATAGCTCGTGGGGGGATGGCCGGCACCAGGGGGACTCGCCGGTGGCCTTGGCTCGCCGGGAAATAGCCGGCCTTGGTTGGGCTGAGGTGCGCACAGGGAAGGAGTCGCGCAGGAGAGGAGAGGGAAGAGAGGGATGGTTGGCTGGGCTTGGTCGGAGTTGGCCTGGTCATAGCTGGACTGTGCGAAGTCACGCGAGAGAGAAGTGAGACACGGGGGAAGAAAAAGAAGAAAAATGAGAGAAAAGAGTGGGGTCAGGTGAGTTGTGGTGGGTGTGGGGTCAGGAGGGGTTGGGTTGGGAGGGTTGGCCGGAGAGAGGGAAGAGAGAGAGAGTGGGAGGTGGAGAGGGATAAAAAAGGAATGTTTTTGATCAATTTAGATTTTTGATGGGGTATGTTTTTGAATGATTTTGTAGATGATGGATGCAGTTGAAATATCCCCTATAGTTTAGTGTCTAAAGTGAATTTTAGCCTTTATTATTTCATCAGTTGATCACACAAATTCATTTTTAGCCATTTGGGTAAGTTCTGTTTACATAAACTCATGTACGTTTTTTTATGGTTTAAGACTTACAATTAGATGAGATACTGAGTGAATATATAAAATCGTGCTCGTGCTCGTGCTCGTACTCGTGCTCGTGTCTTACTTTATAATAAAAAATATAAAAAATAAAAAATTAATAAAGATATATATTTTTTAAGGTTCATAAGTAAGATAAATATTTGTTCCTTTATGTGGATTATTGGTCTTAGTATTGCCTTTTCTAAGATGGCATGCATATAAATGCTATTATCATTGATGAACTAAAATTTCTTAATAAGTCTCACTCCTACAATTTATGCTACGTGAGAAAATGATTGTAGGTTAGAGACATTGCAACTTCCAACTGCACTTCCCAGTTTGAGAGAACATTAACTGCTTTTGAAAGTATTGAAGTACAAATCTTAATTAATATAGTTCGAGTCAATGACTCTCTCATCTCAAGACTGATCAGTGAACAAGAAGATGAAGGTCTCATCAGTCTTTTGGAACTAATAATGAAAGGCATATGAACATAGATAAGATTATAGCTATCCGCCATGGTATCTATTAGACATTATAAGCATCCTAGTTCAAGTGCCAGTTAAAGAAGATGTGCAGACCCATATCTTATCTAAAAACTGAAGGCATAAATGGACTGGCTTTATTGACAAAAAAAGATGGACGGTGCCTTTCACAATTTGTTATTGATGATACATGTGTGCAACCCAAAATCTATATCAGACAAAGTGAAATGATGGGAAGTGTTTATGGATTTTATTCAAGTCCAATCACATTACCCCAACATTAGTGAGAAGTTTAAGTTTTCTTCTTATTGCCACCACACCATTCTGAGATATTTAAGTGGCTTTGTTTTATAGCTACCAGGGTCGGAGTTGAGGAGAGCCGGGTGAGGCGACCACTTTGGGCGCGCCTCCAAATGTCTAGGGGTTCCCAAATTTGTATACCCTTTATGCAATCATAAAATTCTTGTTTGGGTTAAATTTTATTCGTTGTTTGGTTCTGTATTTTTTTTTTTTTTTTTAGTTAACAACATTAAATTTGCACTAAGAAAAAGACAAAGCTAGTGGTTCAAGCAAAATTCATCAGTTACACCAACTATATACAAAGGATGAGTTACCACATTTTCGATTTCAAACTAAATACAAATTATAATACCAGTAATAGATGATGGATCAAGCTCCCAACAGCCCGCAAGTCGATTATCACTCTCCCCCGATATGCTGAAAAGCAGGAATTTAGTGACAAAATCTACCTAACTCAGCCTGCAGTATATCAATAACACCACTTCTTGATCTCTTATTCTTGGAGCCTTAAATAGTTAAATACTGATTTAAATCCATTAAGCTAGTTGTGTTAGAACCACAACCTTTGTGCTCAAGTCATTTTCTTATTTCAGCACTTCCATTATTTCACTTTTAGCCTTCCCCGTGTTAGGACAGAACATCTCAGGGTTGTGGTTCTTGTAAAGTTGTTTGATTTTGTTAAAATCATAACTTTATGTTATAATAACAGTTTTATGAGTATTTTTAAGAGAAAAAAAATTAAGTGAATGAATGTCGAGGTGTTGATTGTGTTGTTGGAGGTTTGTGTTCGATCCTTTTCCCTATCAGATATTCTGTAAAAATATTGGGGATGTCAAGGAAATATCCGAAATACGAGAGAAGATTTTGCTTCACCCCTTATCGATATCCACATGTCAAAAAATATATATATATATATCGGAATATCATCCATTTTTTTAATCAATGCTAATATCTAAGAGACCATGACATCCACAATAAATTGAAGATGAGATGCTTTGGTCCTACCATTGAGTAAATATTTAAAAACATATATAGTAACCAAAACACCATTTTCATGAAGATATTTTATTAATTGTGATATAGCTTCTTATTTCAATTGACACAAATTCATTTCTAGCCATTTGGGTAAGCTATGTGTATATAAATTCATATATATGTTCTCTACTAATTTTATGGTTTAAGACTGACAATTAGATTAGACAATGAGTGGATGGAATCATGCTCGAGCTCGTGCTCGTGCTCGAACTCGTGCTCATGCTTGTGTCTTACTTTATAATAATAATAATTAAAACTTTATTATTTTTTTAAGGTTAAAAAAATTTAATATGAGTAGTCTACATATATTTTTGTTCTTTTGTATGGGTTATTGGTCTCAGTATTGCATATGCTAAACTGTTGTGCATATAAAGCTATTATAATTGATGAACTTAAACTTCTTAACAAGTCAATCCTACAATTTATGCTACTTGATAAAATGATTGTAGGTTGGAGACATGGAAACTTCCAACTGTACTTCCTTAACATTAATATATTTCTTGTGAAAGTATTGAAGTACAAATCTTCCACCATATAGTTTGAGTCAATGACTCTCTCATTTCAAGAATCGGTGAACAAGAAGATGAAAAGACCTCATCAGGCTTCTGGAACTGATAAGGAAAGACATACGAACATAAATAAGATTAGCTATCCACCTCGATATTTATTAGGCAGCATCAGCATCCTAGTTCAAGTTCCGCTTAAAGAAGTTGGCAGACTAGTATCTTATCCAAAAAGTGGAGGCATAAATGGACTAGTCTTTCACAGTTTGTTATTGATAATACATGCATCCCAAAATCTATATTAAAAAAAGTGGATAGGTGGGAAGCGACTATGAAAATTATTCATCAAGTTCAATCATATCACCTTGGTGACATTGAGAAGCTTAAGCTTTATGCTTATTTCCGCCAAGACCATTTTGATTTATATCAGTAGAATTGTATTATAGCTGCCAGAGGTCTTAAGAAGTTGATACTGCAGGAGTAAGATTCTGGAAAATGTTTTAGGTTTCATTGTTATGCAGTTACGTGCCCAAAACAGAATCGTTTGGAGGTTTTTAGTTGTATAATCAAGCAATCATGAAGATTTCATTGTATATATTTAAGTGTCTCACAATTCTCCAGATCAATCAAATTAGGTACCATTGACCAAGTTGATGTTTTTTTCAACGAATTTGATAAAAGGATGTTGTTTCCATGTAAAGCAAATTGGTGAGACTTCACAGTTCACATATGAACAACCAACCTCTCTAGCAGCAGTTCGTCCTAAGTATACACAAATAATGGGCCTACAGCCATATTTTCATAATGAAAGACCAAAAGGATGTACTCCAACATGTATGCTGTTATTGAAGAATATGGGATTCCAATACTAGTCTAGTTTCTGAAAAAATCTCTGCAAGTCTTTCAATTGGAGTAATTGATAGTAGGTAAACTTCTAGTTGCGTAAGAAGTAAGTAATCTCATGATGAAGCACATATGAAATTCTTGCAGGAATAAAAAAAATTGAAACAAAAGGGGGACACCATTATCCAAACGTGAATGGTCTAGAACAGTTCTTGTTCTGTTGGAGCACGTTCTATGATGTGCATGTCCTTCTATTTCAACTGCTTCAGTATTTCATACATTTTCAATGTGGGATGTTTTAATTGTTGTGTGAGTTGGGAGTTGCTGTCTTTGCTATGTATGAGCCACATTTGTTGCATATTTGGAAGGGGAAGAAGAACCCAAGCTCAGTACTATATAAATAAAGTTGGTGCTGAAAGTTAATCCAGTCTGGTGGAATAGGGATACAATGACAATTTTTAATTATTCAAAAATTGAAAAATATTTGGGCCCTCATTAGGTGGCATCGGTTGGTAACCGAACCGACTTTGAGGAAACCGACATCGAACCGACGGAGGTCGGATGCCACAAAAGGAGTCGATGCCGAGTCGAAGGCAGTCGGTCACCGACCGGTCGGTGGCGGTTGGCTTCGGCAGGCGGTGCAGTTCGGTCAGCTCGAGTGTGTTCGTGGTTCGACGAGATGTGATGCAAACCGTTTTTGACGCCGACCATTTGCAGTTTAGTTGGTGGCACAACTGAAACCGAGCTGCAACAAAAAACAACTGGAATTGATGGTTTCGGACCGGTCGGTGTTGGTTTTGTCGGATAGAAAACCCACCCTAGTTCATTGTATGGAAGGATAAAAACTAAAGCCAAATAAAAAAGAACTCAAATCACTTCAAAATGATAACCTATACAAGGAAAAAAAAAAAAAAGCAGCATGGAAATATAACCACATTATACTTCATCAATAGAGATAAGTTGGACTTGAAATCAGCATCTTAGAGATTGATTATAATCCAAATAAATTTAAAAAAAATGCATAATAAAATCTAAAAAAATAAAACCCCACTAAATGGTGGGAATTTTAGTGATTATATATATATATATACAATGACAGATTCAAGAATTGAACGTGATTGAGTCAAGATCCAGTAGATATGTTCCACCTACCAAATTTAGAAGTCCTTGATCTGATAACATAGGCCTAACCAGTTATTTTTCTTATAATTTGAATAGGAGCAGTCCCATGAAGGAATTGAATGTTGCGAACAAAAATTTCTTTGGTCATGTACCTGCTTTAATTCGAGACCTTCATTCCTTAAATTTGTTGGATGTCTCCTACTATTATTTTTATCCCCATCTTCCATCTTCGGCAACCTTACCCAGCCAAGTAACCTTGACCTTTCTTTCTTTCAAGACAAAGATCATAATAACTTCTACCATTCAAGAAACAACAATATTTTCAATGGCCAAGTTTCTTGGTTTGGAAAGCTAACTCTGTTATCCCTTCGGTCAAAATAAATATCTAGGCACTCTTCCACTATCTTCTCTCATTCTCTCCTCTTTCAGATATTTCTTCAAACAGCTTGCCCTTGCAACTCCACCAACATCCATGGGTTCAAGGGTCAACCAATTTCCTCAAGCCTAAGATTTATGAGTTCATGGGGTCAATTGACCCCATTGTAGATCCGCCACTGTATATATATATATATATATATGTAAATATCATATTAAACAGTGCAAGAATGCTCTAAAACTAACTAGTTAGCAAGTTAATACGAAGCTAACCATGCTTTTGGACTTACTACATAACTAATCTCATAATCCGAACTGTTCATTTTTTAAGCCTTACTTCAAAGTTCATCATGCAAAAAATCAACTAAATCATAAATCATTTAGTCATATAATTGTGATAAAATAAATAAACGATCATTTTTTTCGATAAAAGCATATAAATTTTTGTTATTGTAATTAAATAACTAAATGACTTCCAATTTTAGAGATTTTTTTACAGAGATGATCTTTGAAGTAGGGCTCAAAAAATGGACTGTTCAGATTTTGAAATTATATTGAGCAGTAGACCCAACAAGATAGTTAGCTTCGTATTAATTTGCTAACCAGTTAGGTTTAGAGCACTCTTATTAAACAATGAATTCAATATATATATATATATATACAGGTTCCTTCTATTGAGGTATACCTCAACTTATTTATGTTGAGGTATGACCTTGTTGGGGTCCACACGAGTAGTTTTGTGTCGATCCGAAACCCACGTGGATTTAACGACCAATCATGAATCGACACGTGGCTAGTCGGATCTCACTTCAAGCTTTGACTTTTCAACGATCGAACTTGGACCTCCACGTCACCATATCAACTCAGCACATTTTCATTGTCAGTCCGGATCGGCTCATCCCGGCAGATCCCCCACACCCGATCCGAGGATTTTTCTAAGAACTGAGTGTTCATCTTTTCTTGGTTATCCCAGTTCGGTTCGGTTTGGCTCTTGGCGATCATCTTCTCAGACAACGGACTACCAACAAGTGATGACTGATACGTCATACGTCAAGCCCATCTGGACCAGTCCACCCATGCTCGATCCGAACGTGGATATGTTTCATACCTGCGTGTACAATATCTATGATCGGTTCGGCTCGGATTCCACCGTCATTCTAGAAGATTGGAGTCAGAACGAACCGCCTTACTCGAATATCTCTAACATGGCTCTCTGACAGATGAGACATCACAGCTCACAGTCATGACTATTAGGGCATCCCACTTGATCTTCCATCCTTGCATTGAATGTAGCATTGAATGTAAAGGAGGTGGGTAGCTGTGCATGCTACTATTCATGACCGAACGCGTGGCCCCTTCTCAACCATTCACCCTCATGCATGTAACTTACCCTCCACAACTTCCCTTGCTTATATAAGCTGACTTATGTGCACAAAAAAAAGATCTAAGAACATAACTTCACTCACAAAAAAGTCTATCAAAATACACCCAACTTGCTGAAAATAAACCCAGAAGATCTTACCTTGTTCTTCCTTATTCTCCCAAGTTCATCACTTGTTCATACTTAAACACCTCCAAATACATATCACTGACTTCATCATCGGAGCGTATTTGGCTAGTACCACACCGGTCATTCTCCTTTGATCGTGTTTATGCAGGAAGAACTCGAGTCTACATCCACTTCATCATCCAGCGAGGCTTCCAACCAGCCAGATCATCCTCTCTAAATTGTTGTATCTCTCTTACAGAAATTTGCATCTCTCTTACAGAAATTTGCATCAACACTAATTATAATTTTTTTTTTTTTCAAATGCATCACAAATGGTTAAAGAGAAATTAACTTAAGTCATCACAAGGTTGGAATCTGATTTTGCCTTATTTCATACTAATCTGATGCGAATTATTTATTTTTTGAGTTTGCATACGATGATATTTTTTTTAATAAAATGGTTATTTGCGTTGAAGAAGGCGCATGCTCAATCTACAAAAAATCATTACAACCCAAAGTAAATATTTTGGTTTTTATTTCTTCCAACAAAAAAGAATTACGAAATAAAGTCCTCGTAAGTTTTAACAATCAAAACCCAACTCGTCAAAGCTGATTGCAGGAAACGGAAAAATAGGAACCATCTGAATCCAAATTAGAGTATATCAATTAACTTTCAGCACGTAGACACTTCAGGCTTGTTCAAGAGTTTTGTAGTATGCAACTACGCATGTGGACAAATCATCTTTTCACAACAAAATTTGTTGCTTATTTGAAGAAGAGTGCTTGATATAACATCGCATTCTACTATACCTTATTTATTTTTTCATATATACTATCTAGCATCTACACGTGGTCAAGACTTGTTTGTATAAAGATATGTTTAAACACAAACCACTACATAATTTAATACCACATAATTCACTATTTTGGGTTCATCCAACGGTATAATCTCACCATCAATCTGTAACAATGCAAAACAAAACAAGAAAAAAAAAATCAATTTTTAGATCGCATAGTTTTCCATAAATGGTTGATGCCAATACAATGACGTGTTATTAGAATATTACCCAAATATTTCTTAAGTGAAATGCGACATATATATGCGTGATTCATTTATAGTTGTAATTGAATTTGCCCATATAATATGTAATTAATCCAACGTGTAAGGATATTATTGTACAGTGTATTTATATTATAGGGTATAATATTAATAACATCTACTCATATTATGACACGTTTGATTCGTTAGTTAGTTACACCACATGATGATGTATCGGTTACATAAAATAATTTCTCTAAATTTGTTAATTATTGCTACTAGTTTCAAAGTTCAAACCATCTGGCAATCCATTATTGCAAATACAAGTCTTTTTCAGAAAGAGAAAATTACAGAAATGATTCACTTATTATTTGCTAAGTTTCGTTTTGGTCTACACATTTTTTTAAATGCCATATTGGTTCATGAATTGTCCTGAAATATTCTATTTTTGTCCAAATTGGGCAAAATCGGACAATTTTGTACCAATGAGTTGACTTTGAGGAACAAAATAGTCTATTTTGGACCAAAATAGAACACATCAGACAATTCATGGACCAATATGAAACTTAAAAAGATTTGTGGACTAAAATAAGACTTAGCAAATAATAAATGGACTATTTTTATAATTTCCTCTTTCATAAATTTTTGGCATAAATTCAATTTAGACACATAACTATATATGTTATTTCAACGGGGTCCACGAACTTTCAAATATTTCAAATATACACCTGATTTATTATGTAAATTGAAAAATGAAATTCCGTTCATCAATTTATTGAGAGATCAGTTAAATATCAGCTTGGTTTTTGCTAACGAGAATTAATTGACAATGTGGTACCAACTCAGCATACATTTCCCGCCAAATGAGCAACACATGTCCACTTGACACTAGCCACACACCCATCACCTCTTTCCCGCTCGTCGAACGCTCTCCTGACCATTTAGTCTCCCAAAAACATCACGTGTTCCCCCAAATTCGAATATAAATTCATCACTTGTGTTCAACGAGCGAGAAAGAGATGATGAGTTTGTGGACCCGTGTCAGGAGTTAGGTGGACCCGTATCGCTCATTTGGCGGGAAATGAGCGACACGGGCCCACAAACTCTCTCTCTATTATTATTAAATTGTGGGCATGTGTCGCTCATTTGACGGAAAATGTTTGCTGAGATAGCGCCACATCGCCAAATAATTCTGGTCAGCAAAAACCAAGCTGTCATTTAACTGATCTCTCAACGAATCAATGAACAGAAATTCATTTTTCAATTTAGATAATAGATCGGGTGTATATTTGAAATATTTTAAAGTTCATGGACCCCATTAAAATAGCTTATATAGTTATGTGTTTAAATTGAATTTATGCCCAAATTTTTTAATAATCTCGGAGAGGCACGTGTATCGCTCGTGCAGACATACGGGTCAGTGACTCAGTCCGCTTGGACTTGGGAGTGCTTCACGACGGTGAAAACTAAAGCAAATCTATCCATCTTCTTCAGCTCTCTCTCTCTCTCTAAGAGACAACCAGAAAGCGCACTCCTGAAATGCACATTTGATCTCTTTGTTTTTGGGGAAATTAGGAGTAACCCAATTGAGGAATTGAGGAAATGGGAGGTGGGCATGTGCTCTGTTCAGCATTTAAATTGAAATCAGGGCAGATGATAATGGTGGCCCTGCTACTCATGGTTGGCTCCTTCTATGTTGGAACTTTCTTTGGCAGAAATGCTCCCATTTATGTATCTCAGCTTAGCTCCAATTCTTCTACATTTTCTGGTTTGTTCTCACTCTCTGTCAGCTTTTTTTTTTTTTTTTTTTTTTTTTTTTTTTTTTTTTTTTTCAGACCCATTAAGGTATTATGCATGCATTCTGTATCCCATAATTTAGGGATAGAAGATTAGCTTGGACCAAGAATTTTAAGGGAATTCTTGGTACAATTGTTGAAGAAATTTGCTCTTCCTATTAAATTGAAATATATATAATGTTACATCATGTTTAATTTGAAGTTCAAACTTAATGATCCAGATCTCGTTTACTAGTTCTCTATTGAGCAAAGCGGTAGAAAGTTGTGAATTTTGATTGGGACTTTCCTTTTTTTCCTTATTTTCTTTTTTCCCTTTTTGTAGATAAAATATTTCGTGGGAACATTGGAACTAAAAACTTGACTGACGACAGTCTCAATGATAATGACCACTCTCTATTTCTCATTTAATGAAAAGTATATTGGGTTCACCTGGGTTGACAGTTTTCTGGGAGAAGTTATATGGGTTTAACTTGTCATTGGTCTCCCATAATATTTAAATATTCAATTATTCATTATTCTGCCTTGATGAGAACCTTGACCTGTGATTTCTTAATATAAAAGTTTTTGCTTATTTTTAGAAGAATATTACTATAAGATATTTCTTTTACGATTAAAATATAGTTTGCTTAATTTTTCTAGATAAGCAAAAATATATTTTGAAATCTAAATTCAAAGGTGGAATTTAGTTGTAATGTTTTTTTTTTTCCCAAAATTTTTTCTTTAGGGTTTTGGATTCTCTGCTTGCCTTGTTTTTGTTTGTTTCAATCTTAACTGTATAATATAAAGCTATTAGGTGTTGGAATCTTAAATTCTTGTGATTGATGATGGTGCAGGTACTTCGACATTTACAAATAAAGTTGCTCTTACTTACAGAAAAACACCACTTTTGATCCCAGAGACTGGTGTGGATGTATGCCCATTGACTTTCAATGAGTATATCCCTTGCCATGATGTTTCTTACATAAAAACTTTGCTCCCAAACTTAGACACTAATAGAAAAGAAGAACTAGAGAGGCACTGCCCTCCAATTGAACAGCGCTTATTTTGCTTGGTTCCTCCACCAAAAGATTATAAGATTCCAATAAGATGGCCAACCAGCAGGGATTATGTGTGGCGAAGCAATGTTAATCATACACATCTTGCTGAAGTCAAAGGAGGACAAAATTGGGTGCACGAGAAGGATCAACTCTGGTGGTTCCCTGGTGGCGGTACCCATTTTAAACATGGTGCACCTGAATACATTCAGAGGTATCTAGAATGAATATGCTTTCTTACCTTATACACTTTTTGATGCCTTTCATTCCTTACACTGCTGGAGGTAGTACTTATAACGATTAGGTATATGATTACTTGATTATCTATTAGCTTACTTGAGACAAGCATTCTTGTGAATATATAAATTTTTTGTGAATAAAAATTCATTCGAAGCAACCTGTGAAAGCAGGAGAATCACAAGAATTTACAGGGAACCAAATCAGAAATGATAAAACTCCTATTGATTCAAGACTACTAGTCCTTATTTCTGCTGAAAATTACAAGTTACCGGGATGTTATGGCATATTATTCCACATAACATTCCTTTTAACCCATAAATGAACCATAAACATGATAATTGTGAGATAAATTTGACGTCTGGAATCAAGGTAGTACCATAAGAAAGGGCGGGGAGCAGACAATTTTGGATCTGATTTATGATATTTTTTTAAGTGATAATGTGCAGATATTGATTTCAGTTAGTTTATTAACTTTACCGGATTTTGCAGATTGGGAGATATGATAACAAATGGAACAGGTGATCTACGTTCTGCAGGGGTCGTTCAAGTTTTGGATGTTGGCTGTGGGGTTGCCAGCTTTTCTGCCTTTCTTCTTCCCTTGGGTATACAAACAATGTCCTTTGCTCCCAAGGATGGTCACGAGAATCAAATTCAATTTGCTTTAGAGCGAGGCATTGGTGCAATGATTTCTGCTATATCAACAAAACAATTGCCATATCCCACTAGCTCTTTTGAGATGGTTCACTGCTCTAGGTGTCGAGTGGATTGGCATGAAAATGGTATTTTTCTATCCTAAACTTCTTTTAGATGTTGTCCATAAGTGAAAGTGCTGTACATACTTATTTAAAACGTAACAAAATATGTAAAACTCTTGAACATATCATATAAGTTAGAGTTTTATTTTTTATCTTTTTCCCTACGAAGGAGGCCAAAGGGGGAGGGTTAGGACTTATTTTCTTGGCATGCTTTTAAAAAGATCAAGGTTGAAAATGTTCCTATTGGTAGAAATATCAGTCGTTTGGGTATACAGAAATATCTGTGGAAATACCAGTAAAATTTATGAAAATAATGTATTTGAAAACATGGAAATTTTGTATGTAATTTTTGAAATGTTAAACCAATTAAACGTGTAATTTTATAAAGTAGTATATCCATGATATGACACATAGGATGAAAACAGTGTAGGCTGCTGGCATATCTTGAAAATTAAATTCTTGATGTGCAAAATCTTTTCAATTTCATTAGGCACAAACACTCTAATGGTTAAATTTAATATCACTTTTTTTTTTTTACATAGCAAACAGCATGGAAATTTATTTTAAATTACGTTAGTTCCCCTAACTAGCTCTCCTACCACTGAATTTGTTTACTAAAGTTTTTATTCTGGAAGTCCATTCATTTAATCCTTAAATTAACAAGGAATAATATCTACCACAAAAGAATTGAAAATATGCCAACAGTTCACAGAAACACCAAAATCTTTTGACATCTTGGTGACATATGACTGAGATGTTCGTGAAAATCTTCCACCCCTTATGAATATGGTGGCTTCAAAAATTGTAAATTTTGGTGGGCATTTTAAAAATTGAACTTGATAATGTTTTGTGATGGGAAGAGAGGTACAAATAAGCAGTATGCTAGATTTGGTGATGCTGCTTTGACCCTTACTGGGTTTGAAACCTTACAATGTTAGGTCCTGTTAGTATAATTTTATTTGTCCAAGCAGTTTTCTTATTGTGCTTTGTTCTTAATTTGTCTTATGCAGATGGCATTTTACTAAAAGAAGTGAATCGCCTTCTGCGATCTAATGGATACTTCGTTTATTCAGCTCCACCTGCTTATAGAAAGGATAAAAATTATCCAGAAATTTGGCAGGAGTTGGTGAATTTGACCTCTGCAATGTGCTGGAAACTCATTGCTCGGAAAGTTCAGACTGCGATCTGGATTAAACAAGAAGATCCATCATGCCTCCAGCACAATTCTGAACTGAAGCGTATAAGTATATGTGATGCTGTGGACGATTATTCTAAGCCATCGTGGAATTCACAACTGAGAAATTGTATAGAAGTAAGGGGTGTGCAAACAGACTCTCCAAAACTCCCTTCCACACCTGAGCGTCTTTCATTATACTCAGAGAGTCTTAACAGAATAGGTTTGTCCCTACCCTATTTCATTTGATAACCTTTTCTGTTTCTGTATTTTCTTCTATTCATTCAATTGTTTTTTCTTAAAGATATTTTGCTTAGTTCTTACCTCCCTTGTTGTATATAAGGCTGATCTGGATGCATATAGCACTAAATTACATTAATAAACCAGAAGTTTAGGTTTTTCTTAAAAAGATCTTTCTGTGAACAGGTAAGACTAAGTTCCATGCTCGGGTGAGTCTTGTATGGGGGCTGAAATGAAAATCGGATTTTTCTTAGCTAAAGTTTGTCTGGCTGAGATTATCTTAGACAACTAGTACTTGTTTTTAGTCAGTCAAGCTTTTCTTCTGAAAATTCTCATCAGTGGTGAAGATGATTAAAGGTTTGTGAAGAATAACATGAAGACTATCTGATTGCAGATATCAAGGTGAAAATTAGATTTTTTTTTTTTTTTTTTTTAAGAAAGGTGAAAACTATAAAGTTGGACTCTGTAGTTTGCGAATTTTATTTTATTCTTTGATTGAGATCCTGTGACAGAAACCGCTTTTGGATAAATAAACTTATAATTAAGAGTATGCTTTATTTCAACATAATAATAAAATAAGGGCAGGAAAGGTTGTGATACATGAGATGGACTGCTAGTGTTTCCCTTTCTTTATTTTTTTTTTTTATTTTTATTTTTTTTTAAATGTAATTAGAAAACAATGTTATTCAGTCTGATTTACATCCCTCACAAACATGTTTATAGGTATTACTCAGGAGGAATTTACTTCAGAGACTGTCTTTTGGCAAGATCAAGTTCACCATTACTGGAGGCTGCTGAACGTCAATAAGACAGAAGTACGAAATGTCATGGACATGAATGCTTATTGTGGTGGATTTTCTGTGGCCTTAAATGAATCATCACCTACATGGGTGATGAATATAGTTCCTGCAAGCATGAAGAATACCTTGTCTGCCATTTATAATCGTGGTCTGATTGGTGCTTTCCATGATTGGTAACTTCTTCCCTATCTGTTACCTATTGCTTCTAGAATCTAAATGTAGTGTACAGTGTGTAGCTGAATGTGAAGTTCGAGCTCAAATTTTAGTACAACCGAAAAAACAAATGAGTCTAAATTAGTATTTTCCATCTAATACGTGCTTAATTTCAGGTGTGAACCATTTTCTACTTATCCACGCACATATGATCTATTGCATGCCAACCACCTCTTCTCTCATTATAAGGACCGCAGGGAAGGTTGCTTATTGGAGGATATCCTTCTGGAGATGGACAGGATACTAAGACCTCAGGTAATGATTACAATTAATGTCATGTCTTATGCTTGTTTGTGTTGGAGTGTCAAAACCATAAAATCATGGAATATGAAGAAAGAAAGAAAGAAAGAAAGAAAGAAAGAAGGATAGGAAATAGAATTGTCTCTAGTCAAGGCTGGCAAAACCAAGGACTTGGTGCTGTAAATGGATAAGTATTTATATACAGCACCAAGTCCTTAGTGCTGTCACCCTACTTTTATCCGGACTTTTATCGGGAAGTCATTAGTTTCCCCGCATGGAATGCAAAGTTTAGTTTTTGTGTCATTATACGATGTTGTAGGTAATTATAATGTAATTAAGAGGAACTCTTTTTCTCTGTCTGACCACCATCTCTTGCAACTACTTTCTGTTCCAAGATGCATAACTCAGAATGATATTGAGTGAGTTAATGTGCAGGGATTTATTATCATTAGAGATGAGGAATCCGTTACAACAAGGATCAAGGATCTTGCTCCAAAATATTTGTGGGATGTTGATTCACATTTGCTAGAAAATAAAGAGAAGAACACAGAAACCGTGTTAATTTGTAGGAAAAAGTTTTGGGCGATCGTCTGAAATGCGCCAAGAGACAGAGCTTTGCCAATATAAATTTTCTTCTGACGATGTGAACATTGTTTATGTTCTCCTGTATCTCATAGGTTGCTTGTACCATGATATATATATGTTCTCCACAGAAGAATTACTCCTGCTTATAGAATAAAATGAGATCTTAGGTCTTTGTAGAAATTCTCCCTTTCTGGCTCATCATGTCATGTTTAAGTGTACAGTGTAACGAGTAGACATATTTTCCCTGTATGACTTGGTTTTTTTATATTTTAACAAGTATGGACAATTCTAATATTGATTCTAACTTTATATGAAATTTGATTTTTGTATTCTACAATATACTTTCTTTTTTCATTTGCCAAAATATACTTTTTTCATTT
Organism: Dryas octopetala; assembly: GCF_963921425.1. Taxonomy (NCBI): domain Eukaryota; kingdom Viridiplantae; phylum Streptophyta; class Magnoliopsida; order Rosales; family Rosaceae; genus Dryas; species Dryas octopetala. The sequence continues at coordinate 13,096,327 of NC_141371.1, forward strand.
AACCCTTTATTTTGATGGAAGCTAGAATTGAAAAGAGACCCCTTCTAGTGAAGGGAAGATAGCGACTTCTAGTAAGTTTCTTGGAAGATGGTTCCAACAAGCCTTTGTCTACACATCCTCCCTCCTACCTCCACCAAATTCCAATGGTCTTCAGTTTATCTAGAAGTAATTACTTTTAGAAAAAGCTCTCTTCAATTTGTTTGCATTACACCATGCTCTCCTCAATTTCCCTAATAACAAGCTCCATAATTTGCTTGCTCAAATAATGTGCACCTCGTTTTACACAAGTGAATTTATGTATCAGTTTACCAAACTATATATAATGAGTAGTTCTAGGGATTATTTGAGATGTAAATTTAGGGTTAGTATCCTAGCATTGTTCAACTATAATATGTTTTGGCACCATTTGGTTAGGGGTGGGCCTAGGCGGCATTGAAGTCAAGTCCTGGGAGGCTCGGACAAAATGAACAGAAAAATCAAGATACCCATTGAAAAGACTGAGAGATTGGGACTTTTGCATTGCAATTAATAATTATCAAGAGTCAAGACAACTGATAAATAACAGATCTGTGGCCTGTGGGCCATTGCAGACATTTTGAGACGTAAGAAATTCTTGACGACAATCATAGCACCACATCATGGGCCTAGACCAGAATTACAGTGGGCCCAGATGCTCAAGGGCTTGGGCTTAATACACTACAGTCCGATAAATCTATTAAGAATGAGGGGACAGGGAAACTAGATGTGGAATAATCGATTTCAAGCTAATGCATGGTTTTATTCTAAGCAATTATGTAAAGTACTGTATGATGTTAATTACTGAATTTCAGTCAAGAATATATTATAAATATCAATAGCAATTTCAACCTTCATGTGGAATTTTTTCTCCCTCTCTTCTCATGTACATAAATTATTTATAATAAAAAGAAAAATTTTGTATATGTTGAAAAGGGTAAATACACCAAAAGAAGAAAAGGACAATGTAGTAATTTGGAGTATTAGCACCAAGAGGGGAAGGAGGTGAGCTAACCCATTGAGTCCAATATATGTTAAAACTCAAAGGAAGGGGGCAGGCCACTAATATGAAGGTGATATGACAAGACAACCCCACGCTTGTCCCCCTTGCCCCCCACCACATATTATCCAATATCCATCCCATTATTAATTTATTAATTCATTTATTCATTTATTCATTTCAGTTGCAGTTGAGATACTGCTGCTCTGCTGCACTGCACTGCTTTGAGTCTTTGACCCTTGGCTTATTCATTCCCCCTATTTCTGCCTTTTAAGGTTGCTTACAATTTGCTTGCTTCTGGTTGTTAGGATTTATGGGCTCATTTTTTGCTCTGAGTTTGCAATGCATACACAATTGGACATTGGCTAAGTCATTAAAACCTACTCGATCGATCTCAGCTTATTTTGTTTTGGGCCACATGCATAATGTTCATTAATTTATTCACACAAGTACAAAAGATTATTATTTTAGGTATGCTTAACCAGTTCGAATTTATGGCACTTAATAACTCAATTGTACATTTTGGATTTCTATAATGAGGTAGATGAACATTGATTGCCTCCTGCCAACTAGAAAATCTTGAGCCATGGATGGCCTAGTCTCACGTGGATGAACATGGGGAATAAGTGAGAAAAACCTTTCTTTTTTCTTTTTTTTCTTTTTATAAGCTCAGAACTAGGGGGCATAACTATTTTTCACATAAACAACATAAAATTTTAAACTAGTTTTAGATACGCCGAACGTACTTATACTTTTCATATCTATTATATCATATATAGTTTTTTTGGTCTTTGATTTTTTAGGGTTTAGAGTTTAAGGTTTAGAATTGGATTATTTTGTATCGTCTTATAATTTAGACATATATACATAATATCAAAAGTGAACACTGAAATCGTATATGCATCCAGTCGAATATGGCAATATATATATATATATATATATATATACAGGCTCCTTCTATTGAGGTATACCTCAACTTAATTATGTTGAGGTATGACCTTATTAGGGCCCACACGAGTTGTTTTGTGTCGATCCGAACCGTTCGCAAGAATCATCTTCATTGATAGATCATCCTTGCAAAAAATTAGCCAAATCGGAAATCATTTGCCTATCTAACTTTGATCAAACAAATGAACGGTTTCATCGAAAATATTTTGTTCGTCCATTTATTTTGATTAAAGTTAGATAGACAAATGATTTCCGATTTGGCTAATTTTTTGCAAGGATGATCTATCAATGGAGATGTAAAAACTGAACGGTTCGGATCGACACAAAACGACTCATGTGGGCCCCAATAGGGTATACCTCAACATAAATAAGTTGAGGTATACCTCAATAGAAGGAGCCTGTATATATATATATTTCATTCTAAGATTACACTAAACATACTTAATTTTGATCATGTACGACATTATTTAATTGCTTACCATATACATATTAAAAGAATGAATGAAACTTAACATGCATTGGAGGGGCTTATAATTAGAACTTATTTTATTGTAAAGTCTCACTTGCACTTGCAGCTGGCAAAAGCGATCCTTTTCCTTTCTCAACATTATAAAATTGGTTGTGGGTTGGGTCCTTTGAAGATTTGATGTCGTTTATTCACTACCTTTACTAATAAGTAAAAAGAATGTATATGATATTGTCTCAAAAGCTTGTCACAAACTCTTTAATGGATTCTCATCTCATCGATCCAATTCCACTTGCCAATTGTGCTAATCTTTTGTCTTCTCTTCTATGACAGCGAAAGCTAACAGTGTCTTAATTTCTAATTTTGGGCTTAAGATGCAACTTTGTGGTTTTAATAAAGCAGAGATAGATCGACATATAGAATCATAATCCCAACAAGAGTCCGTACTACCAAAAGTTTGGCAAAAGAGGCCTAACGTGTCAACATTTGATTTGTGAAAAGATTTGGCCACGTATGATTGAGTCTAATAAGCTTGCAAAATATATTCTGACTTTCCCTTTTAGCTTTCAACATTTCATACAAATAGCACAAAGTTGGTAGCTTAAATGTATAGAGTTCCCTAGCCTTATCAAGAGAATGTTTCCTTTTAAAAATTAAATAAATAAGATTGTATTTTTGGGACTTGGATTCATTCCAAAATGTAGTTCGATGATTTAATTAAGCGATTTACGTTTAGATCTTAGTTCAAAAATCATTTTTACAGTAAATATAAATTAAATCTGAGATTGTTTAGACATGGTTGGATGATTAAAAATTTTCTGATTTTACTTGTATCAGAATTATTATGAATGAAAGAGCGCGCTTAGAAAATTGACTATATTGCAAATGGACTGACAATCTGATCATTTGTTTTCTTGAAAGATCCTTATTTAGAATATTGTTTGCTTGCCTATAAGAAACAAAAGGGAAACAAAAGTTGAGATTCTTGGAATTTTCCTTTATCAAAACTAAAACCATGAGCTAATTATAATTAATTCAGGTTTTATTTTTTATTAGTTAAAAAAACTAATAGGAGTATAACAATGTTCAAATCTTATGAACTACAATTAGAAAGTATAATAATTTTCCTTACAATAAGAAAAATATTAAATAATAACCAACAAGAGTTTGTTATGGTTAAAAATATAAATGGATAAGAGAAATTTTCTTACATACATGATAAATGTAAGCACACAAAAGTAATTGAAAAGTAAGTGTAGAACCTCAATTGAACATATATTTAGTGTATAATTTTGGCTCTGATACCATAAATGAAATTAATTAAACATCCAACTCAAAATTAATTGACATAAAAATCTAATTTCTTATAAATCACTAAATTAACAATATAGTATCTTTCTAATATAGTATCTTTCTCTCGGTATATTTTCAATCCAATTGACAGAACACTGATAGAAACATGTACCTAAATAATAATTAAAACACAATTAATTTGCATATGGGCTAATGAAACAAACCCATATATATTAATTCATAGAGAGACAACTCTGCTGACACCCAATAAGCAAGGTGAGGGACCTACGTCTCCCAACTTGTGTCGTATCCAGAAATTAATCGATCAAAAACAAAGTTAACATTACATTGATGTGACTGGGAGTGGGAGTGGGGAAGTCCCATCTCATTAATTGATACAGGAAAAAAAGAAAAGAAAAGGGGTTAGTTTACTTTCTGGCAGCAGTAACTAAAACGTAGAGTTCAATTAATTAATGGGTAGAAATTTGCATAAAAGCTACATAAACATAATGGATGTTAATTAAGTTGTATATTTCTGCATCTCATCTACAATCTTTCTTATATATAATATACAAATAAGATTTTATGTACACATTTGTGCATGCTGCTTAGTAAGAAAGAAAAGAATTTGTGCACAAATCATCACCTATTGTCGGTAGGTAGGTTAATTGTTACAAACGAATCATCCAAAGTTGATGTCTTATATGGCAATTAATAGGCGACGACTATAAAAAATCATCATGTATTCCAACTTAAAGCGATGATTCTCGTCTATTATCTCTTTTCTTAGTTTTTGTTTTCTTATTGAATATAAGATGTTAGTATTAAGTAAATGGATATAACGGTTTTGGGCATGTGAGAATTTGAACTTGATGATGAATAGTTAGTAAAATCTGCTCTTGCTTAAATTTATCATCAATGCTAATTGAAAAGATTAATTATTAATTATATAATGAGTGTATTCATTATTTGTGTTTATTTATTTCATTGCATAATTATTATGTAGTGAAATAGATATATATATAACATGTATATATATTAGTTTATTTCACTCATAACGTAATATAAAGATAAATACATGAAATGTCTACAACAATAATAACTAAGTTTTTTCCATGATAACTTAGAAAACTAACAAATTAGTGGTTGCGGTAGTGCATGTTTGGAAGAGAAATTCGAAAACAACAGAATTAAAAGAGGTTCTCGTTTGTCAGCAGCTGGCAACAATAAGCAATGTTGTCCAATGAATGGTCACAGGCTCCTAACTGCAGTCAACACTAGTCTGTACAACTACTACTCGTTTCTCTTTTTCTCTTTTTCTCTTTTTCTCTTTAGAAGACATAACATGCAGATGAGACAGACACATGCAGCTCATGAAGAGATGGATCATTTCAATGACAATTTCAGAATCAGATGAAGGAAAGGCAAAGGGAATAACTATATTTAAGATCAAAAGATCATCAATCTCGACTTTGAAAGAAAGATGAGACATGTGAGCTGTGATATTGATCTCTCTCTCTCTCTAGCTCTCTCCCTCCCCTTTTTAATGAAGAGTCCCATGACAATGTTTACAGCTAGCTAGAGAGAGGAAGTGTCAGTAGATGTCAGGTGCATGGCACGTGGGAGTCAGTGCCAACAAATACAAATACACACAACCACCTGCCAATCTGCCATGCATGCTTCTTCATAAACAACAACACAACCTACATGACTGCAATAGTAATTGCCTAGGCCACAAAAAAAAAAAACATTTGCATGAACGAAAGAGAGAGAGAGATAAAAAGGAGGGAGGGAATAGTGGAATGGGGAAATGGGTTTCTCACACGTGTTTCGTGGGTAGGGCATGGACACCGTTTCGTCTGGACGGGTACCGTAGCCGTTTTCTGGTAAAAACTAAAAAGGCTCTCATCTCAAGTGTCTCAAGTGTGTGGCTGTGGCTAACTGGGGCAGCTGGTGCCTGCTTGCTGGGGATCGATTGAAGGGTCATGTCAGATGTCAAATCACTGGTCGATCGTCTTGTCAAATCATAAGGAATCATCACACATCACGTTAACCTTGCCAAACCAAATCTACATATACATACGTATATACTACAATTATACATATGTCCTCCCTCTATGTACCTACCTGTTTTATCTATGAAGCACGGATGGGGATATAAATACAGCGATACGATACGATACAAAAATATGGTAAATTTTTAAAAATTAAGATACGATATGTCATGAATACGGTAATTAAAAATATATATTAATATATAACAATAATATCAATAATTTAAAATATACTTTAAATAATATGAAATTCAAATTTATCATCCAAATCCAAATTTAATCAACTTCAATATTTCTATTCAATGAAGAAAACAGTCTCAAATAATGGTTCATCAAGAGAAAGGTTAGTAATTTTAAGCATCCCAACACTTATTCAATGAAGATGGGAACTAAGAAGACTATTTTAAAGATGGGGAGGTGAGGCCAGGCCTGGCTTCGTTTTTTTTTTTTTTTTCTTTCAATTTTATATAATTTTAAGGGTTTTATATATTTTTTTATTAAATTTTGTCCACGTGGCTATTTTAAAAGACAAGTCAACGTTTAGTGGTGGGTCCGTTTGTGCCACGTCAGCGCCACATAGGCAGTTAACGGTCCTTCTAATGGTCAAAGTAATGGAGGTACTAAGTTGACGAAATATTGAAGTTGATGTACCCGAATGAAAGTTTTTGAACATGAGGTACCCAGTTGACAAGTGATGTATAGTTGAGGTATATATTTGTAATTAACCCTTTAGTTAATTTAATTAAACTTTTACAATTTTGACTCAAATCTATATGCTTATATATGATTATGTATCACATACTTATAAGAGAAAATCACATCATATGTAATGGGTCTAAACAATTTTTTTTTTTAAATCTTTATAAGAAAAGCATGTATTTGTAATATTTCAACTTAAAAAGCTAATCAACTACACTAGCTAATTATCAGTGTACTAATTTCCACAATGTTACAATTGTCTCAATTTGGATCCCTTACCTAGATAAAAAACTAAGTTGGTCAATTATTTCGTTTGTCCTCAAAAGCGTCCACGCACTATAAAATTCTAGAAAAGAACTTATGGGGTGATCGTAATACCAAGTGTCGATGTGATCAATTTAATGAATTATAATACTTGTATGATTTAAGAGTATTTTTTGTTTTTTTAGAGTTTTAGATATTAAGAATTAGGGTTTTTTTTTTTTTTAATATTTAGTATCTAAAATTTGACCATTGTCTTAATGTGGTACCTAAACTTTTATTTGTCCTAATTGAGTACCTAAACTTTTATTTTGTGTCTAATAGGTACCAAAATGAATTTCTGTTAAAATTGTCAACAAAAGTTAGGGGCAATATAGTCACAAAAAAAACTTATATTTTAATTACTTTCTTTATATGTTTAAAATTAAAAAAAAAAACGCAACAAACAAAAAAAACAAAAAGTTATAATTAAAATATATTTTTTTTGAAGTGACTATATTGTCTCTAACTTCTGTTAACAATTTTAACAGAAATTCACATGGGTATCTATTAGGCACAAAATAAAAGTTTAAGTATTCAATTGGGACAAATAAAAATTTAAGTATCACATTAAGAAAGTGGTCAAAGTTTAGGTACTAAATATGAAAAAAAAAAAAAAAAAAAAAAAAAAAAAAAAAAAAAACCCTAATAATTATACATATTTTTAAATTTGAGATGATTCATCACATCGTCAGATACATTACATCCATATAGAAAAATTTCTTGTAGTTATTATGAGCTCAGAATTGTAGAGCCCACGGTTGCCCACATTTCTTTGGTTATCGTAACTAGAGATGATCTAGGTGATTGTAACAAAAACAAGTTAGTTATAGAAAGCTTGAATTGAACACTACTATTAGAGAAATAATTAATTAACACACACACACATATATATATATATACATGCATAAACCATGTATATTAATTCTACGTACGTACTACAAACATTAACCTTCCCCTTTTTTCTTCTCTTCTTTAGTAACTTTTAGTAGATGTACGAAGCCCTTTCATGTGCCTAATTTAATAATAAAAAGTGAAAAGCGTTCTGGTTTTGAAAGATGTATATATAATAAAAAGTGAAAAGCATTCCGGTTTTAAAACGAAATGTCCAGCATAACTGAATATCACTGTTGATAATCGATCTTGACGAGAGTGCGATACAAATTTGAATTCATTGGTGCAAAACAGCACAAGCAAAGGTTTGAAATGGCTTTTAGATGTTGGAGACAGCCTTTACATAAAAGATGTGAAAAGGATGAATGGTTACAAGAGTTTAGACATGCAGATCATATATTAATACATAAAATGCACAGTAGTACATAACAGAATAGTTCTTTGCAAACCCTACTGGGCTACGACCTGTAATGGACCAAGCAGTTACAATTGGGGCATGCGAATCCTTTTAAAAGGTATTTGGGAAAGAAGCTTACAGTAGGACCCGTTTGAGACCCTTGGACTTTGAACTAGCTATCTCATGTTTTGTCTTGATGGAGTTTGGACTTGAAGGATATATCATATCATCGCCCTAATTTGTGACTCTCAAATACCTGCCAGACCACTGCACCTCACATTTTTAACGTGTGTGGCGACACTCTTGCCTTGCCTAATGTGTGGACAATTATATTTAGTAACATGAGAACACGTGTGGCTGTTGAGCTTAACACGTGTATAACCCAACAGCCACACGTGTATAACCTAGTTTTGATAACATAAAGGAAATTTCAACATCCAACTCAAAACTAATTAGCAATGAAACTATGGAAGAGAAGGCTTATCACCCTATTAAATTACCATGTAATGCCTCACATTTTTGATGTGAAATCTTTGTCAACACGAATCCTCCCTCTTCCAAATTTTTAAAAATAAAAAAAAACCTTCCAGAACTCATATTGCATTAAGAATTGTGTGTATGAAATACAATTGCACAATATCAAATAAGTGATGTCTATCTTTGGTATATTAAGAGAGACATTTTTTTATGTTACACTGAGGTTATATGAGTCAAAACCAATTGATAGTGAGTGGAGATTGAGCTAAGATATTATATATGCTTATGGAAGGCTATAAATTTCTTAGGTAATATTTTATTTTCACACACTCCCTCATATGTGAGGTGACAAAATGAAACACCTTATATTGGGCTTGGATTGCTCATTTTGATGCCATGTAAAAGTATGAGTATTCAACTCAAAATCAGTTAATAATAGACAAAAATAAAAATTATTTTATATATATTATTTTACATACCCATTTAGGTGCGGACATCCACACGTTTGCATCCAACGCCGAGCGCTCGGTGCACGGTTATTGTAAAAACCATGTTACCGAGCACTCGACGGCATGTTCGCACGTTCGTTCGTCCTCACCTGATCAAACCTGATTATTTTATACCATTTAAAATTGCCGACGAGGGATTATATATTCTCAATACTGGTCCAATAGGTTGTGTGACAAATAACATAAGCCTCGGAAGACAAAAGAGAAGAACAAAATAAATAAATAAAAAGAGGACCCTATAACATGAGGTTAAGATAGAAAGAGAGAGGGAAACCCACAATCTAGATATCCTGATTCCCACTCAAGCAAGTATTATGGCCATTTCATGATGGTGTGGTTGCGCTCATTGCTGGAGGTCAAAGGGTGTAGAAAGTGGGTATTGCTTTCATCCTCTTCGTTTTATACTTTTATACGAGTGGGTGGTGGTCTCCTGAAGGCCTGCGGGGTCAGGTGGATATTAAGCTTTTTTGTTTTGGTTTTAGTCAAAGTGTAATATCCTATATTGAAATTTTTTATTGAAAATTCAGTTTAAAATTTAAAATATCAAATGGAAAACTTTTTATAATAAAACTACTAATAGCAATGTTTTTTTAGTTTAAATACGGATTCATTTTTTCTTGCCATGGTGTGCATTACCACCATTATGGGTGAGTGACATGTGTCCCACCATCCATAATAGTAGAACATGTGTCACCCACCCATGAAGGCCACCACCTTTTGTGGTGAGCAAAAATAGACTCCTTCAAATACTAAGAAACTGAAAGGGTCTTTTCCTCTAAGGTCCATTTTGAAAGTTGTTGTGATCCTAAAATCCACTTTGGTAGTGACATGACATATATAACCTTGTTAGTAGACAAATGTGGTCTCAGCTTGTCTTTTTGGTATAGTGGATGCTTTGGAACTAGACTTGGCAAACAAGTCATGTTTTGCGGGTTCGAGTCAAACCCGACACGACCTGTATGTTAGTGCTAACGGGTTGTACGGGTGGTAAAAACCTCAAACCGAACATGACTCAAAAATTAACGGGTATAAACAACACGACTCGTTTCATTGGCAAAAACAAACCTAACATATTTTCAGCAAAAGTATAATTATTTTAATAAGATTTCATTAAACAAAAGAAGAAACAAGTGTCTAAGCAATACATAGTCAATTCATTATAGCCCTAAATAAATTCAAAATGGTCTTTTTTTTGGCAAGATAATCTAAGCAATTTCATTACATTTACAGCCCCAAATAGTTTAAGAAATTACATTGCAGCCCCAAATAAATTCAAAATAATATAAGCAATTACCGCCCAATTAAAAAAAAATAGTCTAATCAATAAAAATGCTATTAAAGCATTGTCCAGATCTCCTTTCACTTCAAGAATCCTCAAGAGTCAAGTTGAAGACATCTCCAGTAAGTTGTTCCATGTCAACACGATGTTCATCTAAACCTAAGTATAAAAAAAATGTATAAATATTCACATTTCACAATATGATAATAAACAGAAAAATAGTAGTAAAAGATATATAAAATTTACCTCCCTTGCCAAAAATTCAATCTCGAGTACATTACAAAGCTTGGTTAGTTTAAGACAATAACGAACTACGATATTGATCTAGTACTCTACCACCAATACTAAAGGTTAATTCGTGATTCGGATGCAACGTACAGTGGAAATATAAATTGTTAATTAACACATCAAGAGCTAAATGGGAAAGTATCGGATAGCGAAGTTCCTCTATTTTCCACCAAGAAAGAACATCCAACGCTTGCTTTCTATCTAGCCTTTCTTCATTAAAATATTTAGTCAATTCAGTTTTGGTACGTGAAGCTACATCAACATTGTAACTGATATTAAAATCCTACAAAGATTTATAAAAAACAAGCTATTATCAAACAAGCATATAGGACAATCTCTTAAGCGTATACAAGAAAAGGCAATTGCTGCCAGATAATCCAACTGCTACCAGAAAATGCAAAAGCTAACAGAAAATGCACACTGTAATAGAAAATGCACAAGCTAACATCAAATGCAGAAGTAGTTACCTCAAAAATGATGTCTACATCTTATGTGTGAGACTAGATGCCTGATTCCTTGGATGACTTGAATTAACAAGATGAGACAAATTTCTCATGTACAAATCAAAAGAGAAGACAACGTGTCACTAACACTCTTCAATTCATAAGAATTCTGACCATAAAACTTGTTGTAAGCCCACTCTACAAAATTCAATTTATACCGAGGATCCAAAATAACTGCAATTGCAAGAATTAGGCTATATATATTCCAACCAATACTTCTCAACCTTCTCATTCCTAAAAGTTCTCATCCTTCTCATGAAATCATCTCTATCTTCCATGGCTGATTTGATGTTATGTTGGACTTTGAACACTTTAGGGAAGAATAAATTTGATATGGGGTACATTGTTCGAAAACATAGGCAAGTAACTTTATAAAAATACGCCAAAAACTTTGAAATCTTCCATATTTTATCCCATTCTTCTGGAGAAGGACAAAAAAGGAAGCTTGAATCACTTAACCCCACATTCATAAAAGCACGACGATAGAAAAGCGCATTGTCCAGCATGATATAGCTAGGTTGAGTTCCACCTAGTTGACACATCTTGTCTTAACCCTCTCTTACTACCCGATAACCCTACTTGTGCAACACAATCATAGAACTTTGTTTCCTACCGATGAACCTTTTATGTATTTTATGCATTCACGAATTTGTGTAACCGAGGGATCAATTTCTTTAAATCCCTCTTGGATTATGTATTAAGTTCAAACTGTGTGCACAACAAAGAACATGGAAGAATTTACCAATCAATAACAATAGACCTCTAAAATTCAATTGATTCTTCAAAAGACCAACATTAAAATCATTCGCAGAAGCATTATCCAAAGTAATAGAAAATAACTTTTTCTCTATCCCCCCACTTAGTTAACAGTGCATTAATTTTCTCACATAAAGCAACACCAGAATGTGGAGGGGGCATGTGATAACAATTTAAAATCCTTTTATGTAATCTCTACTCTTAGTCAACAAAGTGGGCTGTAAGAGTTAGGTACCCATCAGTGGTCACAAAGGTCCACAAATAAGATGTCAAGCAAATCTTTCCTTGAACCTCACTCAACAAATTTTGAAGTTTAAGTTTTTTTTCTTTTAAACAACTTTAAAACACATGCCTTAACATTATTCCTACATGACAGCTTGATGTCAGGAGATATATAGGAGAATAAATCTCTAATGCTCTTATATTCAACAAAGTTAGAAGGAAAATCATGCCTGATGATTGCCTCTATCAATAAATTCCTAAATACCTCATGATCAAATTTTAGGGAACGCAAACCAAATTGGGATAACATTAATTGCCCTAAATCAACATGTGTTTTCTTAGAACAATTTTTCATGTGGGTCAACATATTACCAGTCTCATACGAAGTATCACACACACACACACACACACACACACATATATATATTATATCACATTGTCTGCATTTAGCACATTTCTTATTATCTGGACACTTACTTGTAGGCAATTTTCAAACACATTCCAAGCAGGAAATCTTAATTTACGCTTACCTACTACTATGCCTTTAGCCTTTTTATTTGTAGGGCTTGTATCTTCTAGTGGCACTTCTGTGTTTTCAGCATCCAGATCCACTCTCATTGAAACTTGAGTTAAGTCCTCATGGTCCTCATGAACCTCACTTGTAGCATTCATCTACATTCAACACTTCATATGTTAAAAAAAAAAAAAAAAAAGCAATGATAGGTGAGCATATGATACACTACATGAGACTAATGATGTACATTAGACATCTACAAGTCTGGTTTACACTATTTGTTATTCATAGGAAGACAAATAGAGAGACAAATATCTAACAGAAAGACAACAATGATCAGCAAGAAACAAAGAAACAAATAGCTAACAAAGAGACACAGAGGACCTGTTCAGAATATTGAACATTGACCAATTAATATAAGACCAAATGGGCATCAATCAATTATGTTCATTTAAAAGAAAAACCCCCCAAAAGAACAACCCCCCAAAAGAACAATGCAATCAGAGAAACAAGCATTGGTGTCACTGCAAATTCAAACAGAGAAGCAATCAAAGAAGCAAGCATTGGTGCAATCAAATAATATAGCTAAAAATTCAAACATAAACATTCAATTCACTACAAATCCAAACAGCAATAGCAAAACCCAATGATAGGGATAGGGGATCGATCTTAGACTTAGGGTTTCAGAGTACCTTTGATTACTGGTATCACTGGACTCGCTGATAGCTTGTGGGCTACTGAGCTAGGAGAGAATAAGAGAATCGAGACTAAGATGATGTTGAGAGCTAGGCTTGAGTGCTTGACAGAGGGTTTGTCGAGAGAGAGAAAGAGGGAGAGAATCAGATAATCGAGACCGAGATGATGTTGATGTCTTGCAGCTGAATGCTGAGAGCTGGGCTTGAGTGCTTGACAGAGGGTTTGTCAAGAGAAAAAGAGAGAGAGAGTGAGTGAGTGAGTGAGTTTGGAGAATGAGTCTAGAGAGTTGAGAGAATGATGTGCGGCATAGAGACTGAGAAAGTGAGTCTTGAGATGCAGCGTAGAGACTGAGTGCTTTACTTCACAATGCAATACGAAATTGGCCCTACATCACCATAATCCAATCTCAAAACCCTTGTACACCCACTCTCAAATTATTTGTCAATCACCAAAGAATTAGTCTCACTTACAACCTTTGGCTAACACTCTTAATGTTCTCCTTGTCAAACTTGTACGTATTTTTCCTAAGTCCTAACGATCTATTTATAGTAACAAATCTTAGGTTACATTATGGGACGAAGTGAGAATCCTAAAATCCTTAAAATAAGGGTTTTATTTTTTTAAATTCAGACACATTACACACTCCATCACCACGCGGGATGCTTGAGCATCACTATACAAAAACCTTCAAGCTCAAGCTTCAACCTGCACTAAAGCGTCCACACCCACTACAACAAATATGGCCAAAGGCCTCTATTTTTGGCACCCATAGATAAGAGGGTGCCTATTGACAAATGAGGTGGTCACTAATACTTATTGTTAGTGATCACTATATTTATGGTGGAGATAATAGTTGTCTTACAACCCACTAATTTATAAAATAGTTGATGTTTTGGTAGCTGCATAAACATAGTAACCAAATTGAAAAATTAGTGGGATAATTTTTCTTTTCCCACCCCTAACCCAAACTAAATTTATAATAGTGGTTGTGCACAAGACCTCTTTTCTTTGAAACTAAAGTTGAAAAAGTGACAATTGACATTTTGGGTTTAGGGATGAATTTATAAAATATTTCATTAAAATTATTTTGCTATGAATTTATAAAATTTTTTGTTTTAAAAAGAAATATTGTTATAATTAAATTGGTTTAAGCTTTTAATTTGACAAAATTAAATGTTTAGAGTTTAAATGAGTTTTTGGTCTAGTTCGATAGGGCTCGGGACTACGAGAGCGTAGACACAAAAAAGACGTGAAACGGAGCTATGACCATCAAGTTTCGGGTATTTTAAGCTAGTTAAAGGGCAATTTTGTAAAATGAACGATCCGGATCGTTGGAAACACGATCGAGATGTGAGCTTCTAAATATAAGTCTATTATTAATTACTCTATAATGTTATATACTTTTCATTGTTTATGTATATATAATTATATATAAATTTATATAAAGTTATAAACTAGTTAGTAGTTTTTTTTTATCATTCAACTAGTTAGTAGTTATATAAAGTTATAACTTATAAGCTTAAATTGTTAATACCCTAATCCTAATGTTTTTTTTCCCAAACCCCAATATAAACTCTAGCTATTATTTATGTTAATATCTTAACACCTATCATTATTTATGTATGTATAATTAATATAAACTAGTTTTTTTTTTTCCCCAAACCCCAATTTGCCCAACCAAACACTAATCACCCAAACCCCAACCAAACCCCAATCAAAACCCCATTAAACAAAACAGTAAAATGTGAGACCCCGTATTTTTACAATATTTTATTTTGAGGTTATTCCAAAATATTGGGGAATTTATTTGAAAAATAAAAAGGTTTTGGATTAATTTTAATTTTTGTTTTAAATTAAGTTTGACCCAAAATTGACTTTTTATTATATTGGGCTTTTGGTTTCGAACTTGACTCGTTGGATAGGTCTCGAACTCACGAGTCCGTAGACTCGAACCGTACATTCATCGGAGTTACGGATTGAAAGTTATGGACGTTTGAAGTGAAGGGCAATTTTGTAATTTTGTGACTTAGGATTTAATGAGTATAAAAGCTTCATTTTCAGACCTTTTCCTTCGTTTTTCTCTCCCAGCCGTCACCCTCACACTCTCTTTCTCTCTGTTCTCTCTCCCTGTCTTCTCTCCTCTGCAACCGGTGTCGGCGCGTCTAGCGAAAGATGCCGACGAGGCTACCACCCAAAGAAGCACCACCTTCCCTTTTGTCTTCCCCAGTGACATGTTAGCCCATAAAACCCAACCTCAAATCTGATCCTAGCACTCGTCTGGCGGAATTAGATGGTCGGACCACTTGGGTCCTCTCCCTCTTGCCAAGGCGAGCATGGTGGTTTGTTCAGATTGTTCATCGGACCACCCCAACTGGCCAATCGAAGCCAGAGAAATCGCAGTTGCTCCGGCTACTTTTCTGGCAAATCCAACAGTCGATTTGAGTCGACTCAAGTATAGAAATCAATCCTCTCAACTTGTTCTTACTGTTTGTTGGCTCCGATTTGATCAATTATTGAATTGATTTTGAATTTGGGTTTATTTATGTTCTAGCCTTCTAGTTAATTTCTGGATTTTGGGTTATTAATTTGTGTTCTAGACTTCTAGTTAAATTGGGTTCAAAACTCTTGTATAATTAGTTTATTTTCTAGATTTTTTAGGTTCAATTAGTTTCTCTTGTATTGCTGCAGTTTTTTGGTAATAATCAAAAGGTATGTTTTCACTTCTATTAATTATAACTTCGATTATGGCATGTTTGTAACTCCAAAATATGGTTTTGCTTATGTTCAACTTTGACCAAACAAAATTCCTTTTTAACTTATGTTCATTTCCCTTGTGAGTTTATACTTTGTGGTTTTGCTTGATTGTGATGTAAGACAAGAAGACCAAGAAGAAGACTTGAGGATCGAACCTCATGAGAAAAGCCAGACCTCCAGAAGCTGAGCAGAAGATTGAGGACCAGACCTCCACTAGCTGAGAAGAAGATTGAGGACCGGACCTCCAGAAGTTGAGAAGAAGATTAAGGACCGGACCTCATGAGAGAGAACCGGACCTCCAGAAGTCGAGAAGAAGATTGAGGACCGGACCTCATGGGAGAGAACCGGACCTCCAGAAGCTGAGAAGAAGATTGAGGACCGGACCTCCAGTAGTTTGAAAGTGCGAAACCTCCATCTTCATTTGCACTTTTCTTCTCTCTTCCTTTCCATCCTTCACTTTTTTTAATCAACAATCTCATCCTCTTCATTTTTTTTTTTGTTCTTTATCCCACAAACCCCACATGTTTAGTATTGTTTTGTTTATTTAAATTGTTGTCTCTTATTTTTCCTGTGAAAGGATGTTTGGTTGTATTTGTTAGAATTAATGAATATTGAAGAAAATTGGTTCCAAGTTCCAATTTTTGAGTGCGTTTTTACTCTTCTTCTTTGTGATTCAAAGGTCTGTCCCTAGCACAATAGCTAGCCCCCTTCTAGCTTTTGCTGCATGGAATGCGTTTTAATGTAAGATTCAATCCCACTGCAGGATATGTTTGGTGGGAAAATGAATTTTGAATTCTAATTAGTTAGTCACCAAAATTCATGGAGACATTGTTTATTGCTTATATTGTAACACCAATACAACAACCTTATATCTAATGGTGAAGGGAAAAAACCAACTAACTGCAACATTAGTGAGCAGCTGCCTTGTCAGACTGTCATGGCAGATTTTGGCAGAAGCTTCCACCATTCTTACATGTGGGTGACCTTAGCTCCCGTGCCACCCCAACACCAACCTCCAACATGCTCTATGGTGACTGTAGGGTGGCAATGGGCAATACAAACTAACAACAGTGACAGTTGCATCTATTCCTACCAAAAAAAATTGGTTGCCTTTGCTAGATAATGTTGTAGTGGCCGCATACATGCTCAAGCACCATGCTAGCCACTCGAGCGCCACCTACGGCTCTTGCCTCCAAAATTTGTCCCAACACTCCGTGAAGGCTTTTATGGACCCAAAATACTCCAAAAGCTAGGGGGCCAAAATCAAAATAGGAAGAATTACTCAACCTCAATCTTAGGGTATATTTTTTGTTTTGTCTACCAAAAGGAAAATTAAATAAACAAAGCGAACAGGAGGAGTAGCTTGTGATTTCTGCAAGGCATGTCGGCATTAAGAATTTTAGCATCTCCGTGCACCAAAATTGGGGATCTGCAAAACGACAATATTCGTTTCAACTTTGAGTCCGTGGCATTAAGTGTTGTCGTTTACTATTATACACTAGAGTGTCGTCCTCCTCCACATGGACTTCATTAGGTGGCCCTTCCACGAACTCCATGATTCAAGTCACTAATTGAGGGCTATTTTTGTCCCCCCTCTTCCTCATTTTCGTCCTATGCACATACTTTATACATAATATTCGATACCAAACTATATATATAATATATGTTTTTTTCTTTTTTGAAAGGATCCATTTGTATTTTCTTGAGTCATCTACTTTGGGCCATGTACTGTGTATTAGTTCATAGTAGAACTTGAAATTAGAGCACTTTTAACTTGCTATATATATATATTCACTAAACTGTCATCTTCTCTAATGCGTTCATGATCCAACTTTTTGCCTTGATTCGCTTTTAAAATGTTGGTATCTTTAATCGATCGTCATATTTTCACATATATTTGTTGGGGGATTATCTGATTCGATGGGTATGAATGAAATTAATCTTACATGGTAATAATATTACATATGATAACTTTTTATCGTATATAAATTGGGTGATTTACATCTAGTAATATCAAAATATTTTATTATAAACTCTCATATTTATTGAGTTTATTAGGTCAAATTCTGTATTGAATTTAGGTGATTAAGTTAGCAAGTGTTGGATGAAATTTAATTGAGGCCAGGTTAAATTACTCCATTTTTTCTCATCAAAATGGGAAGGTACGTTATGTGAATTTTGTCAATGGCTAATGATTTTCTAGAAGACCCAACGGCTATTTGCACTTGCAGATGTTATGCATGTGGTTGGCTGTCCACATATTGTCAAATGCTAGTGTTTGTCACCTTTAGGCTAGTCATCTCACCAAGTCAAGACTGGCCAGGCCAACCTTCCAATGTTGGAGAAAAAATAAAACAGAAAGAAATGTCTTATCGGAAACCCATTTAAGAAAGAGAAAAAAAAATAAAGAAAAATCATCAAGATAATGTCTTCTCGGAAACCCTAAGGTTGGCAAATGAGAGAGAGAGAGAGAGAGAGAGAGAGCCTTAATTGGTGGAATATGCATTAGAAGAGAGAACCATAGGCTTTGAGCTTACTCCAATAACATTCCACCACCACATATGGAAAAAATAATTGTGTGTTTTTTGACCCTTTAACCTCCACACAAAAAACCACTTATTCCCATTTATGGCATTGTCATTTTTTTTCAGAGTAACAAAATATCTAATCACCAACTTCACTCACCAAACATATATATAGAGAGAGAGAGAGAGAGAGAGAGAGAGAGAGAGAGAGAGAGAGAGAGTTTAATGGTTGTAATTGCAATCATCAGATTTATTTGGTTGACTTTTGACTGTAGACTCTTTAGTTGGTACGCATTTGAATGAATATATTGCTCTCTCTCTCTCTCTCTCTCTCTCTCTCTCTCTCTCGTACGCATTTGAATGAATATATTGCTCTCTCTCTCTCTCTCTCTCTCTCTCTCTCTCTCTCTCTCTCTCTCTCTCACACACACACAACAAAATCATGTTTGAAGCTGATGAATCAGGGATTTCTTCAACTCTGCTAGACATGATATATCTACTACGTACCTAGCTAGCATATCTGAATGAGACCTACTTGTTTGAAGACTAGTACATATAACCAATCAAGTTCATTGGACATTAATTGGACTTGAGGACGGTTTATTTCAAAATCATATATCAAATCTTGTAGAGCCAAGTGCAACAGTTAGCTCGCCAAACTATGCAGGACATAGGACAGTAATAGTACGTATAGACTGTATAGTATGTTCATTTTCAATGTACTACTCAACACAATTAGGCCCTCTAGTAAACATATATACAATTTTATTGATCTACACCCTTACAACCTTGCATAACATCCTATGGTTAATTTATTGGTCCTGTTTGTTGTTTTATACTTGGGGTCCAAAGTATCAAAGCCATTTTTCATATTATATTTAAGATTCAATTAGTATTATATATACTTATATATTTTCTTGTCAAAATGTGATTATATATGTTGTCAAACTGTTCATTTGAATGATTGATTTCATTAACTTTTATTTAAATGTGTGATCTAAATTTACGATTTGATAGCATAAATATTTAGGTCCGTTGACTTTAGATACCAAATTACAATGTTTTTTCATTTTAACTACCAAAACGTTTATGTCATTTCACTTTAGATACCAAAATTTTCAGTCACAACTGTATAGCAAACTAATTTGTGACCTAATCCAAAATGTCTTGTTTTAGGTTAGTACCTAAACTAAAAAAACTTAGGCCCCGTTTGAGATTGTTGTGGAGGACCCAAAAGCTGATGTGGATAACAATTCTCAATCACCCACAACAATTTTGGTGTTTGGTAAAAAAATGAAAAAGTGTTTTGCCCCACAATTCTCAACTCCCCACAGCAAAAATAGAAAGCAAGTTCGTAGGTGCTTTTGAAAGCTGCAGTGAATCACACCAACAATGAAAATTTTATTTTACCCATAATATCATTATTTTAGTAATTATAAATAGCAACAGCAGTTTTACATTACAATTTACCAAACACCTTCATACTGCTTTTTGTACTCACAAAACTTTTGAAAAATATAGTTTACCAAACACTCAACTGTTTTACTTCACAGCTGCTTTTTCTCACAGCAATCTCAAACTAAGCCTTATTGTCTTGCTGTTTTACTGAAAAACTATTGATATTTGGTATTTAATCTTAATTTTCTATAAATATTTACTAAACTACCCGGTAATGTTTACACTAAATATGCCATGTTTTGTGCAATTTTCTAGTAGATGTGGAGTAGTGATGCTGTAGAATGATAATGACATGATGATTTTATGAATTAATACGAGAGGAGTTAGGCTAATTATTAGCTTCTATAGTTATCTCAATCCTATAAGTAGTATAAATTTATGAGAATGATTTGAGGTTTCAAGCTAGGTTTTGAAGTCTCGAAATTTTAAATAAGAGTGAGGCTATGGAGACCACCCTTAGCTGCTGAGTTGACCACCTTAATATATTTTTTCCAATTTTTTTTCTATTTTACCCTTTATTGTAAAAACATGATAAAATCATTTAGATCCATTCGGTGGTCATCTACCGAAACATCCATCAATTTTCGGCAGATAAGTGTCAAATAAATACAAATATTTCGACAAATAGCTGTCGAATGCCTTTTTCATTTCCATTCGGTAGTTATCCACCGAATAATTCACTAATGTTCAGCAGATCACTGTCGAATAACCATAAATATTTCGGTAGATAACTGTCGAATGACCCGACGAACAAAATTAAATTTTTTGTTTTAAGGGTAAAGTTGAAATTTTGAAATAGGGTGGTCAACTCAGTAATTTAGGGTGGTCGGAATAGCCCTGGCCTTTAAATAAACCGGGAAAACTTTTGGACTCTTTTTTTTTTTTTTTGGGACTTTGATTCATCAATCAGGTAGTGGAAAGAGGTGAACTGGGGTCAGCCTGCCCAAGCCCAAGAAACTAAGAAAGGCAAATATTAAATTATAATTTGTCAATTAATAAGCAAATAATTAAAAACCAAAATTAAAGCTGTTCAAAATCTGGTGTTGCGATAGGTATAGTCGACCTCAAACTCATTTTATATGAATTATATCCAAAGTAATGTTTATTAATACTAGAAGCATCACACATCCGATATATGTGTGCAAGTTAGAGTGTGGAAGAGAAAAAGTGAGTGAATACAAAATTACTTTACTATCCTAGTTATTTGAAATCTATATGTTTTCAATGCTCCTTTGAATAACAAAGTTAATTATATTTGTGGGCTTCTAATTAAAGAACCATTTTTTCCCTTAAATAAAGCCTTTTGACCATTGCTACATCTCCCTTTTTATTTTAATATCCAATGTCAAGTGCTCGGCAGTGTTTTTTTCTATAATAGTTGAGTGCTCAGTAGTGTTTTTTCTATAACAGCCGAGCATTGCAACAAGCGCTCGCCACTGCTTCCTCCGCTTTTTTTTTAGGGTATAGGGTACGGGTTCACCATGTACCCTTCTAGAGTGTAGAATAAGGCTTGTGGAGGTTATATGTTAGGTTTTAACTATAAGATTATGGGTCCACCCAAAATTCCAAAGTTAAAACATAACATAAAGGTGACAAACCCAAGCCGAGCGCTTGAGGGAGAAACACGTACAAATGAACTGCTTAGCACTCGGCAATGGCTGCTGAGCGCTTGGCGCTTGGAATCCGTGAAAAAAAGAAATTTGATGCCGTACATTTATAAGAGTTTAGTTAGAATTTTAAAATTCATAAGGCCTTAGTTAGTAAAAGGTAAAATCAGAGGACTATATATAATAAAAGTTTCCATTTTTTTTTTAAGGAAGCGCACTTCTCTTTTCTCGGTTTTGAATTATTTTTCATTTTTTAATACTTTTGATAAAAAAAATTTATTTATAATTTCAAATCTATCCTTTATAATTTTGATGTTCAAATAGTTTAGGTCCTATATACTCCATTTGTACTCCCCTTTGCATTAGAAAGCAATTTTTTTAAAAAAAATTCCTTTGGTTCTATGGAATACAAAAAGAAAGAAATTAAGGTTGTGTCCACGGCCATCAAATCTTATGGGAGCCCGATAATTGGCACTTCTGAACATCAAAAGTTAATTGATGAGGTAGCAATCAACATAATACTTCTACATATTAATTTTTTTTAGTGATGAACATTTTATGACACAAGCTCTTGGGGTTAGTTTCAGTGATGAGAATGGGTGGGATAAGGGCTGAGATTAGACTAAACCCAAAATTTAATTCCCTCCAACAAAATCAAAAATAAAATTTCATGACGAACTTGCTAGCTAACATATATATTTAAAGGTCCATTGATTTTAATTACTAAATTTTAATAACTTTTTAGTTTAGGTATCAAAATTAAATAATATTTTAGATTAAGTACTAGTTGAAAAGTCAAACAAATTAATAAAGTAAAAGGTATTAGAATTTACAAATATTACATCACATGCCACCACAATAAAAAAATAAAAAAATATTACATCACAAATATTACATTAATTTATACTATATTATATTAAAAAAAAAAATCAATCTAGTCACAACTTAAATATGATTGTCTTGGTAAATTGAAAGAGACAACTAACACTACTATACTATATATTATTTTGAGTAAAAGTATTGTTTTGACCTCTATTTATACTATATTGTAGTATAATTTTTCTATAAAAAATTCGATTAATTAAGTCACAACTTAACTGTGACTGTCTCACAATTTAGATGTGACTATGATTCAGTCACAACTAATTTTGAAGTTGTGGGTGTTGTACAATCACAACTAAATGTGAAGTTGAGACTACATTAGCAAATTTTCAAGATAATATAAAAGTCTCAAGTGCAATTTTGTCAAAAATTTATAAATTTTAACTAACACTCATCATATGTGGGCCAAAAGATAAAAATGTCAAATGAAAAAGGCTTAAATCAAATGGGCCAACATATTTGTGACCTAATCTAAAAAACTACATTTAAATTTGGTAGTTCAATTGAAATATTATATGGTCTTCATGCTATACCAAAAAATTATTGGGATTTGGTATTTAATCTTAATTTTCTATATAATTTAAAAGATTCATGAATATATGGTACAAAAGGCACCCATTGAATTACATTATATTCTCAGTGAGCTTCCCATTATTAATGATTATATATCTGAATAAACTTTAGTAGTTAATTAAAGGGTTTTTTTTTTTTTTTAAAAAAGCCTATTATGGAAAAATAGGTTTTTTTTAAGGCTCGCTATCAAAAATCATGTCCCAATGCAGTTCACTTTAATGAAATTTCGTGGAGAAATGCACTAGGCTCCAGCGCGCCTAGCTTTTTTTTTTTTTCACGTCAAGATAATTGTCACTGTCCAATAGTGGCAATTATAGTCACTGTTGGACAATGACAATTCTCACTATGCTACAATACTCAAAACAAGACAACTTATATAAATCTTATGTTTTTTCTTTCATAAACATGTAAAAAAAAAAAGCATAAAACTGACACAAAAATTCAAGCTTTTGGAATATAAAATCTTAATTTTAACAATAACAATAACTGTCACTGTCCAACATTAACTATCGTCTCATATAGTTAATGTTCGACAGTAACAATCCCCCAACACTTGTAGATCGCGCCCAACATTTCCAAATTAGAGGTCGACAAACTCTAATCTGGAGCTCACTAGCCTCCTTCAAGACTCTGGCAATGGGTTATAGTGAAGAGAAGATATAGAGAGAGAGAGAGAGAGAGAGAGAGAGAGAGAGAGAGAGAGAGATTTCAAATCGAAAATGTGATGTCTTGCAAAATGGTTTATAAGGGTTTGAGATACTTCTCCTATTATCAATTGGTTTGGGGATGTATGCTCAGATTCCTTCATGGTAACAGAGTAGGCTATATATGTGTTGGGTCAATGGTCACACGTGCTCCCACATTACCCACTATGAATTGTTAACTTATTAGGCTTGAGTGACGTCATACGTGTTGAAAAAAAGATCTCAGATCGAAAATGTGAGGCTTTGCATAGTGGTTTATAAAGGTTTGGACTACTCCTCTTAATTTGAACACTATTTGGGAAATATATTTGTAAAATTCTAGCAAAAGAGCTAAATTGTCTTTAAAAGACATATATATTTTGACTAATATTTAAATTTCCCAAAAAGTACTTTTTTAGAATAAGCATTAAGGAAAATAATAATAATATTAAAAGTAAATAGTTTTAAAGTATATTTTACAGTCCTTAATGTTAAACAAACTCACCTAATAGTTCTAAATTTTAAAAAGGTCTACTTAATGATAAATAAATTCGCATTTTAAAAAAGAGGTGATGCATAAACAGTGTCAAGCACTCGTACGCCCTTAATTTCTTTTCTTACTGGATAGATTGCCAATTAGTAACTTCTATTATTACTGTTACAATTATGGTGGATGTGACTCCATAACTTTGAATTCTTTGTTTTATGTTGGTTTATTGTTTTTTTTTTTTCATATGTTTATGTAATAGGCAAAATGTATATCTATAAATATCATTTTTATGTGATAAATAATAGTTACTGTTGGACAATGACAATAATAATTACTGTCGAACAATGACTATTTTTCCAGAATATAGAAAAAAAAACTGAGCACTTGATTAATAGTGTTGGCCTATCACTAAATTTTTTAGGGTGGACCGGCCTATCACCTTATTTTCTTAAATGGGCTTTAAAAAAAAAACCCTAATATTAATTGTCAAGAAAACTAAAAGAAATACATAAATTAATGGTCATAGTAAAACGCAAATAATTCTGCCATTTACTCGCAATGGATAGGTTGGATAGCTAGCCTATCAAAATTAGCTAATTGATTTTTGAAAATGACGTTTTCTTACTAGGTAGTTTGACAAAATAGAATTTTATATTATTCGTTCATGAATTTGAATATCAACTAGTGATTTGAATTTCACTTCTTTAAATTTCAATTTCAGATGAAAACAAAAATGAACTTAATCAATAATACCCTAAATTTTAGTTAAGCTAAGGATAAAGTGACAATAACAAAAGGTTGAAAAGACTTGTCAGTGGACAAAAAGTACCATATAACATCTCCTTTTGTGTGGTGCGCAGGGGGCTTTTATACCCTAGCTAATCTTACAGCACCTGCAAAAGGAACGTGTAGATGAGAACAGAGATCGAATAGAAAAACCGTCCATTTTTTGGGAAAGGGACTGCTAATTAATAATACACGCTTATCTCTGTGGGTTTAAAAGCACATTGCATTCCAAGCATCAGAAGCTACCATGGTTAGCCCATGCCAAAACCCAAGACTGGCTTTAGCTAACCAAAAGCTACCTCTCACCTGCCACGTTTTCAGAGATTCAATTAACTCGAATTTGTTTAGCTGATTAATTAGTGGTAGTCCAAAATGCCAAAATGATCATCATCATCGTATATGTGGTCATGATCAGATATATGGGATATGATGGGTTTGATTTTTTTTGGGTACAATTAAGTATGACATGTACGTGTTCTTTTAAGAGTTTGGAAGCTGTTTCTATCAAGAAAAAATAAGTAATGGCAGTCATGGGTTTGATATCTGCTCTTAATATGGGGTCAAAGTGCAGGCTAGGATATCCAAGATTTCGGAAGCTGTTTTAATCAACAGAAAATTGAATTGCTTATAATTATGATATATATTGGTAAGGTCATGTTCAAGTTGTAAGAAAAGTTGGTTACTTTCTTTTTTTGATGCACTAGGAGACTAAAGATAGAAACCTATAAGACTTGACACTGCACGGAAGAAAATCACTCATTCAAAATATGAGAAGATTGTAGAGTAACCAAAAATTTGTCAATGTGATTATAACTTTACGTAACTTGCTAATGTAATATTATTAATTCACATAAATTATATTACGTGTATAATTATTAATATCTAAAATTTTAAGTTTTAAATAATACATTTAAAAGTTATAAATATATTATAATTTATTCGTGTAACAAACGTATAAAAAAATTTGGAGTAACCAATTTTATGGGAATATACACGCCAGATTGGCCTCCTAAAAGATATGTTTGAGATAAACTTTTGACTGAAGAGATATTCCTAATAAAACAAGCACTCACCCGTACAAATACATTTCAAACCCATTGGGAAGTAACCAGAACAATACATATATATATATATAATTAGTACAGAAATTTGCTCCAGAAGTACGTATATATAAGTGAACTTGTATTCTTTTCATTATTTTGATATAAATTGTTGATTCTTTTGTTTAAATATGTAGAATTTAGTGGTTTTCTGACATGTTATTAGAGCTCTGATGAGTTTGAAACCAACATACTTATCTCTTATCATGTTAACTTTCAAAGTAACATTGCTCATAAATTGGCTGTCTGAATTTATTTGCATCTTTCCATACATGATGAGATTGCAGGTAGGTTAGATAGGTTAACTTAATATAGATTGTTGACCCATATTTATAGCTTACACTTTATGGTTTAAGAATGCTTTAAAAGTAAAGGCAATATACGTTTAGAGAGAGAGAGTGATAATGTATAGTTGTATACGGCCATTTAAGGAAGAATGGGGACGATCCATCCCACTGTTTCACACAGCCACAAAGCAACAGTATGTACTTAGTGTTGGCAATTGAGATGCATGTAATTGTAGACTCATTTGACAGAAAAAAAAAAAAAATGTAATTGTAGACTGTAGTATGCACTACGCAAGCAAGCAGAGAGACTACTCATGAGAGAGAGAGAGAGAGAGAGAGGCACAAACACAAGAAGTGGTGGGGAAGGTGAAAAGACAAGTCAAATGTCAAATCGGAGGTCTTTGGTATCATAAGACAGTCAGTGGGTTGTGCTGTCAATCCAAAGGATTTTCTCTTCTCTTCTTTCCATTAAGGGGGCAAAACAACAGCTTCTCCTTCTTTCTTTCTTTCTTTTTTTTTTTTTTTTTTTTTTTGGGATTTCTCTAAATAACACAGAGTTCATAGATATATAACAGGCCCTTTCTCTCAGCCTCTCTCTGTTACACGTGCCAGGTCTTGTCTCACGTGCAGACTACTGCTGGTCTCAAATTTAATAAACTTGGTGTTTGTTGGCAGCAGTCCCAATATGTGAATCTTGAACCCCTTAGGCAGCTGACACGTTTCCCCATGCCCACCCCTTCAATTGCCATAATGGCAGAATCTACTCCCAATTTGTTTTTTGCTTTTCTTTATTTCTTTTATCTTGTTTTTTTACCTCTATTGTTTTTTTTTTTTTCTCAAAAAAGAAGTATAAAAGTTTAAAGAGATTTTGATCTTTCATATGATTTAAAAAATGTTATAGTCTTATAGATAAAGGCCACTTGAATTTACTATACAAAATAAGATATGACTTACAGATCTGTATTTTTCCTCTTAATAATTTTTTTTTTTGAGTCTCATTTCCACTACTATTTTCTATTTTCTTTCTAAATGAACTAAGTTAGGTCATCAGTCATCCTATTATCTTAAACTTAATTAAAAGGTACAAATGTATTGTCATACTATTTTCTCAAATTATTGCACCAATCAACACATTTGAATAAAACTGTCTTTCCACAAAGAGACATTTCACATTTTGAATTGAAATGGTGTCATGGTAACCATCATGACAGTTATGAAAAAGTAGGTGTTTGATGAATTATGGGTATGTATTAATAGACACAAGACCATACCCAAATTGTTCAATTTGTATTTTTCCCCTTTTGTGCTCAAAAATCCAAAACCCTCTTTCACCATATTGGGCTTCTTTGTAAACGGGAAACACTCATGTAACAACACTATCACGCTATTCATTTGGAACCAACAATGATATATATGAAAGACGGGATCATTTTATCACAAAAAAAAAAAAAAAAAAAAAAGACAGGGATCATTTAATCAGCCAAATCCCAAATACTAATATCTCGTATTTGTATTGAATATTAGGTGAAGATATGCATTTAGTATTTATAGCTATTTATTAGATCAATAATACTAATTGTCCCAACTTTTTAGATACTTAACTTGTCCTAAGTGGGACTTGTATTTAGCTCTTCCCCTCACATGGAAGCTTTCTTTTAGGTATTAAGACACATGGACAAATAGTCTTGTCTCTTGAGTGACCGAGTGCTTAAGTGTGGTCCTATTAAGAATACACTATACTTAGTGACATTTTTTTTTTTTTTTAGTTCTTTTGTTCTTTTAGCAAGAGACCATATCCAATAAGTATTTATGGCCTAATTAGATACTTAACCCATCCAATGTGGGACTAGTGCTAAACAATTGAACCATGCGCAATAGCTTTAGATAGCGTTTAATTATTTTGCAGGGATAAGAGCTTTGGAAGCGGTACCGAGCTCAATTCCCATGTATGTTTTTCCTATTCAATATGATGTTGGAAAATCTTATTTAGGCAGTGAAAGCGCGTTTTAAAAAATGGAGTGGTATCTTGAAGACTTCAAGGTTTGTACACCATCACACGTATAGTGTTAGATGTGGCAACATTGGCGACCTCCTATTACTACAAAAAATGTGAGCAAAGCTCATCTTCATTGGTTGTTATAAAAGGGGTGACAATTAAGCAATAGGAACTAAAGTGCCTCGATTTTAACAAAAATGGGTGGCAATTGGGCAATACGGACTAAAGTTCCCAATTGCCACCTCTTTTATAGCAACCAATCATTAGTGGGCTTTGCTCACATTTCTTGTAGTGATATCTCTGAGAGAGAGAGAGAGAGAGAGAGAGAGAGGGGAGGCGCTGACAAAGGAGTGGGGTGGAGCTACCGGTGGTGGGTGGTGGCTGCGTGGGTACCTAGTTTAAGGATAAATAGAATGTATCACTACAAGAAATGTGAGCAAAGCTCACCAATGATTGGTTGCTATAAAAGTGGTGGCAATTAGGAACTTTAGTCCCTATTGCCCAATTGCCACCCATTTTTGTTAAAATCGAGGCACTTTAGTCTCTATTGCTTAATTGATACCCATTTTATAGCAACTAATAAGGGTGAGTTTTGCTCATATTTTTTATAATGTATGAGTGAAAACATTTAAGGGAGGCGGGGGGAGCTAGGGAGTCAAGAAGAAAGCTAGCTACCTGCTCTTTTTAATTTTTTCTTTAGTCATTCTTTCTTCTCCTACTCATTCCGCAATGTAGTCTCATAATCGATACTGTTCAGTTTCTATATCATCGATTAAAGATTATTTATGCGAAAAATTAATCAAATAAAAAATTATAGTCATCTAACTGTTATGAAATAAATAAATAATGAATATAAAATGTTATCAAATAATTAAATAGACGGTGAATATAATTGTTATCAAGTAAATATACGATTTTGATAATAGTTAAATGATTAAACAATTTTTTATTTAATTAATTTTTTATAAAGATGATTTTTAAAAAATAATCTAAAAAATAAATAGTGCCGATTATAAGAATACGCTTTGAAATGAGTAGGATCAGAGAAATGATAACTAGCATTTCTCATAGGGGTAAAAATGTAAAATGCTAAAATAAGTAATTTAGGTGGGTTTGAATGGACTCACTCAAAAATTTTGACATTACAATTAGCCGCATAGTCATAGTGTAATAGTTTCTCTCTCTCTCTCTCTCTCTCTCTCTCTCTCTCTCTCTCTCCTTTTTTTTCTTTAAAATGCTAAAATAAGTAATTTAGGTGGGCTTGAATGGACTCAAAAATTTTGACATTACAATTAGCCGCACTGTCATAGTGTAATAGTTTCTCTCTCTCTCTCTCTCTCTCTCCTTTTTTTTTTTAATAAATATCACACTTTCAATTCTAATCTCTTATTAGTTCATGAGTTTCTTGTGGAATGATATGTGCTAGAATACAAATGGAAATTGGATAGTACACACTGCTGGGTATGGCTATAACAAGTGTCCTCCCCCCTAAATTTTCTCTTTTTTTTTTTGTTATTATTATTATTTTTATATTGGAACTTCCCATTAAATTAAGAATGAGATACATCATACACCCAAAAAATATTACATGCCGGTGGCCACATTTTCTCTTTTCTTAATAAAGATAAAAAAAAAAAGGAAGGTAAAGTTTTGAGAAATTAAATGTTAAATATTTATTCTACATCATGTTATTCAAATAATTATTTCATAAAAATTGTGACTATATAATCATATATAAGCATGAAAAATGTGAGTTATTGAATTACAGTATTTCTATTTAAATCAAATAAGTATTTTACAATACAATAACTTACAATTCTCATATTTTTTTTGAAAGTGCAATCCTTTTAGTACTACACGATCAAAAGCAAATTATACAGTTCCTGCTTTATTCTTCTGAATGCTGACTATGTGCACCATGTAAAGTTTTCCTAATAAGGAGAGTACCATATTTTGTGGCCTAAACTTTTTTTTTGGCCAAGAGTGTGGGCTAAACTTAAACACATACATGGTTCGGACCACATTACTCATAGTTAATTTAGCTACATAGGTCATGCAGTCAACACAGGTCAGAAAAATATCATATCCTATTCCAATTCCCTCTTTTTTATATAAAAAAGGGTGAAAAATTAAACTCCTTTTTTCTGACAACTTATTTCTATATTAACGTAATCACTGTAGCTTAGGGTTATTCATAGTAAAACATGCGGCTAAATAGATCATCAAAATATAATAATAAAAGATTTTTTTCTTTTTATATTTGTTTTTTTCCATTTCCTATTCTTTAATTCTCCTACAGTTCTAAGGTCCTACCCTCCTCCCATCATTTTCTCACCTTTCCCATCTTTTTTTTTTAACTAATCAATTATTTAATTTAATTTTAGATTTCTTTAAATACATCAGCCGCCCAGAAGAGCCACCCAAATTGCTTTCTCTCTCTCTTTCTCTCTATAACAAAATATCTACCAACATCCAACACAATACATCACTCCATTGAGACAAAAGAATCTCACAAAACCACCAACAGTACTACCCTCCTCATTCATTCATTCATTCAATTCATTCATGTTCATCCTTCAACCACTTCATTTTCTCATCTCCTCCAAACAAACCTTTCCCTCTCACCCACCTGAGAGCTAGCCTCTCACAATAACCCTAAAACACTTCATCATCATCATCATCATGAGCAGCCTTGAAGACTCTCTAAGATCTCTGTCCCTAGACTACCTCAACCTCCTCATCAACGGCCAAGCCTTCAGCGACGTAACCTTCAGCGTAGAAGGCCGTCTAGTCCACGCTCACCGCTGCATCCTCGCCGCCCGGAGCCTCTTCTTCCGCAAATTCTTCTGCGGGCCGGACCCCCCATCGGGGCTGGACCCGATATCCGGGTCCAGAATGAGCCCTGCCGGGTCGTCAACCTCCCGTTCCGGCAATTCTCAGCAGCAGCAGCAGGTAATACCCGTGAACTCCGTTGGGTACGAGGTGTTCCTGCTGCTGCTGCAGTTCTTGTACAGTGGACAAGTCTCCATAGTGCCCCAGAAACACGAGCCCAGGCCCAATTGTGGGGAGCGAGGCTGTTGGCACACGCATTGCACCTCCGCCGTTGATCTCGCCCTCGACACTCTCGCTGCCGCTAGATCCTTCGGTGTTGAACAACTCGCATTGCTCACTCAGGTTTAATTTAATTTTTTTTCTCTGCTCCTTCCCCTTTCTCTCTTGGTTAGTGTGTCTCTGTGTGTGTGCAGTCTTATGTTTTACGGGCTTTAGAAATTTGCACAATTCCTGGGTTTCTTCGGTGTTTGGGAAGTGCCAAAACATTTTCTTTTTCATTTTTTCTCTTTTACTTCATTTTTTATACAATTCTAGAAGTTGGGTTTTACCTTCCAATCTCAAACTCTTTTTCCCTCCCAATTTTTTGTTTTATTTTCTCCATTTGAAGTAATAAGGTTTGATTTCCCACACGCACCCGGCCGTAGACTTTTTCCCGCAACTTGAATTTCCTTAATCATTTTTTCTTGAAGCATTTGATCCAAAAATAGTTTTATTTTCTCCTCGTTAGTCTAATGCCCTCTTTCTTCTTCCTCTTCTTCATTTTCTTATTCTAATTATATGTTTGATCACATTTACTCTTCTTTTTTTTTTTTTTTTTCTAGCTAGGTACAAGTAGCTAGTACTCCTTGTAATATATATATATATATATATATATATCACATGTTTTTCTTGATTTCATGTACCATTTCCAAGTTTCTTGAATTGGGTTTTTTTGTAGCTTTTGAATGCACATCCTTGACCTTCTAAATTTAGATCTTGATATAGATATATATATATATATATATCCAGTCTTGTCTTCCACAGTAACCACTACAACTCTTTCCCAAACATTTACTTCCCTCATTTGGGGTTCACTGGAAACAATACATAATTTCAGAAAAAGGACTACTTATCCCATAATTTCAGCGCACACATACACACAAACATCCCATCACTTATTTCATCAATCCAAACACTTACACAAAAACATCCAAAAGTGCATTCCTTTTCCCACTAATGGAATTCCAACGCCATTTCCTTGTTTGTTTTTTGTTTGTTTGTTTGGGTCACACTTGACAGAAGCAATTGGCAAGCATGGTGGAAAAGGCCTCAATTGATGATGTGATGAAAGTCCTATTAGCCTCAAGAAAGCAAGACATGCACCAACTTTGGACCACTTGCTCTCACCTTGTTGCTAAGTCCGGCCTCCCACCCGAAGTCCTCGCCAAGCACCTCCCTATTGACGTGGTGGCGAAGATCGAAGAGCTTCGTCTCAAATCCTCCATTGCCCGGCGCTCAATGATGCCCCACCACCACCATCACCACCACCAACACGACCTCGGCGCAGCTGCCGACCTTGAGGACCAAAAAATTCGCCGAATGAGAAGAGCTCTAGACTCGTCCGATGTGGAACTCGTCAAGCTCATGGTAATGGGGGAAGGCCTAAATCTCGACGAAGCATTGGCATTACATTATGCCGTTGAAAATTGTAGCCGAGAAGTTGTGAAAGCCTTACTAGAACTCGGCGCAGCCGATGTTAACTACCCGGCCGGGCCAGCTGGCAAAACTCCACTTCATATTGCCTCCGAAATGGTGTCGCCCGACATGGTGGCCGTACTTCTCGACCACCATGCCGACCCGAATGTACGGACCGTCGACGGAGTGACTCCGCTGGACGTGCTCCGAACCCTAACTTCCGATTTCCTCTTCAAAGGGGCTGTACCGGGGCTAACCCACATCGAACCCAACAAGCTCCGGCTCTGCCTTGAGCTCGTTCAATCGGCTGCTCTCGTTCTATCGCGCGAAGAAGGCAATGCCGCCGCAAATGCCGCTTCTTCCACGCCAATTTATCTGCCGAATATTAGCGACGATCATAGCAGTAGCAGCAACAACAGCAGCAACATCGCCAACCTTAACTTGGATTCCAGATTGGTGTATTTGAATCTTGGCGCCAGTGCTTCGGCTCATCAAATGGGATCTTCTAGAATGGAGAGTGATCATCATCATCACCATCATCATCAAGATCATCATCACCATGGCAGTCATAACCCAACAATGTATCACCACCACTCTCATGACTACTAGTTCTAGGTGTCTCATGATCACTTATATTAATATTTATTTTTATATATGGAATATATCTTAATTTAAATATTTTAAGAGATTGAAGGAGAGAAAAAGAGAAAATTAGTCCACGAATTTTATGGAAGATTGACATTATTGGATTAATTTTATATTTTCTTCTTCTTTTCATTTGCTTTTTTGTCAGTCCTTTTTCTCTGTTTTCTGTGTGGGCTGTTTCTGATTTTTTGTAGGATGTTCGAAGATCGATCATCAGTTTCTTTGGAGATGGTCATGGTTGGGATGATGATGGAGACAAATGGAGAATCAGAAATTGTTGCTTCTCTGAAATGATGATGATGGATTGGATTGGACGGAGACGCAGGTCAATCTTTTCAACCCCTTGGCCTGTCATCTCCTTTGTATTTATTGATCTATCTAAATTCATGGCCTATTTATTATGGCCCTTATTTTTTTCTTGTCCCCCAGGACCCCCACCCACCTCTCATCATCCCTCTACATATATTATTCTTTAATCATATATTTTAATTATAATTAATCAACATTTTCAATTGTTCAATCAAGTATAAAATGGTCCATATCTGATTTAATTTATATTTTATTATATCGATTCCATTCACATTTATGTCTCCACACGCTTAAGATAGTGTTATGAAATATTATTCTTTTGCTTACACACATTTTTCAAGATAATCAAACTTCGAGCACATTACAAAAACTGGTGATTTTTTTTTTTTAAATCTGAAATGAAGATAGTATGTTTTTTTTGGCAAGGGCTCGTCATTTAATGATTGAGATAATAATTGTTAACACAAACTTTTAACCTCAAATCCTTATTTGAATAAGATTATGATTATAATAGGAGTTGGGTATCTTATGGTAGGGGTAACTATCTATCTAGCTAGTTCTTTGGTCTAATTATAAGAGTTTGTTTGCACACGGGTACTAATTAATTCAAACAGGGAATTATAGGGAAATGAGCTAGCTGTCTGTTCTCACTTCTCATTTCCAATTACTTATATCTGCAATAAGGTCTGAAGAAACATGATTTGGTTGGGTGTCGTTTTGGCCAATATGTATTTTAAAGTAGTACGTAGGAGAGAACTGATGGGTATGGACAAAGTGAGGGCTTGTCTTGCATGAATGCTACAGACTAGACACTAAAATAATTGGTTTTTATCAAAATCTGTCCAGATTCCCTCTTTATAATGTAATCCTCTTTTGTCTTTCTTGCCTTATGATCAGCCCTCTTATATATATATATATATATATATATATATATATATGCAGTTATGCTTCTACATAACATACAGCTAAAAACCCTAGTTTTCTTTAATGTACTTTTGTCTTTGTCTTGACCTCACCTATGGGTTTCTATGGTGGTCAGTGGTCTAATATTGTAGATCTCTTATATAATTAGCTACTCTCCAGCATTTCATAGCATTATTTTTCATTATTTTTAATCTGTTGAACATTTTTTGTTTTCTCATCTTTCTCACAACTTCGATATATATGGATCCGCAAGTTAAGTTAATATATAATGCGTAAGTTTTGTGGTTCTCGATCTACTAGTGCATGTGTAATTCAGACAGAATTTTGCCAAGTGGTGTATGTCTATAGAACAAACCATTTCTTGATGTCCTTTGATCTTCTTTGATGGGTGTATACAATTATGCTCAATATATCAATAATATTCTCATCAATTAATTAAGTTATTGCTTGATTGCACCATTTTTTATGCAAGACTATTTAAATGTAGCATAATCTTGATGATCTAATTTGTGCAATTATATAATGATTGTGCATTGAACTGACTAGCTAGCTAGCTTGCTAGCCTTTTGGGCATCAAAATGCATACATGATTTAGATTATACCACGCTAATAATAATACATATAATGATTGATTTTCCCTTTTTATTTCTTTTTTGATAAATTGATTTTCCCTTGTTACGTAATAGCTAATTGATATTAATTAATCATCAAGTTATGTAGGTTATATAAATGCTGATCCCTTTCTGAAATTGGATCATATTCTCAGTTTCGTAATTAAATCAAGTCTAAAAGTGGATTACTCTATTCTCATCAATGGTGAGGTTTATTTTAATAAATTGAACTAAGGGTAAAAGAATGACTTGCAGTGGTAGAATTCATTTTAAATTGGGGATCAATAGTTCATTTCAGAGACAAAAAATATATATGGACTCTTAAGCTAACCCATCATGTGAAAAAATATATATCTACAGTCTCTCTCCTGTCGATACATGAATTGCATTATATTTTCTTGTCTCTCATCTTAAATTTTTGAACTAAACTATTGAATAACCACTGCAATTAAAACTGTAGTTCAATTCAATAGATGCCAAAACAGTTCACAAAATTGAATTATTGAACTGAACTATTGAACAACCACTGCAGATGCTCTAATGTTTCCTACTCAAGAGAAGTTTTTATTTATTTATTAATAAATTGGGGTTCAAGAGATTTGACTAATCTCTTGTAGTTGTTATTTATATATATATAAGATTAATGAAATTCTAATTGGTTAGTAAGTTAATAAGAAACCAATAACTCAATTTTTTGGGTTCACACTGTATAATAATCATCCATGTTTTAGGTTTATTTCCACATATCATTCTTACAAAAAATTAATCAATTAGAAATTGTTTAACAATTTGATTATGGTTATTATTATTTTAATGTTTTATCCACAATAATATTGTGTTTACCAATTTATTTAATGGTTAATATTCAATTTAATTAATTTGTTACAAAGATAAATTTTAAGAAGACCTTAAAAATATATGGCTAAAGTTATGACATTATGCTTTGTGGTGAGCTCCAAAAGAATAGTTAATTTCATATGAACTTGCTAACTAATTTATGGGATAACATATGCATGTCATCGCCGATTGTTGTTTCCAGTACAAATCTTACTATTTTTCTAATCTTCTAATTAAGCATAGGGGGTATATATATATATATTCGATCAAGTGCAGACGAGTGAACATGCGAACGTGCCACGTACTGAGCGTCGCCAGATTTTGAGGGTATAACTCGATGGGTTCACTTCATCCCCTTCTAGGGTATAGAATAGCCTTATTAGAGATGTTATGTTAGGGTTTAGCTGGAGTCCAAAATTCCAAAACTAAACTATAACATAAACGCAGTCAAACGAGCGCTCGACGTTGGTCACCAAGCACTTGACGTTGAATGCGAATGGAACTATTATTAAATCTTAAAAAAATAAAAAAAAAAACTAAAAGGAGAAGAAGAATATATGGGGTTATTTATGGGTGAATGAGGCTTAGAAGAAGAAGATGGTCCCAAAAACAACAAGAAGAATTGAATATTTGGATTGAGAGATAACTTTGGAGCTGAGGATGATTTGAAAAAAAAAAAAAAAAAAAAAAAAAACATAGAAATTTGAAAATGAGAAGATAGGATTAAAGTCAGCCTGAACAGAAGTTTAGAACTCACAGGATAGGGAAAGGCTTATGTCTAGAGCTGGATAAAGTGGTGGCTGGGTTGGGCTATGGGCTGGGCTTAGACTAGAATACGTGCCTAAGAATTTTTTTTTTCTTAAAGTTGGGCTGGGCTATAGCCTACCCAGCCCTTAGAGTAGCTCCGTCCATGTTGAATATCTATTTATATATGCTAAAAGTTTAAGATAATAAGTGCGAGAGTATATAATTTTATTAGACATTAGTCTAACCAAATATGAGACTAGAGGTCACTAGATAATCATATATATATATATAATTTATGTCATTTTTCTTTAAATTTGAATTTAAATTTAAATTTAAGGAGTGATTTAGAGAAGGAGTGCCGATGCTCTTAGACATACGTCAAATGAATTTTTAAGAGTAGATTTTGTTAATAAAATGATTTATATTACATACTTTCCAGTTAATCTTCATTCAATTTTTTTTTTTACTATAGAACAAGAACAAAGGAATATATTATGGGAATAACTGCAAGACTTTAAACTGCAGTATAAATTCAGTGATTATTATTATTAGTTTTTGTATTTGAAAATATATAATTGTTGAAATAACTGCAAGATTTTAAACTGAAATTGGACGTGTGTTTGATCCACATGGTATCCCCACCCTTTCTTATTGGCTCTCTCTCTCTCTCCTCTCACTCTCTTTCTCTCTCTTTCTTTCATATCTTGTCTCTCTCTTCAAGGGATGCTACATCACTACAACATAAGAATAGGTAAGTTTTTTCCATAGTTTAAACACCAAAATCAAAGAAGTTAAATTTTGAAAGCTATAGAGTGTTTGAAAGAAAGTGAATAAAATCACTATATATGGTGGCACCAGGTTTCTCTAAACAAACATGAAATTGTGGATATGAAGAATATATATATATATATATATATTTGCCTATTATAGATGCAACTGCGTTTTAACAAATCTGATAAATTTAACGTTTTCATTGCATATGTAAATTCGAATACCATATGAAAATCTTTAAAGATTATAAAATGTAGATTCGCAATTAAATAAAATATATTTATTTCTTAACAGGTCACTAACGAGTTTCACGGGTTAACATGAACACGACACAATAAGATGCAACTCGAACACTGAATTTTTTGTATTGTTTTGTGTTGTGTTAACGAGTCAGATAAGATATTTCCAGGTCTACACACCTTTAACAACCTTTCTCTTCTCTCTCTCTCTTCCCAACCAATCAACCCCCACCAACCAACACCAATTTCCTCTTTTCTCACATGTTTTTTCTAATGTGGGGCCACAAGTTTTTTTGGCATATATCCACAATAGCTATATAGTGGAAAATATAGCTTTAGCAAAATGCTAAATATAGTCATGCCATTGTAGTGGATTTTTTATTTTTTTTATCAATTTCACTATTTATGGCTTTTAGCATAGCATTTAGCCATGTCATTGTACTTTCTGTCAATCTTAAACCCAAAATGCTATGGACTCTAAAACAACA
The DNA here is from genome assembly GCF_963921425.1 of Dryas octopetala. Taxonomy (NCBI): domain Eukaryota; kingdom Viridiplantae; phylum Streptophyta; class Magnoliopsida; order Rosales; family Rosaceae; genus Dryas; species Dryas octopetala. The sequence continues at coordinate 13,134,855 of NC_141371.1, forward strand.
CCGTGTTGTGCACAACATAGGATTCTATTTGTAATTGAAAATCTTAGCATTAATAATGATGTAGCCTACTTTTAAGATTTCCAAGTAACGTTTAGTCAAATGATTTTTTCTTGCCAATATTGTTTAGAGTTTTGAGTTTGAATATCCTCCCAAATAAAATAATAATAATAATAATAATCATTGTATATTACTTAAATTTAGAAAATAACGTATAGATGTGCAATTACATAAAAGAGGTAAAGGTAGAAGTTTCCTTTTATTATTGCGCTAAAAAAAGAAGCTTCCTTTTATTACATTGGCATGGAATCAAATTCTAGATCTAGTCGAATCCTAAGCCTTACCCTACCTACCATCATCACTTAAGCTAACCCTTAAGAAAGAAGTTTAGAACCTCAAACTCTGGTACCCTTTTACATTCTATCCACCTCGTTCGCTCTCGTCTTCAAACTTTCTCACTCTCCAGGTAACCTCGATCTTTCATCTACTTTTTCAATCATATGCAGATTCATTTTTTGATACCCAGTTCAGTCACAGTCAGATCTAGTAATTCAATTCTTAGGTTGATTTATATTGTTGATTTTAAATCGTACGCTTTAATTAGTATAGATTATGGAGTATATAGCATAATATTATTTCAGATTTCCAATTATATATTTTATTTTATTTTTTCAGATTTTGTTTTGCACTTTCCACTTTCATCTAGTTTTTCAATTGAAATTGTTGATTCCATTGAGGGTGTGGGTTTGGTTAATTGGTTAGGTTTGATGGATACCGATCATGAAAGGCCTCCTCAAGGTGGAGATTGGAGGAGCCAATTGCACCCAAGTTTCCGACAAAGAGTTGTCAACAAGCTGTAAGTAGTAAAAGCTAGAAATCATGGGTGAAATTTATTTTTTCTTCCATTTCTTTACTTAATTTTGTCACCCAAAAGTATGTTTACTAGTAGCTTTTTATATTGGAGACAATAGTTGTGTCATAGTTTTGTTATAGATCGACGGCATGGCAGTCTCAATATTGAATGTAGAGAGGCATTTAGGCGGTGTATTCAATATGAAATTTCATAGACTTTTGTAGACTTTTTGTAAGTGATAGACTTCTACAAATCGTTCATGGATTTTCATTAACACCATAGACTATACAAGGTTGAATGATTGAGTTTTACAGAATTCTATAGAGTTGAATGGTAGATTTTTGTAGACTTCTAAAGAGTCTTATAGAATTTGAGATACTTTTTTTTTCATGAGTTTATAAAATTAAAATTGTAAATGAAATAATGTATATGAAACAATGATATATAATCTACACATATAGATCATAAAATTCTTGTAAAAATCCAAAACCAATATGATGAACTGTTTTTCCGAAAAAAAAAATAAAATAAAATATGATCTACTGTTTTCAATTTTTTTTATTTTATGAACGTTTGAAATAATAGTTTGTTCTTACCTTGGCAATATTAACGAAACAGAACTTCAATTAGGATTGGGTTCGGTTTGATTCGGCATGGTTTTAGGGCTGAACCGCAAACCAAACCTATTACAAGGAATCAATTCGGTTTGGTACGGTTCCACCATTAAAATTATTCATAACCAAACCAAACCTAAATCCTATTGGTTCGGTTCGGTCGGTTCAATTGATTTAGGCTGACACTTTAAACCCCCCAAAAACAAAATTAGGGTTTAATGAGTTCCTTTGAACCCCCAAAATGAAAATTGAGGGAATTGAAGGAGATGAAACAGAAAAAATAGGAGGAAGATTGATTTCGTGAGGGGTTTCGCTGATTTTGATTTGGGGGAGGGATGGGTTTGAATGAGTGAGGCTGCAAGGTGAGGGAGAATGAGTGAAGGATAAATGGAGAATGAGAGATGGAGAGGGAGATGGAGAGGGAGATGGAGAGAGAGAATGAGTGAGGGAGAATCAGAGAGAGCATGACTGAATGAGCGGAGGGACTGAGCTAGGGAATGATGACTGTTGCAGACGACATGGCGAGAGAGAATGAGAGAGGGAGAGTTGAGATGAGAGAATGAGAGAATGAGAGGGTGAGAGAGTGAAACGAAAAAGGAAAGTTTTAGGGGAGATAGGGTTTCTGAAAGCAAAACGACGTTGTTTCACTAATAAGATGAAGGCCATTGGTCAGTTCTTATGGTTTTTTGAAGATCAAAACCGAACTGAACCTAAGGGATGGTCGATTCGATTTTTGGTAAAAAAAAACTGACTTTTTCGGTTTGGTCAGTTTTTCGGTTTTCAAACCCACCCCTAACTTCAATTGCCAACATTGAACCATCTCAATACAAACCAATAGGTGTATCTAAGTAAACCAATCCAAAACATAAAATTTCAATTCACAAGGAAAAACTTATGTGAGACAATGAATCAAACATATTTGGGCCATTGTCTTACTGTTTGTGGATAAATGCACATGGCTCCAATAACCGACTATACGCTGGCACATGGCTTGCTAAGATCCTACATGGCACTTTGACCAGTACTCAAGTCGTTGACCTGATCAGCTACACCAGCCACCTCATCACTCCCAACTCAGCTTTGCCTCGATCCGAGCCAAACAAGGAGATAAGCACATGCTTAGTCCATTCCATCATGGCACTACTTTAATCCCTTAGCTTAGCTCCCATAAGTATATATCGGATTTGATCCGAACCGACTCTCCTAACAACCTTGCACTTGGGAAAGATTTGGATTGTATCTACTTGGCATCACTCAACTCGACTAGGGGACTGTACCTCATCGCTTTTGAGCTCATCAAGTAATAGCCTTTCTACATTCAAGAAACTCGTGATAGGAGTTTTGGTTCAGCTTGACATTGTACTTCACCGCTCTTGTGGAAGGTTCCGAGAATATCTTCAACCAGACTCGAGTGTCTACTACCTAACATCCTACTATTCCTGACACTCTAACTTGAGATGAGACTCCTAGGGTTATCTTTGGCACCAAAGTCTCCCGTGCATTTAATGTAAAGCATGTTGGGTAGCTGTGTATGACATTATTCCGAACTAGGTGACGTGGCTTCATCTCCATCACTCATCAACATGCAGGTAAACCTCCTATTTGCCTTTTCCTTGCCTATAAATATGCACATATAGCCACAAAGAAGGGGTTCACAAAAAACTCCAAACATTACACACAAACACTTGAGAATAACCAAGAAGATCTTGCCTTGTTGTTCCATATTCTCCCAAATTCATCACTTGTTCTTGTTTGTTCTTCCATGTTCTTGTTCAAACACCTTCACCTATACTTTACTGACTTCATCATCAGAATGTAGTTGGCTGGTACCACACCAATGCTAATTCCTTTGATCTTTGTTCATGTAGGAAGATCTCACCAAAGCCAACCAGCAAGCTTTGTTCATCGCAAGTCATCATCCTAATCACCTTCCAATAAGGCTGAATCATCATCCACTTCATCAACCTTAAGTTGTTGCATCATCAAACAAATTTTTGTATCAACACTTAGATAAAAATTTTCCATGTTAATTGAAGTTTCATGTTACAAGAGACTAGAATGTTTTAGTGAGAATATTTGCACAAAAATACGCAACTAAATGTTATATGATCAAATGAAAGTTGAAGAAAATAAACATTAATAATAAGAAGTGTACTTGGGAATCCATCTTAACATCAAGGCTACTCGTTGTTGCAAGTGCGCTAGACTCTTCATGAAAGACGCCACCTTCTTAATGGGAGTGTTGGATTTATCAAATTTCAGGGTTAGGGTTTATGGAGGAGAATGAGATAGGAAAAGAGAACATGAAGGCTCTAAAGAGAAAAGAAAAAAACAAAATTTTGAAATCCATAGAAATCTTTGGGGAGAATGCTGTAGAATTATGAGATCGACATTATTATTTATACTTCTACCTCCAAAGTCCATGAAACTCCACAATTTAATAAAGTCTTTCAACGTCAATGACTTTTGAATACTATAATACTTTAATTGACTCTCTAAAAGTCTTGATTTAATACTCTCATACTTTCGTGGACTTTTTAAAAGTCTATGAAAATCTTAATTGAATACCACAATAATTTTATAGACACTTTAAAAGTCTAAATTAAATACACCTAGAATTTTCAAGTCTATTAAACTCCATTGAAATCCATATTCAATATACCCAGTTTACAATTAGCAGTGAGTTCAATTATATATGTAGGCACTAATATTTGAAATAAAAAATGCTTACATGAAACGCATGATCGAGTACATTCATTTGGATGCACTGAAGTGAACAAGCTTGAATGCTTTATAATCTGAAAATTTCTTTGGGACGAACATTTCTGACATATAAATAGGATTTTAATTCTTGGATTTTAACATGTTCACTTTTTCATTTTAGTTAAGGAATAAATTTGTGAACCATTAGATTTTTTTATGTGATTAGAAATTGTGATACTCAAATTATGCCTTATGTTCCAATATGTATGATGAACTAGTGACTGCTAAGCTTTGGTTCCCTATACTGAAGCAAAAATAGCACATGTTGTATTCTATTTCGGTTTTTCTTTTTCTATGTTTTCTGTCAAATATATTATATAGTGATGGATTATTCTTTGTAATTTTTAAACTTAATTTAATCCTTATATATTTCTTTTGGGACAATTTAGTCGAGTAATTTGTTAATTAATAACTATGTATTGCATATAAAGAGTTGATTTGTTAAAGAGGCATCCTCCCTTCTCTGGTCAAGAGGTTTCGATCGAACGTGAGAGCAGAAAGTATGAGGAAAAGATCTTTTCTATTTCCTCAAGCCAGGTACTTTCATAACTCCGGGTATCCTAATATTTAATGGTTACATGTAAGCTTACTAAGATTTGTTGATTTTGAAACTCTCTTTGTATTGTGGATGGCATATATTGTAATCTAAGTTTTTTTCGAATCTCATTTTTCAGTCGGATTATATACAAACAGTTGAGGATTTTCTGCGAATTGTTGTTCTAAAGATGACCATGGAGACCTCAACCACCCCCACCAACCTGAAACAGCATCGTGTCCTTGCTTGGAATGTAGACGCTTAGTAACTTTAGTCTTTCCATATAAAATACAATAAAAATAAATAAATTCAGTGTTATTGAGGAATGGCAAGATTCCTAACCTATTTGCAACATTCCAGAATATTTACTCTATTCCTTATGTATTCTTGATCTTCTATTTTTTTTATTTGAAATATTGTTCTTCTTTCATTATTATGTGTTGTGTATCTTTGTATTCAGTGGCGGATCTAGGAATTATTCTTTATGGGGTCAAGATTCAAGTCGAGTGCGGGAGTCAACGGCGGGGGTGAGAAGTCGAATTAGGTTTGCCTGTTTGGGTGAGAGTCGAATGGGGTTTGGGTGGTTGAGACCAGAGGCGAAGTGGGTTTGGGTTAGCCTTTTGAGTTAGGGGCCTAGGGCTCTGTTCTTTCTCCAAATGCAACAAGGGATTGTATTGTCTAAATAGTGAAGATATAAGTCCTTAATTTTTTTTAACGGCCAAAACGACATCATTTTGGAAATTCTCTAAATTAAAAAAAAAAAAAAAATCTTAGCTGCTAGTCACGTGTTGTTATTTTTCTCTTTGCCTCTTTCATACATTTTCATAAACATCTTTCAGTCTTCCACCATTTTTGCCCCTGCAACTTCAAGTCTTCAAGCAGCAGCCATGGGGTCAAGATTTTCTTTATAGGGGAGATTTATGGGTTTATGGGGTCAATTGACCCCATTGACCCCACCCTGGATCCGCCCATGTTTGTATTTAAGCAAATAAATTGTCACAAAATTCATCCATAAAACTAGTTTGACATGGCAAATCACTATCTGTAGCACTGACAATACAAGTTTAACATGGCAAATAAATTGTCAAAACATTCATTCAAAAATCGTAATAATGCAAATACGTGCAACAGTGCATGATGATAGAAGGGCTCAATGGTAATTGGCCATAAACGGATTTGACTATGGGGCGGTGCAGTAGAATAGTGCAACGGTAGGGGGTGGCAAATAAATCCATATATTATTGGGGGTTAAGGCATAATTTGGGTAAGAATAAGGGATTTGCAGTAGTTTACTAAAAATATTGGGCTCGATTATCGATTTACCACTCAAAATTGTAACTCATTCCCACATTGCCACCTGAAAGATTTTTTATCCTAGATTACCACCTGTAACTTACATCTGTGTCTCATTTTACCTTGTTTCATCAACAACTCCGTTAAAAATGTTGATGTGGCCGTTAATACTGACTTGGCACGCTGGATGTGCGTCGAACTCATAAAATTCCTAGGAAAAATTATAATGAGTTTGAGTTGGAAAGAAATGTTGAAAGCCTTAGTCGATGAGGACTTGTGTTATATTGATATTTATAAAATCATAATACATCATGGTTTACAAGAGTTATATAACAACTACATAGTAAGTGATAAAGCTAAGTAAAACTGGCAATTACAGGATGATACATAAGTATCTATAATTAATTAGATTAAATGATGCCTCATGAAGGCCGGATCAATGTAGACTAGGATAGTTTACCATCTTCATATGTTTCAATATATTTAGTCGTTACCTTATTGCATGACATAAAAATGTTAGAATCTTTTGAAGTGGTTGGAAGTAGATTTCCATTATCATAACAATACCATGAATATATGAAAACAAGAGTCCCTCAATTTTAAGGTACTGACAACAAAAAAATTTAACCACAACCACACTTATCCCTCTTCATTTGCATACCACCTTCCAGAAAAGTATTAGAGATGTACACCAATAAAAAGATGAAAAAATACACAGAATAAGAGCAAGTATTTATGAAACTGTTATAGTAACGAAGAATTTAAGAATTCTAAGACTTCAGATTCAACTAGTTCATCAAATTTGAGAATTTCTACTATTGAAATTGAAACTGCAATTGAAAACTAAAAATGTAGTTACAACAAAAATTAATCTGCAAAATCGATTTCAATGTAGTCAACTACAAATCTGAGTGCAAAATGAAGGTAATATCGATCTGCAAATTGGAAATCAAAAATCGAAAATAAACAAACAATAAAATAAAAAACAAAACAAAAAATATAGAAATTAATCAATAGATTAATGTCAAACATACCTTAAAACTCAGCAATTGATGAAGAAAAAAAGATCGAACTGCGAAATCGAAGAAGATCGATGTGCGAAATTGCCGAAGAGAAATTGAGAAGAAGATCGATGTGTGAAATAGCGGAAGAGAAATGGTGAAGAGAGAAGAAAATCACAGTAGACTTAAAGACCCATAGTTCTAGAAGGCAGATGAGTCAAAAGCTATGTTGAATGTCTGTGGCAAGTGAGTTAAGATGACTAACCTGATTGTTAAAAATTTGACCTTATTATTACATTTTCAAAATAGGAGTATAAAGTATTATAGGGTAAATAGTATAACTATCATGCATTCAAGAGTAATTAATTCTAAAATGAATATAATAGAATTGTAGGCAACGCCAACGTATTGAAAACTACAAAAAGAAAAATAAAAGGAAATAGGTGGATAGTTATCACATCATGTAGACATAGAATTTTTTAACATAAATCAAATTGTGTATTAGTATGATTTCATGAGCTTTGCAAATGTCCAAATGGGTATTCTAAAAAGGCAGGCTTAAAGGAACATAGGGACAGGCTCATAAGTTTATAATGGAGTGGACTAGACTTCCAAGCTAGTTCTCACTTTTCTTAGTGAAAATTTTTTCTAAAATTTCAGCAATATCTTATTTATTTTTATGTCATTTTCCAAATTTATATAACATGCTAAAACACTTCATTGATCTAAAATGAAATTTATATAAACAAAACTTGACGATACGAGTGAATTTCATTAATAAAAAACAAAATATACGCCTAGTCAAGGAGGACGTAAAGAGCCTTACCCCTCAAAATAACATTCATACAACAAAGACAATAAAACAACAAATAAACATGCAATACAAGTACAATATAGTACCCTACGTTCCTTCATGACATAAAAACCATCAATTAGAGAATCATAATTATAACTATCAAACAATATATTTTTCAATGTGAATAACCATACAGTCAGCAAGAAAATCATCACATATCTTGTTTTGAAATCGAGTTTTAAAAAATTTTATAGATAAAAATATTCGCTCTGTTGTTGTCATTGAAACATGAATAGTCACTAATAGATGAATCAATCTCTCGACCAACTAGTATGATTTTTTTTATTTTAACAAATTCTAGACGTATTCAAAAGGGAAGACACATGCTCAAATTCTGAAAGTTCACAGGCAAAGGTCACGCCTCTATCTAATTACGTGAAGACTTTTTCTCTTTTTTGTTTGGGATGGAAATCAGTAATCACTAATCAGGTTGTTTCATGTTTGGGCTATTGGGTATATGGGTGTGTTTGAGTTATTGAGCTGAAACTAGTTGGGTTTGGGTCAAGAGTACTACAGCTCAGTTGTAGGTCTGTCATTTAGTGAACATGTAAACGTTGCATCATTAAATGTGACGGAATAATATAAAAATAAAGTGGAAGTGTGGAACACAAAAAATAAATTATAAAGGGTAACCTTAAAGTCTTAAACAATATAAATGTGATTAGTGTAATATTTTGGGTGGCACGATAACAATTAAGCCAATAAAAGATTGGTTCATACTTTTATGGTAATCGAGGTATCTTGCGTCAGCTTCTGTGCAGTAGACTAATTTTTAAACCGATCAAAAAGGGACAATTCACGCCGGTTCATATTTTGATACTTTAGCTTTTGCCCAATTCCCGGACGCGCATAAAGAAAAACTGGCTGAGCAACTCTGGTTCACTTTAGACCAAGAGAAAAACTCTGGGTAACTTTTATCTGTTCGCTCCCATCTTCAAGCTCTTTCAAACTCTCTCTCTTCTCTCTTCAGGTAACCTCTATCACGGTATCACCCATCTCTTGTTCAAGGTAATAAACCAAGTTTGTTTCAATTTGATATGCATTAAATTCATTTTTTGATACCCAGTTCAGTGACAGTCACAGTACTCCAATTCTTAGGCTGATTTCTTGTTATCATAGATCATAGCCTTTAATTTGGATTTGGGTATCTGGTTTTGCAATTCAAATTGTTGTCTTATTTGACGGTGTGTTTGGTTGGTTAGATTTGATGGATGCCCAAAATGAGAGGCGTCTTCAAGGTGGAGAACCCTCAGTGAGAACATTCGATTGGAGGAGCCACTTGAAGCCAGATTCACGACAAAGAATTGTCAACAAGATGTAAGAATATTAAGAAAAATATATATGTTATTGGGATGTCGTGCAATACTAAAATGTGTTTATTTTGAATGTTCAACGACTTCAATAAATAAAGTTGGAATCTTTATTTTGTCTTCCAGTAATTTCCTTAATTTTGTCACCCAGAAGCATGTTATTTGGTTCATGCCAAAAAAGGGTTTGTATGGTCCATTGGTCCAGTATGGAGATGCTCATCTAGTAGTAGTAGCTTTTTATATCAGAGACATGTTGTGTCATAGTTTGTTATAATAAAGGGCAGGGCAAGCTCAATATTGACTGTAGCTAGAGGCATTTAGTGAGCAGTTACTTAGCACTGAGTTCAATTATGCAGACACTAATTGAAATAAAAAAGTTTGAGAGGTATGATGGATATATAGCATATAAATTAAGACTGGTTTTACTATAAAAATAGATAATTATTTGATTGAGGTGCATATTCGTTTACTTACATGAAACCCATGAGTACATTCATGTGGATGTTTTCAGATTAACAAGCTTAAATGATGTGTAACCCTTTTTATGCGAATAGGATTTGTTATAATCAAATTATGCTTCTGTTCTAATATGGATGATGGACTAGTGCCTTCTGTTCAAATTGTTATAATCTACTGATGGATTGTTCTAGGTACTTTTTTGTTTTTTTAGCTTAATATAACCCTCATATATTTTCTTTGGGACAATTGAGGCGACTGATTTTTTCACTCTGAATTCACTTTTGTTCTTAACAACTCCACCTCCATGTTTCATGGTCAATAACAAACTACGTGTATTGCATATAAAGAATTGGTACGTTAAAGAAGCATCCTGCTTTCTCTGGTCAAGAGTTGCACAAAGTCGAGAAAAGTGCTACAACGTTTGAGGGAAGGGTGTTTGATGCTGCCTCAAGCCAGGTACGTCCATAACTCTCGGGGTCCTAATATGTAATGGTACATACATATGACCCTTTTGGTTTGTTAATTTTTGAACTCTCTTTGTATTGTGGAAGCATTGTACTCTAAGTTTTGTGTGTATCTCTTTTTCCAGTCAGATTATCTACGGACAATTTCTCTAAAGATGCTCACCATTGAGGCCGAGTCTCAGATCTCAACCAACCCCTCCAACCTGAAACGGCATCGTGTCCTTGCTTGAAATGTGTAATAGGTGCTTTGTAACTTGGTCCTGTATAAAATGCTTGGATTTTTAAAATAAAAGAATTCAGAATTATAGAAACTCAAATAATTATTGAAGAATAGCAAGGTTCCTATGTTGTGTTCTTCATAATGCTCTATATACAAACACAATATTTATATTCTTGATCTTCTTTCTTGTACAAGCTTTATCAATTGTCCCAGATGCAAAGTAGAACTTTTCTCAAAAGTTGGCATCACCATATATATGTTTCCCCTGAATTTACTAGACATTCTTGGCGAGATCTCAAAATTGCAATGGTTCATCACATTGCATAATAAACAAAATGATGTATATGTAGTGTATTAAACATGTGGATTCTTCAGTGTTTCTCTTCTGTTATATACTTATATATCAGAGTTTAAATTCATCTGCTTGAGTCGATATAAAGTAGCCTGAAACTCTCCCTGAGTAGGTACCGTTGTGAACAGAGCCAGTACCAACTTACAGTCAAATTATGGTGTGTTAAAGTTAGAGAGAAGAGAGGTTGCAAGGGCTAGGGTTTGTTAATGTTGTGTAACTTTGTATTTAAGCAAATAAATTGTCATAATATTCATCCATAAACCAACTAGTTTAACAAAACCTTGGCATATAACTATGAATGTTGCTCTGAACTTGATTGTCTAGTGTTGGAAATTGGTAGGGCATTTTTAGAATATTGGTTCCGCTTGATTATCGGAGGGGCAAATAAACAGTAACCTATGTTTCAAACAGACAAATTTCTTAAATGATGCCTCACAAAACAGCAACCAAACACATTTTATTCATGTTTTTGGTTTTGGACAATGAAAAACCATTTCCTAAAACATTAACAAATGCAGCCTAAAATGCACAAAACCCCCAAAAAGTCGGGTTTGAGTCAAAAACCCAAACAACCCCACACAGGGCTTAAAACATAAATTTGATTTCATGATGCCGGTGTAATGTTCGAACACCCTTTGGTGATGTTCGAACACCTTAAACACTTTTGAGAATGTTCAAACACCCTTTGAGGATGTTTACGAAATTTGTGTGAACATCAACAAAATTGTCAATACCGTGTTGTTAATGTGTTTCTTTTTTGACATTAGTGGAACTAGACAACTAGAGTATATATTCTTTGTATAAATAAGTACATCTTCACTCTTTAGAAAAATATGTGTAGAACTTTCTTGTTCTCACACCTTTGTTTAAACTCCTTATCATGAGTTTATTCTCCTCTTCACCAAGTAAAGAATCCAAATAAAAAGTAACTCGAATGCCTTTCAGATTAGGACCCTGTTTCCTTAATTGTTGGCCTTTTCATTGGCTTTCTGTTTGCTTTGGAATTGTATGATGTGGAACAGCCTTGCTTTCTTCACTTCTTTATGCATTTTTTGCTGGCATACGAATCTTTCTCTCAAGCAACAGATGCACAAAAGGTGTAGAAGCTAAAAGGATAAAAATGTATGTTGGCCACAATATGCAGAATACAAATGGACCAACTGGAACCTGACTTGTTCACCACCGCCCTCAGAAAAAGCCTCTCTAGACATTGCATTACTAGCAGCCCACCCTTATCAGAATCTTTCTGAGCAAGTTATATATTATGCATTAGTAGATGGGACACCATTACAGTACTTCCACATACAGATTAATAATACTACAGTCACCAAGACAAGAAGTTAGCTCATAGCTTCTGCTGCTGTTTCTTCTCCAAAATGGCCAAGACAGAGACACAAGAGAACCAACCTCCACCAGGTCCCCCAAAACACATCCCATCTCTCTCTCTCTCTTTCTTTCTATGTTATAAAATCTCTTTTGTCAAAGAATTTATACCAGGACTCACTTTTTATATTGTTTTGGTTTGAAGGATACCCAACTGCAACTGAGAATCCCCCAACTGGGAAGAAGTTTCGGCCACAGACAAAAAAGAAAGGAGAGAGGGGCTTCATTGAGGGATGGTGAGTTACACAAATTATGCATCAACCTTCTTTTTTCATTTTCTTAACTGGCTATGCATCAATCTTCACTATAAAAAATTCATACATGAAGGAGAGCCTCTCAAAGAGAAACAGGAGAAGGCCTGCCACCTAACTCAGAAGCCAATATTCAAACAATATCATACAATGAATTACTGCAGAAATTAGTGGATTTATTACCCAAACACCATGGATTCCCTAGCAATTAATTCACACAGTGATAAGAGTATAAGAGAGCATTCAAGTGGAACCAATTCTTCCAACAGCTGTAGCATTCAAAAATGCCCTACCTTTTTCCTTTGTCCTGTCTATTGATGCTAATAAATTTGTTTCCTTTGTGATTTCTATTGGTGCAGCCTCTTCGCCTTATGCTGTTGCTGGCTTTGTGAGGAATGCTTCTGAATTATTTATGAACACGACTACTGTAATAGCTTACTAGTGTCAATGATTTCTCTTTTTTATCTTGGAGTGGTTGCCTAACTAATATTATTATTCTGTGGGTAATTACATATTGTAATAGCATACCATCATGCTTTCAATTTCTGCTCATTTGTAATAGTAATTCATTAAACTTATGCTCATTTGTTTGTGATTAGATAGCCCAAAAAGACCATTGCGCTTGTGATAATACAAAGCATAAGTAAATTATACAAGTTATGTTATAGCAAATCTCTAATATGACATAACCCTGTTGCATCGGTCTTCAAGATTGTGAGAAAATCTAATTGAATGATTTCACCAATGTTTGGCACTTTCCAACACTTCAAACAAACAACCAATTGATAATGAGCAAAGGCAGATTTTCCTGCTAAATAAATTATTGGATTCCCAAAACCTACATTATTCTTCTTCAGGCAAGCCCCAGAAACAATATGTTCCAATGCCTACCTAGGCCTGAGAATCAAAGTCAGTATCTTTGGTATCAGAGGTTGAACAAAAAGGCTTCTCCTATGAACCATAATCTATTAACTTAATGATACATCACATTATTTCTCAAGATTCCTCTTAAATTTACAATCAAATTATCAGGGGTAAAGATGCTCGAGCCTGTTTGACAAAGAAGAGAAGACTGCATTTGAATTTAAGTAAAAACAAATATTACTGAATAGCTAACCAACGAGAGATGCTTCTCAAATGGTATCTGATAATGGGAAAAGCTTTTCCAGCATGTTATTTGAAAGGATCTTGTTGGGGTCCAACTCCCTTCGTGCTTTATTGTATGCATCAACTGGAAAACGCTTTCTTAGCCTTGCCTGGAGAGCAGCAAGCTTTTCCTTGTCCTTCGGAATCTGTGCATGATATATGTGTCCGAATAAAATACATAATAGTAACAATATAACATCCTTTATTCAGACATTCTACAGTGATTAATCGGTGGAGAAGAGGCTATGATTATCTACATTATAATTTTAATCAGCACATGCCACTCTAGCTTTTTCCATAGAAAGATTTTTTGTTCTGGTTAAATTTGAATGCAACCCTTTTAAAATGTAATTTTTCAAAGATGTAGGAAGTTTAACATGAACTTGGTGCGTATATGAAAAACGAAAGAGATTAAGGAGTCCACCATCTAAGATGCATTTAATACCTCAATCTTAGCCCAATGTTCAAAAGCAGAATATTTATCCCACAACTGTGCCTGGGCCAGGTGCCTGTAGTGAAAAAACTCTTCTGTAATTTCCTTTCTTTGGCGGGCATCTGTTGTTGGAAGGTACATGATGATACCAACCTGTTACAAAATTAAAAGCTTTCAGAGATGAAAATTATAATTGTTAACAGAATTCGATAAGAGAGGTAACTAATTCCACATATATGGAAACCATTAAGCCCACAATGACTCAAGCCATGCACTGAAGTTTGAGAACCCATCAATCTAATGTTTTAAACGCATTAAAAAAATGATAAAGTTGATCCGTTAATTTACAGATTACACAAGTTGTGTTGTGTCACCTAATAAACATGTCATGTTTGTATCCCAGACCTAAGAAAATTAATTATGCAGATCATATTCATGCCGAACCATATTCTTTAGTACCCTAACCTCAATATGACACAAACACCACCCATAAAGACAAATTACTCCCCCTGTTAAACCTAAACGGAATCTACTTATACAATAAAACACACAAGACTTGTGCCACCAATTCACTTGTCAAGCTTAGTGGATGTAAAAAAAAGATCCAAAAGCCTCAGATATCATTTAAAATTGTCTTGTATGCACGGTCAGCAAGCGATTTATCTTTTCATACTGCTTACGTCCTTCTAATTCAAGATACCTATGAGAAATCAACCCGAGATATAAAGAACTAGGGGAAAAAAGAATGGTTCATGAAATTACCCATGAAAATATATCATCCTCTTTTGTGCTTGAAGCTGGACTCATGGGGCTCTTAGTGCAGGCTGTCCAGCGCTGCTCTATTGGAGCAGGTGCAGGTATTTCTTCCTTCTCGATGAGCTGCTTTAGATCTTCTAAGTATTCAAGGTCTTTCATGCTTGGTTTGGCAAGGGTTCCAGCTGGAAAACAAGTCTCTGAAACCCATTGTTGGCCACCACAATCAAAGCCCAGAATTTCATCACTCCATCCCACTCTGTATCCCTCCGACTTCCTCCAGAACTCAGCCTCAGCTTGATTAACCTTTACGACATGATCTTTGTTGAGAGGATCTAGGGCAAGTAGTTTATCTCTTAACTCTGTAAATGAGAGCTCATTTATGTCTACTTCATTTTTGTCTGGAATCACTCTGCAAGTAACATGTATAAAAAATTAACTACAATGAACAGATGAATCAACACAATACCTATATGGAAAAAAAAAAATTATATGAAGCACAAAGTAGTAGAAAACAGAGGAATAATAATTGAGGACTGGTGATCCATCCTATGCTAACAGAACAGCATTAAGAAAACAGTAGACCATATCAAGGGAAAAAGAAAATCAATCCCAAACAACACTCTTTCAACCCCTAAAAAGAGAGTTTCTGGAAGTTCCTTAAAAAACAGATGATGCTGAACCAAGTATGAAGCAAAATACATTCTTCTCCTAAAAAGTATTTCAAATTCCTTATTATTTTCTATTGAAAGTCTACTATTTCTTTCACTCCAAATGACCCATAGCAATTCTTTCACTGCACTATCTCCATAAAATTTTACCCCTCTTAGTCTTTACAAATCTTCCAAAATCTATGCTGAAATATGAGAAGCAGATCAAGCCAAAATCCAAACTACCTCGGCTAAGCATAAGAACGTAGTCCATTAATTCATAAGCCAAATCACATGCCCAAAACAAAATGATGCAGTGGCTCCTCCTTTCATTTTATGCACTATTGAGGAGATAAAGAAAGGTTGTCAAACCTCCTTAGGGGAGCCAGAGATTTCCAATGAAAAGCTTTAGGATGAAAACTGATAAAAAGCAACCCACCAATCAACTTCTCAAAGAAAGACTTTAGCCATACCCAAAGAAATAACGAACCACGATCGTTAGTCTTTTCCAAGTAAGATAAAGGATTGTATAAAGGAAGAGAATTCTTCCACCTCTCTATTATTAAGGCTTCAGAAAAAACCAAAAAAAAAAAACACTAGAATTTCCAGAAGAACCCACTACAACTCTACAAGATCATAGATAAAGCATCCATTAGCATTAGAAGAACTATAAGTCTAAGAAACCGGAGCATGAAAGGAACATATTCCGCCATCGGTCTTCCCAATATCTAATTCCCTCACAATTATGAAAAAACCAAACTGCAATAAAGCCATGATATCCTTGAGAAATAGCCTTCCAAGGACACTTAGAAGTCACACTACCAGCCCCTGAATAAGTCCAACGGTTTTCATGCATTTCTCACATAAGCTTTTTATTACTTATGCCACAAAGCAGTCTGCTCTAAAAAATCTCCAAATCCAAGAAAGAAATATTCCTCACATCAAGATTGCCGAATGCCAATTGAAAAAAATCTTCCAATTTAACAAGTGATCCTTTCTTCCTTCAATCAGAGCATCCTAACATTCCCATTAGAGCATGAACCATGTGTGTCAGCAGCTTAGCCATGTCATCACCATTTCCAGCATGACAGTTAGATGTTTAGTGTTGTATCAGTAGATAAGGATTGTTAAAAGTTGTTAACTGATTAGCCAACTGGAAGGTCTGTTATGGCTTAGAATGATACAATTTGCTAATAAAAATAAGCGTGTACTGAGCAAACAGACACTCTAACTGAATGAAACCAGTATATCACTAATGCTTCATAGTTCTTGATCTTGAACCTTAAGGTAGAAGTTCCTACCATTTCTTGATTACCAACCCATTTCCTTTCTTGCTTTCTCACATTCAACAAAATATTGATCATCTTCAAAAAATCATACCAACCTTTGACATCAGCTCCGGGAATGATGGAACAACTTATTCTCTCAGTACTTCCATACTTTCAGAGAGTCATAAGAAATCCATTTCTATTAACTCTGAACTCCATGACATCAGAAAAAAAGCTTGTTCTATATTTTCCAAAAAACAACTCTACATTCTTCTAATTAATTGCATGGATCAAATTTCTTTCCAACCAGGCTAAACATCCCAGATGACAAACCAATTGAAAGCTGTCCATGTGACTTTTTAAAAAAAAAAAATTCTTATACCTCTGCACCAAGCAAGTCTTCAACCGATGCCCCTCTCTCTCTCTCTCTCTTCCCTATCCCTTCTTTTCTCTTTTATAGTATTACAGAATTATATACACAATCAAAAAAGCATGAGTAGAGGAATCATATACATCATAACCAAAGCTAAACCAAAGCTAAACCAAGCTACAAAAAATAATAACAAATCAACTATACAAACATTGAAATAGGTTATCACTCCTAGTCCTACTCAGTACAAATATTTACAAAGATAGCTCTAACAATTTGCAATTCATGCCCACCAACTTATATACAACATTCCAGTTAGATGGGATTTTATGACCTTGCTTGACTTTGGTCAAACCAACCCCCACCAAGTAGAAAACAGATTGTATCCAAGTAATTCCAACATGCAAATCATACTCAAACTTACTTGAATATAAATATACATTTCTATATTTACTAATAATGAGTATATTTTTAATTATATACGCAGCTTTCAAGAATTCCAGCCAGTAGTGGGAAAACAAGAATTGACCTGTCAACGAAATTGAAACAGAGAAATGACAATGAAAATGTGCAGTCATGTAACACTGTTTGAAAAAGTTTTTGTCTTTATTTGATTGTACTTACTGGGTCCTTCAAGCCAAGAGAATATGAATAAAGAAAGATAAAGAATTTGAAAAAGGAAATAAGAAAAGAGAAGAGAAATTCAGCAAGTGCAGCTTATAAATGTCTCAAAAGAACTAATACCACCGCTTTATTGTCCTTCAATTTCAACAGGAGAAAATATCTTTCTAAATTAGACAGTTCAACAAGAACAGAGAACAATTGTACCTGTACTTCTTGAGGCATTCCCTGTAGAGATCTTGAACATGCTGTATGGCTTCATCCTTACTATATTTGGGTTTGAACTTTGGGGGACCTTTCCATTTCGATATAGGATTACACCTCACAACCACAACAGTGTCGCTATATGGAATATAAAGGTACTTCACATGTTTATTCTCGGACAGCAATTTCCTGAAGGAGAAAAGAATACTTGTGTGAAACAAATAGATCCTGTATAATTCATATCCTGATTTCGTATTGTACTATACTCATACATGAACACACACAGAGAGTGAGGAATATGTGTGTGTGTGTGTGTGTGTGTGTGTATGAGAGAGTGAGAGAGAGAGAGAGAGAGAGAGCATTGGTTATAACAAATAAAAACAGTGTATTGCAGATAAGCCTCAGTTATCAAATATGAATTCTGAGATTTAAGAACCACAAGTACACGAGCATGTAGTGGTTGACATCTTTTATGTTTCACTAGAAAGTAGTGCTTATTATTACTAGACCAAATTCAATGAAGGGTATCCCATTACAGGCCTCCACAATCAGAAAACTTTGACAAATCTATTAAAATGATCTTTCAGCATTCAGCCCTCAACACTAGTTGCAAGTTGCAATCAACATTCTTGAGAGATTATGTACTTATTTCGCTGAATAGGAGATAATTGATTGATCTGCCCAAAGAAAGGAATAAATGATTACTTATGATTTTTCTTGATCTCTTCCATGCTTGAAACAAAAGTGTGCTCTACAAGCTCCTGTCTCTCAACGCATTGGATGGTGACTTCAGCAACCACTCCAAGGCCACCAAGGCCACAGCGGGCTAAATAAAACAGCTCTGGATCTTTCTCTTTAGAGATTTCTATTGTTCCCTTAGCGGGAGTGACCAGCTTCATGCTGATCACCTGCTCATCAATCGGAGGCAATCTTGCACCAGTACCATGTGCACCAACCTACAAACATATGAACGCAAGAAAAACAGAAAGATTATATCATAACTATTCAGCAAAAATGCCAATCCCTAACACCACATCACTTCATAAAGTCTTTCTTCATTGATATCGTATACAGACTATACTTTCTTTTAACAAATTTTTCTCTCCCCTTTTTTCTACACTATCATAAACAAAAAAGGAATCATAACTGAAGGACAGATAGCAATATATATAAAAAAAATTCTATATTGCCCTTGCAGTTATAGTAGCCAAATTCGGCAATGTGTCCCGTTGGAGATCTCTGCTTCATGTTTAATCACCAAAAAAAGTATGTACACATTGGTGTCACATTAATGGGTTCAGAAAATTCAAAATCACATACCCCAAAAGAGCAGTATATCCAAAAGGCAAATATAAAAACTACAAAATGTGAGCTGGATTACATTAAAAAATCTACCAAAATCCAACAGAAAACAACCACCAAAAAAAAAAAAAACCCAAACTCACCTGCAAAATTCCACCAATCTGCTGCTCCCTAATGGAAGCAAAGTTCTGCAAAGTAAGCCCATGTTCCTTAATCCCATCCACCAATTGCTGCACCCTTATCCCAGCTTGCACTCTGACCCTCTTCTTCTCCTTATCCACCTCCAGAACCTTATCCATCAGCGCCAAATTGACCATCCCGGCCCTCGACAACCCAATCCCGTTCGGGGACAACCCGGACCCGACGGGCCGAATCCGGGCTTTCTTCTCATTGGCATCCCTGACAAGTCTCTCAAGGTCGTCGAGGGTCTCGGGCTGGTGGAAGACCCGGGTCTGGACCTCGTGGGTCCCGCTCCAATTGGAGACGGTGTGGAGCTCCTCCGGCAGAGGAGCGTAGCGGAAAATCTGGGCCTTTTTGTGCTTGGCGTTTTCGGGGAATGGGAAGGAGAAGTAGGTGGCTGCGCCGCAGAACAGGACGAGGGCTGTGTAGCCCAAGTATTTGCGAAGCTCCGAGGCAGATGACTCGGTTGGTGGTGGCGATGAAAGAGAGGAGCATGCACGTATTGGGTTAAATGGGTTTAGTGGGTTTAGGGGGATGGCGGTGGAAGCGACGGTTCTGAGGTTGTTGTTGTGATGGAGGGACTGGAGGGAGCGTCTGAGAGTGAGAGCTCTGAGCATTTTTACTGTTTCTTTTTTTTGTTTTGTTTTTGGGATGGTGGGTTTTTGGGTTTATCAGTGATCAGTAGATCAAGTGGCAGTGTGAACTGGTTGGAGCAATGCAACCAATAAAAAAGAGTGCTGCAGTGCTGCCAATTTGGACACCCTTTTTTTTTTTTTTTTACACTTTTTTTCACTTCACACCAAGGAATAAAATTTCGGGTTTCGAGGAAATTTCGATGGAAATTTCGATGGAAATTTCGACGGAAATTTCGAAGATTTTTAAATTTCGACAAAAATTAGACGGAAACGACGGAAATTACTATTAAAATACGGAAATTTTGAATGAAACTTTATCATATGTTTATTTAACATATTATCTACTACATTGATAAAAAATATTGAAGAAACCAAATTATATGGTAGGTTTTATGTAATATGTGATGAATATAATGCGCGCTGGAGGTAAATACTGTTAAATAAAATTAATATAATGAATAAATAAAATTAGTATATTTTTTATACTCTATAATCTATACACTAAACTCTATGCTTTATATGCTCTAATATTACATTAAACTCTATATACTCTATATTCTTTAGGATATGATATAAGATATTAGGATTTATGCTCTTTAGAGTATTTTTAATTATTTTTATACAGAAATGTATTATGATTTAAGGTTTAAAGATAACTAAACGAAATCCCAAAAAAATCAAACAAAAACTCAAACATTTTTTTTTTTTTTTCCAATTGCCCAAAGACCTCAAACCCTAATCAACCCTAAAGGCTAAAATTGGCGAAAAATTGGTGAAATATTGGCGAAAAATTCATGAACTAGTGTTAAAATTTTCATACAAAAAAAAAAAAGAAATTTAACTCCTTGGCTATACCCTCTATATGCCCTATTAGGCTATACCATAAATATATCCTATATTATTAAATTTACTCAACCCTACCTCCTAAACCATAAACCACTCCATAAACCCTAAATTATATTAAACTTATATACTTACAAACTTATATAAAATTATAAACTTAAATACTCCATAGTGATATTTAGTTTATAAACTTATATAAAATTACTAAATGCATATTATAGTTTTTCTATAAAAAAAAACCATATTATAGTTTATATTGTTTTAAACTTTTAATTAGGTTTTATTACATTTTTAATACCCTAATATCACAAAAAACCATCTTTAAATATGTAATGTATATAGTTTTAGTACAAAGTTTTTAATTAAACTAGTTAATACTTAATAGTAATACCCATAGATTATGTAATTATGTTTTTTTTTTGGTACAAAAATTATATAATTATGTTTATATAGTTGTTTAGTTTATATATGTTTTTTTTTTATATTAAATTTTTTATACATGAAATTCCTAAAACTCTAAAAATTATAAAACATATTACTTCCACTACATCATTCGAACACAAGACCAATAAAAAAAGGAAAGCCTCATCCACTGGACCATTGAATTGTTATGAGTTTTTGTCCAAAATAGTGTATTTATACTCATATTCTTTAATAAACTAATATTAAGCAAGTTATAATGAGTGGGATGACTAGATGATGAGTACCATACTCTAAGTCTATAAGTATGACCTCTTCAGTGGTCACGTCAGTATTTATTATATTATATTATATATCAAGTGGTCAAAGAACCCTAAGTCCCTAACATATCTGATATCTCTTCAGTGTTCATTATTTCTCAACTTTGCGCCGCTTCTTCTCTTCTCTTCTCTCTCTCTCTCTCTCTCTCTCTCTCATATATATTTGTTTCTCAGTTCTATCTCTCCCCACTCTCTGTTGCATCTCTGCCACTTCACTCTCTCTTGCCGCCGATCTCTGCTTTGGGTCACGGGGGGAAGCCAGCGGGGGAGGGAACTGGAAAATGTAGAGAAGTCGTCGGGGGGCTGGGAAGTGCAGAAAAGTCGCCGAGGGGAGGGCTGGCAGATGCTAAAAATGGATGGGTTTATCGAAATTTCGCCAAATTTGGGCGAAATTTCGCCGAAAGTTTACAAAAACATGTGTGTGGCAGCTTCGAAATTTCGGTAGAGCGAAATTTCGCGAAATTTCGAAAATTTCGTCGAAAAATTAACGAAAATTAATGGAAATGTTATAAAATTTCGGGATCTCTAAAAAACGAAAATTTCGGCGAAATTTCGCCGAAATTTTCGAAATTTCATTCCTTGCTTCACACGTTACCATTTTTTTCATAATTGAATTTTCTCGTACACACCCCTCTTAATTATCATAATATTCTTATTTTATCCATTTCTCACAAAATTTGTCACCACAACACATCTCATCAACTCAGACAAAAAAAAAACACTCAACCCATCTCCCTCCTTCACCCAATCACTTCCCTCCCCCTTCACCCGACCCACCCATCCTCTCTCTTCCCTCCGAACATCCATCTTGAAAAACAAAAGTTGTAGCTGGTTTGACGGATCAATGCCCAAACTGGTTGTTTCATTCGGCAAGTACCCGCCAAACAATTTTGGTCTATTCGACGAGTATATGCCGAACAAAACTAACAATTTTAGCTGTCATCCATCGAACCTGCAATTTTTTTTTGTAAAATGTTTGGGGGCTCGTTGAAGGAGAGTAGGGGAAGTAAGGCGGGGAGAGAGAAAGAGGAGAGGCGGGGGTTGGGTTTCGGGAAGAGAGAAAGAAGAGGGGCTGGGGTTGGGTTTCAGGGGAGAGAGAAAAAGGAGGGGATGGAGGTTTCAGTGGGTGGGGATGGGTTTATGTGGGGAGAAGGGAGGCGGCAGGGAGGTTGCTGGTCTTGAAGCCAAACAAAGATAGAGAAAGGGAGAGGAGAGAGAGATAGAGAGAGAGAGAGAGGGGTGGGCCGAGGTGGTCACCAGTCTTGACGAGGTTAGGGTGGGCCGTGGGGGAGGTGGTGTGAGAGAGAGAGAGAGAGAGAGAGAGAGGGAAGGAGAGATGGGTAAAGAGAGAGAAGGAGAGATAGAATGATAAGGGTTTTGAGTAATTTTGTTTTGGGTGTTTTTTGTTATTTTATAAATTAAGTTTTTGGGAGTATGCAAAAAGGGAAAAATGAATGTGTAATAGCAACACTCATAAAAAATGACAGAGGGATTTCGTTGAATTATACTTATCCCTCCTCATTTTTAATATATGATTTGTGAGATTCACTCAAACTTAATATGAAGGATAAGTAAGAGACAACTTATTGTATAGTTGATATTATAATCTTATTAAATTAAACCATTAGATGAGTTATCTCTCACTTGCTATTTGTGTTAAAGTCCCTTAAAGAGAGATTGTGTATACGGATACAACCATCCATAAGTGCAGAAAT
This sequence comes from Dryas octopetala, assembly GCF_963921425.1. Classification (NCBI taxonomy): domain Eukaryota; kingdom Viridiplantae; phylum Streptophyta; class Magnoliopsida; order Rosales; family Rosaceae; genus Dryas; species Dryas octopetala. The sequence goes on from NC_141371.1 coordinate 13,158,066, forward strand.
TTCTCCGAACTCACTGTGAAAATGACACTCGGCCATATGACCATGACATTGCAATCCAACAACATTTCTTTAAAGGAGGGACGTCGTGTCATGGCTACACCATAGATCACGAATTCATGAACAAATACCATAGTTTGGAGCTATGGCCTGGGGGAGGGATAGGGGAAGGGGTTGAGACTTGAGGGAGAAAATTTTGGAATGAAATTTGAGGTGGAAAATGATTTTACTTTACTTTCTAGGTTTTTGCCTTTTAACTTTCTGAAGAGTAGAATAGATTTTAAATTTTATTAAAAATAATTGAATGGATATAACAAATAGACAAGGAGCTTTCACTGAGGACTACAAAGTAGAGCCCACTCTGCATTAAATTTTAAGGAATTTGTTAAAGATGATCGTTCGAAGTAAAAATAAATTGTTAAGATCAATAAACTACAATGCAAAAAAAATAGTGGGGTCCCTCATGCTGAACAATAGAATCATCGGAACTGTCAAATTTAAACACTTTCCTCAATGAGAAAATGCACACATCACATGTGGTCACCACAATGATTGTGATGGCTGGAAGTTAAAAAGCAAATTAATAACCAGCACTATAGCATCAAGGTGTTCGTAAACTACAACTAGATCATTGCAGTGAATACTGCTCACCTTGGAGTCGAACTCTTCAAAGTAGCATTCAACAATTTGGTTTCAAGAGCTCAACGTACACAAGAAACAAAAAGCATAACATCAGACTTATTCTGTACAAAGCATGCCTACATATGATAGCCACATCTCAACCTAACTTTTGAGACGCTTAAATCCTAATTAGTAATTACTAGGGATAGGCTGGTTATATAATCCCAAACTAAGAAGCATATTCTCTTGATGCCCATCTCTCCTGGTACCTTCCAAAAGAGTAGGCTGTTGATGGCATCTCAATCATGTGAAGAGGGTCTGGTTCGATGCCATAATCTGTTAGCGGTCTATGCTCAAGAACATCATCGTGGGTTTTCACAAATTCAGGAATCTCAATCTCCCCCTTCTTTATATCATCCCACAGGTACTGCAGACGGCTTACATACTTGATTTTCCAATATAGGCTGCAAAGAAAGAGAATATTTAGAACAAAGCAGTATCCAAATCAAATTGATAAACTATTACTTATTCACTGTTCGCTGTAACTTGGACATGGGTTTACTTGGAAAGTAATGTATCTAAGGGTTTAAATATAGTCATTTGGGGGACATTTGGGCTTAATTTGCATGGCTACATGCTATAATGTTGCTTCAAACCATATGATCTGTTATGAACCAACTTTAAAAAAGCCAAGCAATGTCAGTCACATGAAGAATTCAACATCAGCCACCAAAATGATTCTATCCCACTTATAACAAAAGCAGATTTGTCTGAATTGCAGTTCATTGATTTCTTTCAACTGCAAGAATTGCGAAAGATGATTCTTGCAATTTAATATTCACCCAACTCCAAAACAGTTTTTCAAAGAGTAATGCTATTTGGACCAAATTAAATGACCAAATGAGAGGGACCAAATGAGGTGTCACTTGGGGAGATGTGGAGATGAGGACCACCTCCCCTCCCCAAGTGACACCTCACTTGATCCCTCTCATTTGGTCATTTAATTTGGTTCAAACAGCATTACTCTTTGAAAAAAGTCAAGAGACATGTCATCTTAAAAATACCTAATGCCCTTAATTTATTTTTATTAGAAATAAATCATTATTATTATTTTCATATTAGATTGTTGGTTTCCAAAATGCATGAAATCACTCACCCTCCACTTAGGAAAAAACGGCCAAGAGTGGCAAAGACGAGTCTTGATCGGAGCCCAGGGTGAACGAAGTACACAACTTGAAGCCTATCCTTCAAATAAGACGGAAGTTCTTCATAAATCCACCTTAAGATAGTCATGCCAGGGGAGTTATCCTCCTTTTGCACTGTACTATGCATGTAAACAATGCAGTATGGACCTTCTGGACAATCACTGCATAATTTTTGGAATATATACCTCTTCAGCCTATCCCCACTCACAACTGGAGCTGCAGAAAGATCAATTAGATTAAAAAATTGTTTGTGCTGAGGGGCTCTCAAAAGTAGAGTAAACAGTTTTTACAAAAAAATAATAAAAAAATAAATTAAATTATTGTGAATTTATTATTTTCCCACCAACATAAAATTCCAAAATAATTTATCCAAACGAAAAAGGGACAAGAATTCCATCTTCTTTCCAAAAAAAGAAAACGGATATAACAGAACCATAAAAAACTGAGCACAGATACAATATTATTGAAAGGTGATACAGAGTCTTCTAAGAAGAACTGCAAGCAGCAATCACAGTATCTGTGCAAGATGTTGGAAAATTCAAAACCAAGTTTTTTTTTCTCCACTAAACACTGGCCATTTCATGTCACTATTGACAGCACCATTATGTTCAGCCATGTAGATTATTAAAAATTGGCTTTCCCTGCTCCAAAACCCAATCTTGAATACTCTCACAAATCATAGACTCAAGTCACTGAACCGAAAACACAAATTATGTCCCGCACCACCCTTTTATCTTCATCTATTGTTAGGAAATCAGGGAAAAGAGCCTTCAAAGCTTATCCCCACAGCATGCACATTCCCTGCCTCTCACCTTAAAAGTTAACTGTTTGCAGACATCCAAAAAGCAACAAATAGATACACAGTACAATAAAGGAAATCCTAGCCCTAAGAAGATCATCTGGTTTTCTCTTTCAATTCCTAATAGCCAAAACCTTAATGTTCCGCCTGAATTATGGAGAATGGTTGTTTATGCTAAACAGGCTCAACAACAAGCAGGATGGTGATAAACAACCCATTTGCTTGCTTTCAAACACTAAACCAGACTATTCGAAAGAATAAGGAGTTAACATTTACAAACGCTACATACTTAAAACCATAGAACAAAACGCAATATATTTCCCTTGAGACATCTATCTAGAAGAAGAAAACAGATAACCATTTCCTCTAATGAGTAAAATTAAGAAACTTTGGGTAAATCCCCGCCACAAAAGGTACTACTTCCAGTAACAGCTTCCACAATTCACAGAACAGACAATCACATATTTCAAGAAGGAAAAACACAGTTCTTTACATAAGCTTGATTTTCACAGTAATCAACTTTCTCTCATCATACACAAAACAATTCAATATAGCACCTTTCCTTACACTATGTCAGTTCAAAATTCCAAAGAGGGGAAATTAAAAAGAAAAAAAAAAATCTAAAACTAAACCAGAAGACCCAAAAAGAATGCATAAGAAAAGAGTTTAACTTAAATTCTTAATCTGCTTTTACTCCCAAGAAAAAAAAAACAAAAGAAAAAAGCAATTACGACTAAGAAATAATAAATAAGTCCCGTAAGTGATACGAACCCTCAAACTACATAACAAAGAAACTTAATTTCCAAACAAACATAGACAATCTTCAAAATCAAACAAAACCCAGAGGCCAAAATAAATTATCAGTTAAATGATATATGAACAACTACGATATACATCCCAACGTATTCTCCAGACGGAACAATAAGTAAAGAGTGTTGGATCTGTTTGTTTACCGGGAAAATACTTCCCCACTATGCGAAATATACGGTTCCCAGACTTGTCACAGCCTTGGATGCGAAAGAACTGCAAGAGCTCAAGATCGGAGAAGTCCTCGTCGGAAGAGAGGTTCTGAGGGCAGTCGTGCCAATTCTCCTCTTCTATCTCTCTCTCCTGATTCGTCAAGAACGGCCTCGCATCAACCCCTAGATCCGATGCCAGTACCAGCACCGAGAAGTCCTCCGGCGAGCTACCCATCTCTGCTTTGCTCGGTTTCCCTCACTTTCTCGCGCTTTCTTTCCGGTTTTCTTGGTGCGTCTGTGTGGAGCGCTGTAGCAGGGGATAGAGGGTGTGGTGTGCAATGTGTGGAACAGACTATGTGAGACTGGACACGTGGGATAATTTCATTCGAGTAGTATGTAGGCATGGTGCAGTGGTAGAGTGGCAGTGGAAGTCGTTTGGAAGACCATTTGTCTTGAAGCACACAGGATTATAAACGGTCTGTTTTATTTACTTATTTATTTTTTAGGTTCAAATAATTTTCTCTATAAAAAAGAAAAGAAAAAACAATCAAATTCATATGTTCAATTGTTAACTAACAAAATTTACAATATAACACCTCTATGGATAGAGACTTCCATTCGAAAACACCTTTTCTTTTCTCTGAAAAATCCATTCAAAAACACATTAACGAGGGTGTATTCAATTAGGATTTTAATGAATTTTTGTAGAGTTTTTAAAAGTTATTGGCTTTAGTAGAGTTAATAAATTTTTAATAACTTTTATAAACTCCACATAAATTTTGACATAATTCTATTTAGAGTTTCTCCGACTTTTCTCATAGATTTTAAAGGATTTTTATAAACTTCTAATAACTTTGATATAATTTTTTATTATTTATTTTAGGATTTCTTCAATATTTTTTTTATTTTTTTATTTTCCGTGAGTGAATGGAATGTGGATGAGCTTCAAGACCGAGATACATGTGTTATAAATTGTCATAATATTGCAAACAATATAAAAAGTTGGGACTAAAATTGTAGGGACCAAAATTATTTTGTTTCATAATTTATTATAAGTGTTCTGAATTTCATTTTTTTATGTTGTTAGACTGTCAAATATTGTGTTTTAACGAGTCGTTAGAATTTGTCTAATTGAATTGACAGGTTGAGAACATTATATAATGTGGTGGTAACATTATTTCTCAAATTATAAATATATAATCATGTGAAGTGGTTGGTTTGAATGTCTTGATGTTACATTGCATTGTGGCAACGTTGTTGGTTTCAACCCAGGATGATGAGTCAATTAATATAAGAGAAAAAGAAAATTAATATAAGAGGATACAATAATTAGAAAAAAAATAAATTAAAAGGTGGGTGAAGAAATAAGATTAGAGGGTTTAGCATCACTCTTTAAAAAAAAAAAAAAAAACCACTTTTTTAATAGTTTTTTAATATTTGAAATCCTTTGAATCTGTAGAGAGAACGCTAGAGTATTATTGACTTTGATATAATATAATTTACACTACAAGTCCATGAAAGTCTTTTAAAGTCTATTATTTAATAAAGTCAATGACTTTTTAAATACCATGTCACTTTTATAGACTCTCTAAAAGTCTTAATTGAATATCATATACTTTTTAAAGTCTTGATTGAATATCATCAGACTTTTATAAACTCTTTAAAAGTTTTGATTAAATACCACTAGACTTTTTAATTCCACCAAAATCATTTAAAATCTTAATTGAATACACCCCTCTAAATGTCACGTAGACTGATAGACATAGCTGACATGGTTTTTTTTAGGATATTTAACCTAGAAGGCCAAAATGAGAAATAAACTTAACTCACTGTTCACTCAACCCAATATTTAACTTTAATGACAAAATTCTTATCGAGTGCTTGACAATTCTTGCAAAGCACTTGCCAGTTCTTATCAAGCACTTGGAACCTAAACATGCACAGTATGTGCATGTGCATCTTAAAAACTGAATATGCAAGCTTAAAAATCCTAAAAAATGCATATACAACTTTAAAATTAGCTCTAAATGCATGTGTTCCTAACCTAAAGGGGGATGAGATCAGACAATGACCATTCGAAGCTAGACTTACCTTAGACCCTAAACCTAGCAACAAAATTAACATATGCCATCTACAAACAAAAAAATTCATTCATGGTGTCGCAAGTTTTGTTTGGTTGGTTGTGGAGAGTGATTCTTTTGAAACTTCTTGTCTTCATAATCTTTGGGGTTGGGGCTTGTTCGGCTGCTGAAGTGAATCTTGTTGAGGAAAGGAATTCCTTCATCAGTTGCACATTCCTAAGAGCATGTGCAATGGAGTGTTAATGTCAATTTAATTTTAGTTTATTGATATTTTTGAAGAAAAAATGTTTGCAATGAAGTGTTAATGTCAAAAGTCAAGAAATTGATATGCAAATTGAAATTGACTTCACAAATGCCAAGAAAAGCTAGACCCACTTGAAAAATAAGATGTATGTGAAGAGAGAGAGTGTACAGTTGGCGACTTTTGATTAGTTGAAACTCTTCCCTTTTCTTTTTGGTCGAAACTATTCCCATATTTTCACTCTTACCATTTTTTTTTTTGGTATTAATTTAAAATTATTTAAAAATACTAAAAATTAGGCACATTTGAAAGATTTTAGTAAGACATTTTCAATGGTATAATTTTTAAAATAATTACATTTATAGATTTTAATTTGTAAGAGAATATACAAAAAGTGATTAAAAAACATATAAGATTTGATTTATATAATTGACTTGAACCATTGCAGTAAAATTGTTTCATGTAAATTCAATTATTGACATGAGATCAATTGAATTGAATTGAATTGACATACATCAAACATTGCACATGCTCTAAGATACTTGTTTGACCCGCTTGATTGTAATATGGTTGCCCATTGGCTTGCTCAAAATGCTTTGCAGAAAAGAGGTATTTGGATGTGGCTAGAAACAAGTGTCACTTGTTGGTTATGGCAATGTATTTAGGTTTATTTGTTTGTAGTTGGTTCTGGTGATTAAAAAAAAAGAAATTTAGAGTTCAGTTTATTTATGAGTCTTTTTTAGACTAAGATCAGTAATGATTTAGAGTTTTTAATCAAGTCCTTTTATTTTTCTTCTTTGACGCCCAAAATTCCGGAGTTAAAACCTAACATGCAGCCTCTACAAAACCCACTCTACACTCTAGGAGGAAAATACCCTTCAAATTGAGGAAAAACTTTATTATGAATTAAAATAATTTTCTTATAAATTAAAAAAATTTTATTATGAATAAAAAAAATTCTTATAAATTAAAGGATTTTATTATGAATTAAAAAAAATTTCTTATAAATTTTAAAACAGGTCTTCATCTAAAAATTATTTTTCTAAATGACCCAACCCTAATTATCTCTTAAAAAAAAACACTTATGATAAAGAGCATTTACTATTACATTCAAATCCATAATTCAAACTCCCTTATCATTTAATCTTATTGGAACAAAAAAAAAAACTTAAAATTTATTTATTATTACATTCAGGCAAAGTTCAAACTCCCTTCTCCTGTAACTTCATTTGTACCAAAAAAAAAAAAAACTTTAAACCATTCTAAAAACAATATCCTAACTCTGTATATAACCTGTTATCCGAAATTAGTCCAACTACATATATGGTCTCTTATATAAAATTGGTGAACAAAGCTTTTGACTACTTGGACTCTTTAGTTTTTGGTCGGATCCATAGTTCGTATTGACAATTTGCAACACTCCACTCAATGTACTTGAACCAAAATAATAAATTGATAGCTTAAAATTTAAATCTAACTCACCACCTAAATAGTCATTTTTCTCTCCATAATGTTAAATGATTCCCAAATTCCACTCACCCATTAATTTCCCAATTATTTACAAAATTGGTGATTCAATTGGTAGCACAGTAAAATTTGTTCTAAATGATCCATCCACGTCTAAAGTTAGACATTCAAGTCCTAGAATATAAAAACCCAAAAAAGAGAATGCTAATTTATGAAGTTCCTTTTCGACCAAAAAAATATTAAGATTGTGAAAATCAAAAAATTGAAACTACATATAGACTTCAAACATCAAAACTACAGTGGATCCTCTCCTCTCCTGTTTTTTTTTTTTTTTTCCTTCATTTTCTTCCTCTACTTCAAATCCTAATTGTCTAACTACATTAAAAACAATCCAGTGGTCAATTCTTTATAAAAGAAAATTGCTGGGATTGCAGGAGTTAAGGAAAAAAGAAAAGGACTAGGATCCTCTCCTATTTTAATTCCTATCCTTTCTCTCTCACATTAGGACAAAAAATGAAGATGACATTCACATGTCTCTCAACTGTGACGAGGAGAAGTGGGCCATTTCATTTTTTCATGAGATGGAGGACACTAGACAATTAGACATGACATCCACCAAATAAATTATCCTATTTTGCTATACAAGAGTCCGAAGGAACCACTTGAGTTTGTCGTTCAGGGCAGGCCACACAAACTTCACCTTTACACATCTCTGGAGTCAATTGGTCAGCTCCAAATTAGTTGTGCGTGCTCCAAAATGCTTTCTTCTTTTTCTTATCTCTCCGCTCTTTGGTAAGCAATCAATTCTCTACTCCTTTAATTCACTGATTCGCTTCATTTCTTTTAGATTTCCAGGAAGAATCTTTGATATTTAAAGGAATTGTTGTGGCTTTAATACTACTGCTCTAGTTGCTGTATCTTTAGCTGTAAATTAAGTTTTCTAAAGAGGCCCACTTCATATTCTGTGTGATTCCAGAGATCCCACCCCTGAAATTGATTTCTCAGCTGAGAATTGCTGGAATTCTCCACACCCAGATTGTTCTTTCAGGAATTGGTGGCGACCCAGTTTGAGTTTTAGAGAGATATCTGGCACACATATTGGAATTTCATGGATACTTTACTCAAAACACATAACAAGCTTGCATTTTTGCACCCCCTTCATGGGTTTTCGGAGAAAGTGAGTAATTCGAGCTCTTCAAAGCTTCAAAGCCATGAGCTTAGATTTGGTGTTAGGAAGTCTCATATGAAATTGGGTAGGACTGGTCGTGTTAATGCTAGCAGCAGTGCTCTTCTGGAGCTTGTACCAGAAACCAAGAAGGAGAATCTTGAGTTTGAGCTTCCCATGTATGACCCATCAAAGGGCCTTGTGGTGGACCTTGCAGTTGTGGGAGGCGGCCCTGCTGGACTTGCCGTGGCACAGCAAGTCTCGGAGGCAGGGCTTTCTGTTTGCTCAATTGACCCGTCCCCCAAATTAATTTGGCCCAATAATTATGGTGTTTGGGTGGATGAATTTGAGGCCATGGATTTGCTTGATTGCCTGGACACTACCTGGTCTGGTGCTGTTGTGTATATAGATGAAAAATCAAAAAAGGATCTTGATAGGCCTTATGGGAGGGTTAATAGGAAGCAGCTGAAGTCCAAAATGCTGCAAAAATGCATATCAAATGGTGTCAAATTTCACCAAGCTAAAGTTATTAAGGTTATTCACGAGGAGGACAAATCACTGTTAATTTGCAACGATGGTGTCACAATTCAAGCTGCTGTGGTTCTTGACGCAACTGGTTTTTCAAGATGCCTTGTACAGTATGATAAGCCGTACAATCCAGGTTACCAAGTGGCTTATGGGATTTTGGCTGAGGTTGAAGAACATCCATTTGATGTAGATAAGATGGTTTTTATGGATTGGAGAGATTCACATCTGAACGATAATATCAAACTGAAAGAGAGAAATGCTAGGATCCCTACTTTTCTGTATGCAATGCCTTTCTCATCCAACAGGATATTTCTTGAAGAAACTTCTCTAGTAGCTCAGCCTGGAGTATCCATGAAAGATATACAGGAAAGGATGGTTGCTAGATTAAAGCACCTAGGTATAAAAGTTAAGAGCATTGAAGAGGATGAGCATTGTGTCATTCCAATGGGCGGGCCCCTCCCAGTGCTCCCTCAAAGAGTTGTTGGAATTGGTGGTACAGCTGGGATGGTGCACCCTTCAACTGGGTATATGGTTGCTAGGACTCTGGCAGCGGCTCCTATTGTTGCAAATGCCATAGTTCAGTACCTTGGTTCTGATAGAACTCTTCCAGGAAATGAACTGTCTACAGAAGTTTGGAAGGATTTATGGCCCATACAAAGGAGGAGACAACGGGAATTCTTCTGTTTCGGTATGGCTATTCTGCTTAAGCTTGATTTGAAAGGCACTCGGAGGTTTTTCAATGCATTTTTTGATCTAGAACCCCATTATTGGCATGGATTCTTGTCATCTCGACTATTTCTTCCCGATCTTATATTTTTCGGGCTTTCACTGTTTTCTCATGCTTCTAATGCTAGTAGAGTAGAAATTATGGCAAAGGGAACTCTCCCTTTGGTAAAGATGATCAACAACTTGATACAGGATAGAGATTAGGATGACTGATATAATTTGTATTATTCATAGTGTTGGTGAATTAGCATCTCAAAAATACGTACAGTTGCTAATAACTGTCAACAAATCATTATGAATCATCTACTTTTGAAAAAAATAAAGGAAAAGAAAAGAAAAAAAAAGGACTCATCCTTACCGCTGTTAAATTCTTTGTGCAATCCTTAGCTCACAGAAACTTTTGTGGTTGAAAATGGCTTCAAATATTTCAATTTTTTAATATATGCTGTGTGCTTACATGCAACCCAACATTGCTATGTTTGATGGCGTGTAATCAATAAAGGTTAGTTTTCCTTGTCTGTTGGTTTACGGATTACCCATTCTGGTTTGTAGGAAAAAAGGGGAAAAAAATGTACTCTGGTTATTGTTGCTTTACTGAGATATCACATTCACCTATAAATCATGAGTTATATGTTAGGTTTTCAAGATAGAGAAGTTAACTGAAGTTGAATTAGAATTCAAAGAGACACAAAAAGTAGTTAACATCAATGAATTTAAGTTGTTCAAAATTAGCTCCATGGCATCATCTATGAATGCCTGAGTTATAGATTAAGTCTTCAAGTTGGATAAAGGGCCACAAACATAAAGAAGTTAAATTGTTGAAAATTTGTTTGATTTGAAGGCTGGAAGGATTTGGAAGTTCTAATACATATATTTACAGTAAATAATAGTTGTAGTGTTCTGCAGTACAGTTCTACAATGCTTACTATCTGAAAATTTTTAGGCTGAATAAATTGAAGCTATAATTATTAGAGCTTTCATTGGCCTGAAATGCAATAGGTCATCTGAAAGTTTTTGGACTTATCTTTTTCTTGAGATTGGGCTAATTGAGGTCGGTTAGAACTTAGAAATTTAACTTCAAATTCAAATTGAACTGAGCATGGGTGAACAAATTTGGTTTCTTAATTTGAACACCAAATTCGAGTTAAGCTCTCAGAATGATGTACACCTGACTCAATTTTGTCAAGAGGTTTTGGAAATGCTGAGAAAAAGTTGCTTCCAACATGTACCTTGGTGGTTATTTTACAGCAATTCATAAAATAGGAAACATATGGAATCACATTGTTTATTACACGAGGACTTGCAAATACACTTTACACACAAAATTCAAATACATCTGACAAAAACTTCTACCAAATTAAGAAAAAGAAAGTACATATTCAACTTGACTTATTTTAGTCACACCTGCACACAGTAAAACAAATGAGAACTGAAAAGTTGGGTTATATGGCTTGTGAAAAACTCTTTAGGCGACGGCAATTGGGGAAGTGTAGAACCATGTACCTAAAAACCCAGAAGGCAGAAACGCTTATGAAAACACACCAAATATATTTTATTACCTCTATATATCTCTCACTTTATGTGTAGCTGTGATTCGAAGTATTGGCATAAGGCACGACAGGGAGAGGGTGGAGAATGGACTGTGTACCAAGTCTGGATGCCGCTTAACCAAAGTGCTGCTGTTACACCCATGAAAGCCAAGAAAGTCCAGGGGCTACTGAAATGATCGTGACAGAACTGAGTCAACCAGGTCTTCCACTTGGTTTTGTAGTGCTTTTCTATGTTGGCTTTAACATTGCGGTATATCTCAGTGTTAGGCACCAAGTCAGTGCCTATCTCATTGAAGAGTTGAGCCACCTCATTATCACTCCCAAGTAAGTTGTCAAGTATGCGTGCTGACCTTAGCTTCTTAACATCGTCTGCATGATCAATGAGTGCATCAAGGAAACCTATGTAAGAGGTGACCCCAAAATCATTATGGAAGTCAGGACACATTTCATAGGCTATCAAATTTAAGAACTTAGGTCCCATTGAGTCGTCTACTGATATTGGAGGAAGACTAAGGAATCCTGCATACCAGTGAGAAGTAAAAGATATGTCCCTCAAGAAGCTACTCTTACTAGGCCTAAAATAGATCCCAGCTGCATTAAGCTCCTGTACATTTCGAAAAGATTGTCCGGGGAAATCTTTAACTTTGTTATTTGGAACATCACTTTTTGGTAGTGGACCTAGCATTCTTGTCCGAAGAAGCTCAAGAAGATGAGTGGGCTCTGGATCTTCTTCTGTGCTTATTGCTAGGTGGTCGTCTGGTTGTTGCTTCTGTTTGTGTCTTTCCGGGTGCTTATGTTTTGCCATAATGTGCAGCTGAACAAAATCCTCAATTGACTTCTTCAACACCGTCGATTTTTCGCTTGAGCTCATCAACAGCTTGAGGACCTGATAAGGGACTTGGTTCTCTAGCAAGAACAAATCCTGTTGTGCAAAGGCTATCTGGTCCCTTTTGATCTTGAATAATTTTTCTAAATCTTCATACATAAAGGAGTATATGAACTGTAAGGTTGAGCACCCATCTAAGAACAACATCCAGGCGAGGGTCTCATCATCATAGCACTTTGTTGCTTCCTCATCGTAGCAGTTCCTATGTTCATTGATATTCTCTTCAATCTTCTTGTACAAATCTTCATCTGTCTGGCCACTTTCTTCGACAAATCTTTTTGTCAATATAAGCTTGAATTCTTGTGCCAGCTTGCACCTTGGTTTACCATGATGGAAAGGGCCTATTGCTACTGCCCTTGGCTCATAGTACTTCTCGAATTTTTCATTATCTCGAAGCATGAAGGGAACCCTTTGGATCTTTGGTTTCGAGCTTGGTGTTGGACTTTTTGGTGCTCTCCTCAATTTGTTGAATCTCTCCTCCCTAGAACTGGTCCTTTCCTCCTCTTGCATTGTAGTGTTCAGTGTTGAAGCTTTCTCCATGGAAACTATGTTGTCCTTTCAGGCTATTTTCAAAGTCTGTCTAAGAAAAGGCTAGTCTCTGGCCTTTTGAGTATTGATTTTTACTTTTTTACATTTACAGGCCATAGAAACTTCATTTTTAAGTAAGAATATAGGAGTGGTCAGCCGGTCACCCTTATTCAGAGATGTTTGGACATGCACTTTGCCAAGCAACAAGTACATTCAATAGCTTTACCTGCTTGGGAAGCTTGGTATCCTATGTGGAAAAACTGTTGATTCTGACTTTTTTTTTTGTTGATTCTGACTTTAACTTCATTGCAAGTTTGGAATAAACGGCAATTATATATGCTGAACAACTATTAATGCCCGAGAAAAAAAAAAAAAAAAAGAGACAGTTGTTACTTGTAACTTTATATGTTTTGTGCTAACTCGAACAGAAATTAAGAACTGCTGGCTGCTGGTGATTGCCTTAGCATAATTCTGACTGATTAATAGTTGGGGGTCGCTTTTGGGGGTCGTTTTTTATACTACAAAGAATGAAAAGCTATATCGTCTTGCATACGACAAGAATCAATGTGCTACACATGCAAATTAATTAATAGTTCCATTCTTGAAAAGAATTTTTCGGGTAAAAAATGTGGAAATTGTTGCTGAAGCCAACTTGGGTGCAAAGGGGCACGGCCCATCCAAAGGTTACCCACCAATTTTGCAAACGATTTAATAACTATGTGTTTTAGACTTTTAGTTTACTACTATATATTATCTAGATATATATACCAATAAAGATGTACGGTCTAGTCAGGCTATTACAAAGTATCCGGGGGAGAGATCAAGCTTCAAGAAATAGTGAATGGTCTTATCAATACACAAATATATAACTCTCCAGGAATTTATGTTGCGCTTATATTCATCATTGTAGGACTTAGGTTCAAGTTTTCCCCAACCCTAGCCTCTTGAGTTCTATGGAGTGTGATTCGTTCGATGCCTTACTCTAGCAACGCATTACCTATCTGACATTCAAAGTTAAGACCTTTTCCAATATAGAGAGGAGAAATATCACTAGACTAATAATTAGTTGATAAGTTTTAAATCTCTTTTAATTTGTAAGCAGCCCAAAGAAGACATTCTCGGAGAGTTGTAGCTTCAACTATAAGCACATTGGATAAATCAAGATTATTTGTATTAACACAAGGTCACCAAAAACATTATGAATAATGAATTCAGCAGCCACAAAGTCAGCCTAAGGAAAAAAAGAAAAAAGGTCTTCGACCCATTCACAAAAATGGGTTGGGTTAGACCTCTTTATGAAATTATCATTTAGTTTCACGATGTCACACTTTATGTATATTTGTGTTTTCAGTAGTGGTATACGAGTGTTTGAACACTCATAATTAGCTGTGTTCAAACGCTTAATTTAAAATTGAACTAGATTGAAAAAAGTTTAAACACAACTTGTTTTTTTTTTACCTTTGTAAAGTTTGTAAGAGGTTTTTTTATCATTTACTAAAAAGTTTTTTCACTCATAAAAATTTGCTTCCAACATATTTGATATATGTAACATGTTGGTTAATTTATAGTAGGCAGGAACTCATAATATAGGCCACGCATGTAATAACAATATTATTTGTTAAATGAGTAACTTACAAATACACTCCTCACACAAAATTCAACTACATTATGACAAAAACTTCAAAAAATTAAGAAAAAATAATAATAAAGAACCGGAATGTTGGGATATTTCATGGACCTTGAAACGTACCAGATGGAGAGGACCTTTGCGAAACTCTTTCTAAGGCAGCAACAATTGGGGAGGCATACAACCATGCATGTACCTAAACAAACCAAAGGGTAGAAAGAGTTAAGACCCGTTTTTATATTGTGTTAATATGTTTAAAACAATATTACTTTAGGCTTTTATTTATTCTTTTAATATAGACTCTAAATACTAAATTCGAAACACTAAATACTTAAACCTTAATATTAGAACAAAGTGATTTTGGACAGTGGTGGAGGCAGCCCAAAAAATTAGAGCGGGCTGAAATATTGGGCCTAAATGAGAAGGGTTGAGAGATGAGTGTTAGAGGTTGGGACTAAAAGTTTTAAGGTCACTACAACAAATATGGCCTAAAGCCACCATGAAAATAAACTATATTAGAGTTGGTGACAATTGATTCATGCCATTGCCACTAATTAATAATTTGGAGGAAGTAGACATTATCCACTAGCCCAAAAAGTTGCTGACTGTCCAACTATTAACAATATAAGTTGATTAATGAGTATCAAACCTCAAAAGGGAAACCATAGAGTAACCAAACTGGAAAATTGGTGGGAGATTTATTCCTTTCCCACAATAATTCCAACTAAGAGGCAAATGTGGGATTAAAAAGTTGTGTTAATTATCCTTTTTTTTTGTTTTGTAAGAGACTTAATTATTCTTTGCCACTTAAGGTTTAAAACTAATTTTAGAATGGTGATTGGAAAATGCCACCAGCTACCCTTGAGAGACATTTTCCAGCTCAACTGTATCAGGGTTTTAAGGGTAATTTAGTAACTTTCATCCTAGGGTTACTTTCAACTTCAAGACTTCAGATATTTTTCTTATTTTCTCTCAACCCGCCTCTCTCTCTCTCTCTCTCTCTCTCTCTCTCTCTCGATCGATCGAACTGGTCCGAGCAGAATGTCGTCCGGCGACTTTGCCAGCGACACCACCCTCAAACTGATCGTCTCCTTCTCTTCTTCGACTTGGTGGTGTCTGATTTTCAAAAAATACAACAAAAGAAGATGGTTGAATTTCAACAGATCCGATCGTGACGATCTGCCGATTTCGACGACGACGTGATGTCATACCATCACCATCTTCTTCTCCTCGTCATGGTGATTAACCTGATGACCTCCGATCATTCACCCGATCACCGTAGCTGGCCGATCGAAACTCTAGAAATCGTGACTTTTCAGTGCCGATTTTCGGCGAGTCTAGCGAAGGATGGCGGCGATTTCAGATTGGGTTTTATCTCCATTCCATTTTCTTTCCATTTATTTTATCTTTTATAAATCCATAATTTGTTAATGTGTTATTTATTTCTTGAGTTGTATCCGATTTAGTGATTTTGATGTTAATTTGCTCCAATTTTGTGTCTCAGATTTTGGGGTTGTTATTCGAACCGACTTTGCCTCCCTCTTTCAGGTATGTTCTCAGCTCAACCACCATTATTAAAAGTTATTAGGCTGGTTCTTCATTATTAAAACTTGCGAACTAGAAAAAGAAATTTAGGAAGCAGCTATGTGTGCACTAGAGCATTTAAATTATAGGTCGTGACTGCTATTCTCTTAGGTCATATATATTGGATATCATATTGCTCCAATGTAACAATCTCCATGTTTTGACTTTTAAATAGCTAGTACTCAGTGGCTAGTTTGTCTGTGATTTCAATTTTCTTTTATCAATGACTCTGCCCAGTGAAATTGATACACAATTTATGAAAACTATAATGTGAGAATAGTATATGTGATGGACCAATATTCTGATCTACTTGGTGTAAAGGTTGTTATGAACAATATTCTTTTTAATTTTTCTAATGTTGCCCAGTTTTCATCAATGTACTAGGTGAAGCAAATTTCTTAGGAGGTGTTGCTTCTGTTAAGGGGCTGAGTAAAGGGATTCAATACTGAGGCAGCAAAGAAGAGGTTCTTTGAGATATATTTGGATAAGTTTATTGATTGATAACTGTATTTTCATTTTTGACTATTCTTTATTTATAATGTGATCAATATTGCAATGAGACTATATCTTGATATGACACTAATTTGATAATTTTTAGTCATCAAGTTGGGACTAACCCCTTATCTATTTCTCTACCACTTTGCTTATTGATTGCTCATTTCTAATGCTTGCCAATGATAGAGTTCCATTCTTAACATGTTAGAAGTTAAGCATTTGTTATAGGCTAACTCAGGTTAATCATTTGGAACTAAGGTTCTTTATTATCTTATTTTTTCTTGGAAGACTGTAATCCTACATACATGCAAAGGCAGTTTGTTGGTGTAACTGAGCGTAGTTGCAAATTTGCTGCAAAGGTGCATCATTGCATGAGGGGACATCTTTATTGCCCTGCCATCAATTAACCTTTTGAGCTAGCAAAGCGTTTATAATATGATTTGTAGGGTTCCTCTGTGTTCTCTAGTGTCAATGCTTAGTTTGATAATTGTGTCAAAGATGACGT
Source organism: Dryas octopetala (assembly GCF_963921425.1). NCBI lineage: Eukaryota > Viridiplantae > Streptophyta > Magnoliopsida > Rosales > Rosaceae > Dryas > Dryas octopetala. The sequence continues at coordinate 13,175,030 of NC_141371.1, forward strand.
GTAAATTGTGTCATCTATGACTAATTTTGTAGTAGTGAATATCATGCCTATTGAAGTTCTTATCATATCTTGCAATGTTATTCTATAAGACTGATAATAACAATTTACGTACTATTATTGGTAAGGATGAAGACATTTTATATAACTTATTGGGTGAATGAAGTTGTTACAATTTCCTTCACTCTCTATTCTTTTTCTCTCTATTTTTTCTCTGTGAACTGTAGGATTAAATTTTGGAAGGCTGTTATGAAGGCAGCGGGATCTAGTGCTCTAAACAACAACAAATGCAAATGTCAGTGAGTTGGTGATAGTTCTAGTGTACATTAGATTATTTTTTTTCTCTGTATACATTAGATCTTTATGATTTTGGCAATGTGGGGGTTCTCTATTTATGAGGGTCACATGGTGGTAGTTTTACTCTTTTGGTTGTATTCTTTTGTAATTGGTGTAAAGAAAACTTATGAATTCCTGCATGGAATGAGTTGTAGTGTAAGATTCAATTGACATATTGTTCTGTGGTCTGATTTTTTGCATAATTCTTGCTGCAATGCAAGTATCAGCAAGCACCATTTGAAAATAATAGAATTGGAAAAGGGTCAATCTGCAAATAGCCCAGAATTAAAAAAATGCAATTTAAATAGCTGCAATTTTATTTTGGTGGGAAAATGCATTTTGAATCCTAATTAATTAGTCACCAAAGTCCATGGAGGCATTCCTTTAATTCAAGTTGCTCTTCACCAATAAAGCAGCTATTGCAACAATGGTGAGTCTGTATTTGCAACTACCTGCAGCATTGGTGGAGGCAGAAACTGTCAGCATGTTGGACAGTTTTTGTCTCCAAACTCCACCATTCCAAAAATTTAGTTTGGGTAGCCACATTGCCACCCCTTTCTCTGCAACAAACAGCCTAAGAGTGACTGCAGGGTGTCTATTGATCATTCAAACCAATCTTTAGTTGCAAATGCATCATTAGATAACATAAATCAATAGTGGATTTAAGAGGATAATGGTGTAGTGGGTGAGTTGGACAAAAAATTTACTTGAGTGGATGTGGTTGGGATGGGCTGCAGATAGGGTTGGGGTGGGCTGAAACTTCTTGGTCAGTCAAATTTATATAGGAAAAAAAGAAAAAAAAAAAAAACTATTTATTAGTTAACTATAGCCTGTGTTACAAGTTACAACCCAAGTTAGCCAACCTCGTGCTCTGTCCATGATTTGGATTTAGGCACTAACAATATAAGTGAAGATTCTATTTCAAGGAAAAATGCATGCATGCAAAAGAACTCGCTGGTATTAATCTTGTACTTATCTTGAAAGCAATGTTGTTTTAGAATTTAAAAGTTAATTTTTATTTCTAGAAAGATTTAGTATTTAAACATATATAAGCGTAAGATGAGTAAGAAAAAGATTAACAGAGAATCCGAAGTCAAGCAAACATATAAAATTTTAGTACCTCGATCCATGTATCGATCACTATATGCGTAGCCGGTGTGTTTTCAAGTAGTGGCATAATCCATCACATGGAGAGGGTTGAACTGAGTCAACTGATCGAGTAGCGAGTTTGGATGCCGCTTAACACCAATGCTGATATAGCACCAAGGAAAGCAAAGATAGTCCAGGGACTACTGAAATGGTCGTCAAGGAATTCGTTAATCCATGTCTTCCACTTGTTCTCGTAGTGCCTCTGTATTTTCTTTTTGACATCGCCGTACGTCTGATCGTTAGGTACCAAGTCGGTGCCTATCTCATTGAACAGCTTAGCAACCTCTTCATCGCTTCCTAACAAGTTGTGGAGTATGTTCTTCGACCTCAGATGCTTAACGTCGTCGGGATGGTCGATGAGCGAGTCGAGGAAGGCTATGTAGGAGGTGACCCCGAAGTCGTTATGGAAATCCGGGCACATTTCGTAGGCGATCAAGTTCATGAACTTAGGCCCCATGGAGTCATCCACTTTGATTGGAGGAAGTTTAAGGAATCCTGCAAAGTACAGAAAATTGTCGAAAGAAATGTCCTTTAAGGACTTTCCCGTACTGGGCCAAAAATAGATCCCGGCCGCCTTCAGCTCCTGCACGTTGCGAAAAGTTGTTTGTTGAAGCCCAATGACGTCGTTTTCGTTTGAGCCACGATCATGAGAAGATTGTGATACTGAGTCTAGCATACGTCTCCGAAGATACTCAAGAAGGTGAGTTGGTGGTTGTTGATGATCTTGTATTGCTATCGCTTGCGCTTGTTCGTCGACTGCTTGCGCTTGTACGTGGTTGTTGTTGTTGCTGCTGCTGCTGCTTCTGTTGTTGTTGTTGCTGCTTCCCTTTAATGGTGCAATAACGTGCATCTTTTTAACAAAAATCTCGATCGACTTCTTCAACCCGTCATGTTGGCTGCTTGAGCTCATCAACAGCATGAGGACTTTATAGGGGACTTGGTTTTCCAGCAAGAACAAGTCCTGTTCTTCAAAGGCTACCAGGTCTCTTTTCATCTGGAACAAATTTCCTAAATTATCATGTTTGTGAATGAATTGCAAAATCGAACAGCCATCTACGAACAACATTGAGGCGAGGTCGTCATTGTTATATGGCTTTGTGGCTTCGTCCTCGTAGCATTCCCTTAGTTCTTTGATGTGCTTCTCAATCTCCAAGCACAAAGCTTCACGTGTCTGGCCACTTTCTTTGATGAAGGCTGCTGCCAATTTGTACTTGAATTTCTCTGCCTGCTCGTACTCGGGCTTCCCATGATGGAAAGGACCGAAAGCTACGGCCCTTGGCTCGTAGTATTTCTTGGAATTTTCGCGATCAAGGAGCCTGCAGGGGGGAACCCTTTGGATCTTTGGTCGAGTCGTAGTTGATGTTGAACTTTGTCCTTCTGCTTCCTCCAATTTTTGTAATCTGTCAGCTTTAGACAAAGGGGTTAACCTTGCCTCCTTGGGTTGGAGATCTTCGCTTACTTCTCCATCTTTTCGGGCCATATTTTCAAAGTGACTGGAATTACAAGCTTCTTTTGATTTGGGGAGGCTGATCGATTCTGTGGGTATATATATACTTAGTAATTCTAGTTTTTGCATTTATAGTAAAACATGCGGCAAAAACTTCAGCTTCAAGAGAATATAGAAGCCACTTTGCCAGTGATCAAGGAACAAGTACACTTCAATTCCTCACTTTATTGCACGAGAAGCTTGGTATATATAACAAGTACACTTCAATTCCTCACTTTATTGCACAAGAAGCTTGGTGTATATATATATATATATATATATATATATATATATATATATATATATATATATATATATATATATACAGGTTCCTTCTGTTGAGGTATACTTCAACTTATTTATGTTGAGGTATGACCTTGTTGGGGCCCACACAAGTCGTTTTGTGTCGATCCGAACCGTTCGCAAGGATCATCTTCATTGATAGATCATCCTTGCAAAAAATTAGCCAAATCGGAAATCATTTGCCTATCTAACTTTGATAAAACAAATGGACGGTTTTATCAAAAATATTTGGTTCGTCCATTTATTTGATCAAAGTTAGATAGGCAAATGATTTCCGATTTGGCTAATTTTTTGCAAGGATGATCTATCTACGGAGATGTAAAAATTGAACGGTTCGGATCGACACAAAACGACTCGTGTGGGCCCCAACAGGGTATACCTCAACATAAATAAGTTGAGGTATACCTCAACAGAAGGAGCCTGTATATATATATATATATATATATATTATGAGGAAGAAATTACTTTTGTGAGTTTTGTCTCGATGAGAAAAAAATTAAAAGTTCTACCTTGCTTTGTGTTAGTTTGATATATAACATAACATGTGAGTCATGTGACAACTTAAATTTTTGGGGTTTAATGATTATTTAATATGGTATTATATTTCTAGTTTCAAAAAGTTTTGAGTTAGAAAAACCTCTAATTTCGTCCCTATAGCTATCTCAACTTATTTATAATTATATATCTATGCAGGGAAGGAAACTATATATATATATATATATACATTAGGGAGACTTAGAGTACAGTTCATTTAATTTATGAGTCTTTCTTAAATTAAGGCCCCGTTTGGAATTGTGGTGGGAGGACCTAAAAGTTGATGTGGGTGACAATTCTCAATCACCTACAATAGTTTTGGTGTTTAGTAAAAAAAATTAAAAATTGTTTTTCCTCACAATTCTCAACCCCCCACAGCAAAAACAGAAAACATGTTTCTACATGCTTTTGAAAACTCAGTGCATCACAACAACAATGTTTAGTAATTATACACAGTCACAATACTTTTTTATTAACATTTACCAAACACTTTGATACTGTTTTTTGTATTCACAGCACTTTTGAAAACATAATTTACCAAACACTTAACTACTTTACTTTATAGTTGACTTTACTTCACATCTGTTTTACTTCATAGCTGTTTTTCCTCACAGCAATACCAAACTGGCCATAAGACCGATAGTGATTTAGGATTTTTAATCAAATCCTTTTATTTTTCTTATTTGACGGCTTTATGTTAGGTTTTAACTCTGAGATTTCCTCTGCCCAAAATCTCAAAGTTAAAACCTAACATACAGTTTCTACAAAACTCACTATACACCATAAGAGGAGAAATACCCTTCAAATCGAGGGAGGACTTTATTATGAATTAAAATGATTTTCTTATAAATTAAAATGACTTTATTATGAATTAAAATAATTTTCTTATAAAATTTAAAACACCTCTAATTTTCATTTAAAAACTATTTTTCTAAAATATCTAAATCTAATTATCTCTATATACTATTCACATTTTTCTTTGATACTTTAAAGTTTTAGAGTCCAATACTTACCTTTTGGATAAAGAAAAAAAAAAAAAAAGAGTACAACACTTACCTAATAGCTTGTAACTTTATTCATGTACGGATGTAGCATATGTTTCATTTGAAACACAGCCCACAGTACAGAAACATCATTATTCCTACATATTACTAACTTCAATTCCTAACTTTATTGCAGGACAAGTTTGGTATATATTTAGTACGTACACTCACTATGCAAAAGAAATTACTTTTGTGAGTTTTGTTTCAATGAATCTAGGAAAAATTAACAGTTCTACTTTGCTTTGTGTTATATTGTTTAATATGGTATTATACTTCTAGTTTCAGAAAGTTTTGAGTTCAAAAAACCTCTAATTCCGGCGTTATCTCATCTCAACTTATTTATAATTATATCCATGCAAGTAAGGGTGTTAGTTTTTTATATTTATATTAGGAGTGCTCTAAAATTAACTAGTTAGCAAGTTAATACGAAGCTAACCATGCTTTTGGGACTACCACATAACTAATCTCATAATCCAAACCGTCAATTATTTAGGTCATACTTCAAAGATCATCATTATAAAAAATCAACTAAATTTGAAATCATTTAGTATATATCAACTAAATTGAAAATCATTTAGTATGTATTGTACTTCAAAGATTCTAGTATATATATATATTATTCACATGTCTTTGATAGTTTAAATTTGAGCAAATTACAATTTAGTACATAAACTTTACATGTTGTTTCAATTTAGTACCCCAACTTTGAAAACTTGCAAAAAAGTACCTCAACTTTCATTTTGTGTCAAAATAGTACCTCCATTAGTTTTTATGTCAAATAAACCGTTATCTGCTGACGTGGCAGGGGTATTTTCGTCTTTTTCTCTAAATTAAAAAAATAATAATATTTTAAAAAAATTTCATAAAAAAAAAAAAAAAAAAAACTTTCCCCAGCCATGCCCCACGCCCATCCCTACCTCCCCTCCCCCACCCCTCATCCCTTACCAGCCCCCCACTCCCCTACCCATCCCCTCCCTCCTCCTCCCCACCCCCACCCAGCCATCCTCCCCCTCTCCCTGCCCCGACCCCCACCCATTCCCTCCTCTTCCCACCCCTACCCCCTCCCTCAGCCATCCTAGCCCGCCATCCTCCCCCCTCTCCCTGCCCGACCCACCACCAGTCCTAGCCCTTTCACCCCTTACCCAACCCCGACCCCTCCCCTGCCCATATCCCCCAATTTGTTTTTAAAATTAATTTTTAAAAGTTTTAAATATTTTAGAACGACGAGGGCTGGGGCTGCATGCAACGGGGGCTGGGGGTGGGGGGTGCAACGGCGCTGGGGCTAGTGGAGAGGGGGTGCGACGGGGTTGAGGCTGTGGGAGGGGGTGCGACGGGACTGGGCTAGGGGCGGGGAGGGGCTGGGGTGCGACGAGGGCTGGGGTTGGGGGGTATGACGGGGCTAGGGGTGGGGGGTGCGATGGCGCTGTGGCCGGTGGGGAGGGGGTGCAACGGGGTTGAGGCTGTGGGAGGGGATGGGTGGGGGGAGTGGGGGGCTGGTCAGGGACGAGGGTGGGGGAGAAGAGGGGCTGGGTGGGGGGCGGGGAAGGGATGAGGGGATGGGCATGGGGCATGGCTGGGGAAAAGTTTTTTTTTTGTTTTATGAAATTTTTTTATTTAATTATTTTAAGAAATTTTTTTATTCAAATAATTTTAAAATATTATTATTTTTAAAATTTAGAGAAAAAGACGAAAATACCCCTGCCACGTCAGCATATAACGGTTTATTTGACAGAAAAACTAACGGAGGTACTATTTTGACACAAAATGAAAGTTAAGGTACTTTTTTACAAGTTTTCAAAGTTATGGTACTAAGTTGAAACAACATGTAAAGTTAAGGTACTAAATTGTAATTTGCTCTTTAAACTTTTATACTCCAATACTTACCTTTTGATAAAGAAAGAAAAAAAAAAAGTACAATACTTACCTTTTGATAAAGAAAGAAAAAAAAAAAAAGTACAATACTTGCCTAGCTAATAGCTTGTAACTTTATTCATGTACGGATGTATAGCATAAGTTTCATTTGGAATAACAAAGGCCCACAATGCAGAAAAACACATTATTCCTACTTATTACTAACACTTGGAAATTGGAATTGGTTGGGGCGTCTTTAATTTACAGGTGCTAAAAAGAAGGAAAAGTTGTATCGTCCTACAGACGAAAGAATCAGGGTTGATATGTGGAAAACGTTGCAGAAGTTGCAGAAGCTCATAGCATGCATATATGTGATCAATGGAAGACCTGTCACTTTCCGTACAGGACCAAATTATTTTATATATGAATTTTCACACTACATATTAAAACACATTACTAATAACACTATAAAGAAACCTGGCCAAAAAAAAAAAAAACTATAAAAGAAAGTTAGTATATTATGACAACGTACGTTAAATTAGTTGATATTGAAATAAATTCCACTAGAGAGACTTGTTTCAACCATTCCCTTCCTAGTAAGCTATATCGTCTTGCATACCACAAGAATCAATGTGATACACATGAAAATTAATTAATAGTTCCATACTTGAAAAGAAATTTTCGGGTAAAAAATATGGAAATTTTTGCTAGAGCGAACTTGGATGCAAAGGGCACATGCTAAAATTAGTTATTTTTGACAAAAAACTTTCTTTTGTATTTTGTAAGTAACCTTTAAAAAACTAAATATTTGATATGGTTTAAATAGAATTTCTCTTCAAAAAATTGTGGTTAGTACTAATTAGTTGACAAAAAATATAATTCATTTTATACAAGGGTTTTTAGTAATCAAATTGGTTTTGACACTTATTCTTACTACTTGGTAACACTTTTATAGAAATTAGTTTTATTTTCATTATAATCTTTAATAGTTAACAAGATTTCCTGATTTCGATTGATCTGAAAACTCATTGATTTTTCTCATTTGGATCCCAATTTAGTAAAATTTTTTTTTAAAAATAACCCTTTTCCATTTGTTTTTATTAAAGACTTTTAATCAATTTTTTTAGAATTTAAAAATTTAATCCTCGAGTAGTGCTCGAGCTCCAATAAAGAAGTGCTCGAACCCCTCACAAGCAAATGGGAGCTCAATACCTACTTGATGATTATATTTCTAAATTCTAAAATTCTTATAAAATGAAACAAATTGTGGTTAGTTTTATAAATTTTTCTTAACAGTTGGTTAAATTCCTTTATATGGTTAAAATTTTGGCTATTTTTTCAAATTTCCCTCCCAAGTTCAAATCCCCCTTCTCCACCCAATCAGGAAAAAAAAAAAACTTGGAAACCGGCCAAATCCTCTTAAGTGGCGCACTATATCAAAACACCTTGAAAAAGAGTTAAACTGCGCCAGGTGCTGCGTTGTCTCTCTCATCCAAAATTCGTGTTCAAATCACGCATCCCAAAATCTTCTGTTTCTTCCTTCCCATCAAATTTGGTCCCCCTGTGGGTCTCTTGTAGAGCCCCAGTACGTTTTCTCTATTGGGTTTTTCTCAAATCGTAGCCAGGTTCTTTTCTTGATTCCTCTTTGTTATATACTTATATCTCGCAAATTATAATTTTACTTCTATAAGGTTGAAGTCAGGTGCTTTAAAGTATTTTTAGGCTATGTGTATCTGGGTTTTGAGTAAAATGACTTTATTTCATGGACAGTGCTTTAATTTGTAATATGTGTTAATAGATTCATAGGAACTGGTTACTGATGCAGTTGTACATGCACTTGATTAATGTATTTATGATTGCTCTGCAGTCCATCTACATAGAAAAGCACATACTAATTGACCCATAACCCAATTTGTTTGGCTGCTATTGAGACTTAGTTGTGTGTCTACACTCATATAAGATATAAGAAATGGTTGTATAGGTACTAAGGATGGAGAATTTTGCTTTCTACTTTCCTTACTGTTCTTTCTATTCTTCTTTCTATTCCCTTCATTTTTTTTTTTTAGCAATAGGATTTGAATCTAGGATTTACCACCTTCCCACTCCAATGTCACTTGAGCTAGAGCTTATGGGGTTCTCCATTCCCCTAGTTATACTGATATTTTTTAAACAACTACATATTTTACTGAAGGAGATTGAAGAAGTGACACCAAACAAACTGAGTGGTTATTTGTTCAACCCTTTGGCTAGCAGTTCCGTAGAGGAAGGGTTTAAAACTTGATTTAGAGGTTTTATATAACAAAAGGTCAGATTAGAGGATACATGGGGCTTGTGTAATACCCTTGTGATCTGATATGTTGCAAACAAACAAGTATTTTTCCATGGTAATAAAAAAGGACAAAAGAATGGAACCGAAATCAGGGAAGAATCAGTAATATGCTTTTAGAAAGCACATCACCTCTTTCATGTCATACACTATCATTCTTGTGTGTATGTTATGCCTCATGTTTCCCTCATTGGCAAGCTCTCTCTCTCTCTCTCTCTCTGTGTATGTAATGATTATATCTAATATAAATAACATGGTCCACTTTATGAGTTGAGTGCAGTTGCAGCTTCATGATCGTTTTGTATGAAATTTAATGTTATTGTTTTGGGTTGTGCCATGGTGGGAGGTTTGTTGTTTATAGAAATTTACATGCCTTTTGCTTAACTATTAATATATATGGAATTTTTAAATAAGAGTGTCCTGAGTATATCATGATGACTAATTGTAGCCCTTTCTGCTGAACATTGAAGTACTGAAAAAGTACATGAGAAGAGTTGAGGCCATGGATCCCATATGAACTGATCCTGTGGTACATAAATCAATGTCATTCCATCGATCAATGCTTGATAGCTGGCCAGCTCTCCATAGGCCACCACTTCTATATTTAGAGAGGTCTATATAGCATATTTGCATTCTTGGTTCTCAGTTTATTGGGGCATTTGTTTTCTTTTTATGTGTTTCCTAAGAAGCGGGTTAATTGATTTTGCAAAAATGCATTTATAATATTGTTTCTCTTGGTCATTTTTGTTTTTTGAAGCAGATCGGAACATGTTTAATGAAGTGGAACTGCTCAGGAATGTGATGGTTCTTGCTGAAAATCTAGACAAAGATAGTGTTTCTTGGCGGTCCATTATAACGAAGCTTTTGGAGGACTTGTTAAGTGAGAAAGCCAGCAAGGATCATGGCTACTTTCTTGCAGTCACTGGCTTAAAGAGGATAGGCAAAGGAGAGGTTGTAAATGACTCAGGAGATGCGTTATTCCGTGTAGTTTTTAACTGTCGCACATTCCTACCTTGCAAGGGAGAAATCTTGGAGGGAGTCGTTCATAGAATATACAGAATCGGAGTCTTGCTGAGATGTGGACCTATTAAATATGCTTTTCTGTCTGCCCGAAAAATGCCAAATTACCACTATGTCGTTGTTGGGGAAAATCCACTTTACTTGTGTCATGAGCGTGTAGGGATAAAGAAAGATATTGTAGTTCGTTTCAAGGTACTTGCAGTCAGATGGGAAGATATAAGAAAGGAGTTTGGGTTGCTTGCCAGTTTAGAAGGTGATTCACTTGGTCCCATTATATCTTCTGGTCCTGATGAATTCGATTTGTAAATATTCAAACTATATGAAGGTTGCTTCTGTAAATTATCTTATACGAAGATGAGTTTATTTTACTTAGATGCTTATGAGAAATGAGATCTGATTTTTCTGTGTTGTGGACACAAGTTTTCCAAAATCATTTGTTGCACGCAATTTAAGTCATATGGTCATTTGTACAAGAATTTGGGGTCCTAATGGCTGCTTGTGTAGTGCTACAAATGCTTATTTGATATTCTAACTCTGGACAGTTCTGATGTTAAAATTGCAGCATATCATTTGTAGTACTACCTTTTCTCTTTATGAGCAATAAAGAAAGGTACTTGATGGGTTGGAAGTGCAGCAAAGAGTATACCCAAATTGGTGCTGCCATGGTAAATTGGTAGTACTGCTTTTATAGTGGTTATAAAATTTAGATAATTTGATGTTTAGAAGAGACCAGTTTTGCATATTTCAAATTACATACATGTCTCTGGGGAATTATTCATATAAATTATGAATTGGCCATCTAATTTAATTCAGTACTCTCAACTACCATGGCTTCCAAAATCTGGTACCCAAAAAACTGCTAGACCACAGTGCAGCACCTCACTCTGCGTCGGCCGTGAAAAGAAACTCACCAACCCATCCCAAACCCAAGAAACCAAATTGAAAAAAAATGGAGGTGTAGAGAGACCAAGAGAGTCCTCAAACAGATACTCACATACTCCTCAAGAGGCTGAGAGAAAACCATTCGGCCCAAATCCAACTGATCGCCAAAATATCAGCAGAATGATTTCTCTCCCTATAAACATGGGACAGCCTTCAGGCAAATGATCAAACGGTTTAGATTATGCCACGTATATCCGCCAATTCCTCCCCTCGTAACTGCTCTCCTCATTTTTTCCCCCTCTTGGCTTATTCCTCCTGAAGAATCTCTCTTGTTCCTAGTATCCTACGTTGCATGAACTGCGAAAGCCAAAACAAGTGTTGGGTTTCCTCTCAAGCTCTCATCTTTTTGAGGTATGATTTTAAAACCCCAAATCCCAACTGCCATTTTTTGCTTTCTTAATCTCCTTAACGGTTTACCATTGCCTGATTGATGCCTTCATTTAGTGGATCAGTTTTTGAGTCTTCGAGGCAATTTTGTAAGTGAGTCCTTTTTTCTTCTATAGTGTGTGTTGCTGTTTCTGCACTTAGAATTCAGACTTCATTCATGGAGCGTAGGCATAATAAGTTACTGGCCTCTGCAAGTTATCAGGCTCAAGGAGTTAGAGCTTGTAGTACTACTGAGACTATGAATGACAGATTTAGTAATCTTGCAGACGAAGTTGCTCATCACATTCTGTCCTTCCTTGCTATAACCGACCTCACTCGTTTTGGTTGTGCGTCCAAAAGATGCAGACAACTTTATCTGTCAACTCCCTCGTTGAATTTTGATGAAATTTCCACAAATAATAGTTTAAATTTGTTGAGTTCTTTGGATAGGTTCTTAATGCATCGTGGGAATAATAAGATACAGTGCTTTCGCATAGGCTCTTGTGTTTTTTGGATCCATTTGAATGAAATAAGAAGCTTCTGCAAAGATGTGAAATTTCGAATGATGACCTGGATCCACTATGCTGTAAAGTGTAACGTTGAAGTCATTCATCTTGGGAACTTTACATCTTATTGTTATTTGGACAAAGAGTACTATGCATCTAAGGAGACACCATCCTTTCCGTCTTGTGTTTTTCTTTGTGAATCTTTGAGGTCACTATTTGTGGGAATGCAATGCAAGATGCCTAAAGCACCCTCACTCACTTCTTTCTCTAATCTTGAATACTTAAGGTTCAGATTTGTTCATGTATCGGATGAGGGGATTTTCAAATGGATCTCATGTTGCTGCAAATGCATCAAGGAATTACATCTTGAACATGTTGGTGGGATACACAATGTCACCATTGAAAGTTCCTCTCTGATATCATTTAGATTTAAGCATGCTGCTTATCGCGATTTTCATATCTGTCATCTTAACATCTCAGGTGAGAAAATCGAAGAGATACATGTAGACTGGAAATTCGATTCACCTGGCAACAAATCTTTGAATATACTTGCTCCAAGTCTTAAATATCTAAAATTGGAAGGGAATTTGTCAATTCACCTAAATCTGGGGAGCTTCATGTGTTTAGAAAAAGCTGAGCTTCTTCTGGAGCCCAAGGCTGATGAATTTAACATTGTGTTTGAGGTTATTTACAGTATACGCAGGGCAAAAGTTCTTGTTCTAAACAAAGAGACCACAATGGTAAAGATACACTACTCTTTATCAGGATTATTTTGTTAGATTATATATAATCTCTTACGTCATGGCAATAAGATTAATTAGTTACTTTATTAATTTATGTTATTTTCAGATGAATGATAACACTGCTTTTACATTAATACTGGTCACACTTGCTAGAATGAAAACTCATTATGCCTCTAGTTTGGTATGAAATGTCTGTGTGAGATACTTAGTAATATTACATCTACAGAGTTACTTTAAAAACATGATGGGTTTCAACTTTTGACTAAATTGATGATTCATTGAATCAACTTGATTTTGGTAAAATATTGCATATATGTATTTTTTTTATTACTTTTCATGCAGTGCTTTTGGGTTCCTTTATTTAATTGTGTTTATAACTTGCAAGTCTTGCAGGCTCTATTCAAGGGAGGTTCCATGCCAATACCATTAGAGAATGTTTGTTATTTGTGTATTAATCTTGGGAGCTGGCTTAATATCCTAGTCTCGGAATTGGTCTGTTTTTTGGGAGGAATGCCTAATTTGAGTTCCTTAGAGATAAAGTCTGACCCACACTTCCTTGGCTCCAAAACTGGTGTAAGTAAAAGTCTTGCCTCTCTGTCTCTGGTTTTTCCTATTGTCATTTTGGAATCAGCCTTAATTTTTGTAATTTTTCTGGAAATTTTCAATTGATTTGCTTTTCAATTGTTGCATTTTCAGTGTTATGGGTTTAATATGAAGTCGCAAAACCTTGCTTTTATTGATCAACTTAAGGAGGTAACCATAGAGATTTCCAATGAGTTTGATGGAATTGAGTTTGCAAAGTATCTCCTCCGCCATGCTCAGAATTTGAAGAAAATGGTGATGGTTCATTCTCCCGAACAGTCTAATGCTATTAGGAGGTTAAATAAAAGCAAGAGGACTTCCAATACCACACTTGTCTTTCAAGAAGATCAAAACAGAAGCAACCAAAGAGCTAAGAAATAGATAGGTTATCTGATAAAGCTGAAGAAGTAGTTTACAAGGATTGTCTTTTCTCCTCGAGAGGGCTCAACCAGATCGAGAAACTGTCTGTCTCTTCAACCTTAAGCCAAGCAGTTTCAATCCATTCAAAACATTTGGCATTTCTATTGAGCGAGAATCTGTCGAGCCTCTTGTTCCTATATAAGTTGGTTTTGTCTCTTTAATTATGTGAGTTTTCTGTAGGGATGGAAAAAAAAAAAAAAACAAACCGTGGGTTTGTGCACTCCTGGTTACCCGAACCGAACGGGGCGGATATAGAAAAAATTTATGTACGTATGGGTACGGATTTGGAAATCTTTTGAAAATACCCGATTGGATACGGGCGAGGATGGTATTGCAACACCCATCCCCAAACCCGCCCCGAATTAAAAAATATATATTTTTATTTATTTTTTATAATAGTATTAATATAAAAAAAATTATAATATATTCATTTTGTATAATATTTTATATAAAAATGCTTTAGAGTTAACTAGTTAGTAAGATGATATTGTGCTAATCACCTTTTTGGGCTCATTATACAAAGTAATCTCATAATCCAAATCGTTTATATTTTAGGTCTCCAATTAAAGATCACCCTTGCAAAAAATCAATCAAATCAGAAATTATTTAGTCATTTGATTATCATTACAATCATTTCATGTTTTATAGAAAAACTTGTGTTTGTCCATTTACATGAGCACAATTAGCTTACTAATAGTTGACTAAACAATTTTCGATTTTGTTAATTTTTTGCGAGAATGATCTTTGAATGTGAACCTAAAAAATAAACAGTTCAAATCATGTGATTACATTGTGTAGTAGGCTTAAAATGATAGTTATCATTGTATTATCTTACTAATTGGTTAGTTCTAGAGCGCAGCTCATATTTTATATTACCAATATAAAAATATATATAACTAATGTAGCGAATTCAGGAATAGGGATCCCATTTCCCGCGAATATGAGTACGGGGAATCCTCGAATTGAACAATGGATATGAATGTTGCATATCCATCCCCACCCATCCCCAATGCCATTCCTAGTTTTGTGTAAATCTGCATTTGCAGTTTACTGAACCAGAACCTGACCAATGGGCACAGGCTTTTTTGGAAATTTGTGATTTCTTTGAAGATAAAGCCTTAAATTGAGAGGATTTTGGACGTCCGCCCAGCAGCCTCCAAACCCAGCCACTAGTGGGTGGGCTGGAAATTGGGCTTGCAGGCCCACCCACTAGTCCACCTTCAAGCCCACCGACTAGTCCAAACCGAGATCCATTAGTTCATGCACTCCTCAAACGGTTGCTTAACTTGCTTCTTCCAACACGCATTCCAAAACCACTTCAGCTTTGTTCCCAGCTTTCTCTGACCGTAGGGCCTCTAAGATGCTGAAGACGACGATGTGGAGAAGTGCTTCTTCTTCTTGCAACAGACACAGAGGTATTCCTTTGCCTTGTCTTCACTACTCTACTCATCTTCTTTTCTTCAACAATTACTTTGCCTTGTTTCATTCTCAATCCTCAAACCCAACAAACCCAACAAAATCTACAAACCCGCAACCCAAACCCCCTAATCTCCACGATGCTTTCAATTTGTTCAATACCATGCTTCAAATGCGTCCTCTGCCTTCGGTTGTCCGTTTCAATCAAATTATGGGTCAACTTGCCAAATTGAAACATTATTCGGCAGTCATCTCTTTGTATAAACAAATGTGCCTGTTGGGAATTGCACCTGATGTTTATACTCTAAACATTATCATCAATTGTTTTTGTCATTTGAAACAAATGGGCTATAGTTTATCTGTCTTGGGAAAATTCTTCAAATTTGGCTTTGAACCAGGTGTCACGACCTTCACCACTCTAATCAAGGGCTTTCTTCTTGCGGGTAGAGTTGCTGAGGCAGCAGGACTGTACAGAAATATGGTGGAGGGAGGTTGTAAGCCCAATGTGGTTACATATAATACATTAATAAACGCTTTTTGTAAAATGGGTAACAATGGCGCGGCTATTCAATTGCTTAGGAAGATGGAACAAGAAGGTTGTAAACCTGACGTAGTTTCCTATAGCACGATCATTGACAGTCTTTGTAAAGACACGCTAGTTGCTGATGCATTGAACCTCTTTACAGAAATGATTAGTAGGGGTATTCCTCCAAACGTCATTACTTATAACTCTTTGATTGATGGAGTTTGCAAATTAGGAGAGTGGGAAGAAGCTACGAGATTATTGAAGGAAATGGTGAGTAAAAAAATCTTTCCAGATGTACACACCTTCAATGTCTTAGTAGATACACTTTGTAAGGAGGGGAAAGCTGTGGAAGCAAAAAGTGTGGTTGAAATTATGATTCAAAGAGGTATTGAACCTGATACAGTTACGTACTGTTCGCTTATGGATGGTTACTGCTTGCGAGGAGAATTAAAGGAAGCAAAAAGAGTTTTTGATGTAATGCTTAGCAAGGGTGACATTGTCAATGCTCATAGTTATAACATATTGATAAACGGATATTGCAAGCATAAAAAGATCGAAGAGGCCATGATGCTTTTTGAAGAAATGTCTCTCAAGGAAATCATTCCAGATACCATTACTTATAACACTCTTATGGGTGGTTTTTGCAAAGTGGGGAGAACACAAGATGCTCAAAACTTGCTCTCTAAGATGCAAGCTTGTGGCCAACTTCCAAATGTCCGAACTTATGCTGTTTTACTGGATGGCCTTTGTAAAAACCAACGAATTTCTATGGCAATAGAATTGTTTAGAGAGATGGAAGGAAAGAAGTTGGATATGGATATTGTGATTTACAGTATTCTAATTGAAGGTTTGTGCATAGCCGGAAAAATTGAATCTGCAAGGGACTTTTTTTGCAGTTTATCATCAAAGGGATTTGAACCTGATGTGTGGACATATAATATAATGATTAGTGGATTTTGTACTGGAGGCTTAATGAACGAAGCAGAAAAGTTGCTTAGAGAAATGGAAGAGAAAGGTTGTCCTCCAGATGGTTGCACCTATAACATAATTATCCGAGGGTTTTTCAGTAACAATGAGACATTAAGGGCGGTGGGACTTATTGAAGAAATGGTGGAGAGGGGTTTCTCTGCAGATGCATCAACGACGGAGGTCATAGTTGATTTATTGTCTAAGGATAATGTAGACCCTTCTTTGTTGCCATTGATAAAAAAATCATTATGAAGTTAATATGTATCTTCAGAATAGAAAGTTGATACAGATCCTTCTCACCATCACAGTGAACTTTGAAACTTCATCACCTTTTACAACAATGAAAGTATCATATGTGCTATTTATTAATCAATCATGTGCAATTGCAATGTCAGTTTGTGGTTGGGCCCAATTTATTTTGATTAAAATTCCTCAAATGTTGAAACTTATTTGCATTTTTTGTTTCGTGCAAGGAGAGAATATACTGTCACTTAAAGGTTCATGGCTGCTTCCATTTCATGCCTGTTTATTTATTAAATCCATTTTTTCGTGGATCAACCTATGCATCAAATGAAATCGATGGCTCACTTTTGTTTGCATATCCTATTTTGTCTAGAGAGGAATTCCTTTATTAAGGGTTACAGTACATGTTGAACTAGTATAATAGTTACTCGATCTAAAGTTCTATATGAGTAACATAAATAACACTCTCATTTTATTTTTGTTTATGGAGTTGTATACCATTTAGTAGCTTTCACTGCAGGACTGGAGTCTTGTAATAAAGCTCTCATTTTGGGTTGGTTGGTGCAAAAAGTTGGGAGCGTAACAGCAAAAAGCGATACAGTACATGTTGAACTTGTATGATAGTTACTAGATCTAAACTTCTATATGACTAACATAAATAAAATTCTCATTTTCTTTTATCTCTGAAGTTGTATACAATTTATTAGCTTTCGTAGCAGGACCGGAGACTTGTAGAAAAACTCTCATATGTTATTGTTGGTTGGTACAAAAAGGTGGGACAGTAGCTGAAAATTGAAGTGCTTTTAAAGAAGATTGGATTCTTGGGGAACTAGAGAATCTCAGTTTTTTAATTTGTCTCCAAAGGTAAATATTCCGCTATTAATCATACTTTCTTGCTAATTGAACATGTATTCAGAAATCTAAACAGAAAATTGGCAATGCATTCAGTTTTCAGTTTTTCTGTACCATTCTTTTGTCCTGGAGTAATAAGTGGTTGGCACTTGGCAAGCTTTTAGAACAGAAGCTAGTAATTTAACATTGTGTTTGAGGTTATTTGCAGTATACGCAGGGCAAAAGTTCTTGTTCTAAACAAAGAGACCACAATGGTAAAGATACACTACTCTTTATCAGGATTATTTTGTTAGATTATATATAATCTCTTACGTCATGGCAATAAGATTAATTAGTTACTTTATTAATTTATGTTATTTTCAGATGAATGATAACACTGCTTTTACATTAATACTGGTCACACTTGCTAGAATGAAAACTCATTATGCCTCTAGTTTGGTATGAAATGTCTGTGTGAGATACTTAGTAATATTACATCTACAGAGTTACTTTAAAAACATGATGGGTTTCAACTTTTGACTAAATTGATAATTCATTGAATCAACTTGATTTTGGTAAAATATTGCATATATGTATTTTTTTATTACTTTTCATGCAGTGCTTTTGGGTTCCTTTATTTAATTGTGTTTATAACTTGCAAGTCTTGCAGGCTCTATTCAAGGGAGGTTCCATGCCAATACCATTAGAGAATGTTTGTTATTTGTGTATTAATCTTGGGAGCTGGCTTAATATCCTAGTCTCGGAATTGGTCTGTTTTTTGGGAGGAATGCCTAATTTGAGTTCTTTAGAGATAAAGTCTGACCCACACTTCCTTGGCTCCAAAACTTGTGTAAGTAAAAGTCTTGCCTCTCTCTCTCTCTCTGGTTTTTCCTATTGTCATTTTGGAATCAGCCTTAATTTTTGTAATTTTTCTGGAAATTTTCAATTGATTTGCTTTTCAATTGTTGCATTTTCAGTGTTATGGGTTTAATATGAAGTCGCAAAACCTTGCTTTTATTGATCAACTTAAGGAGGTAACCATAGAGATTTCCAATGAGTTTGATGGAATTGAGTTTGCAAAGTATCTCCTCCGCCATGCTCAGAATTTGAAGAAAATGGTGATGGTTCATTCTCCCGAACAGTCTAATGCTATTAGGAGGTTAAATAAAAGCAAGAGGACTTCCAATACCACACTTGTCTTTCAAGAAGATCAAAACAGAAGCAACCAAAGAGCTAAGAAATAGATAGGTTATCTGATAAAGCTGAAGAAGTAGTTTACAAGGATTGTCTTTTCTCCTCGAGAGGGCTCAACCAGATCGAGAAACTGTCTGTCTCTTCAACCTTAAGCCAAGCAGTTTCAATCCATTCAAAACATTTGGCATTTCTATTGAACGAGAATCTGTCGAGCCTCTTGTTCCTATATAAGTTGGTTTTGTCTCTTTAATTATGTGAGTTTTCTGTAGGGATGGAAAAAAAAAAAAAAAAACAAACCGTGGGTTTGTGCACTCCTGGTTACCCGAACCGAACGGGGCGGATATAGAAAAAATTTATGTACGTATGGGTACGGATTTGGAAATCTTTTGAAAATACCCGATTGGATACGGGCGAGGATGGTATTGCAACCCCATCCCCAAACCCGCCCCGAATTAAAAAAAATATATTTTTATTTATTTTTTATAATATTATTAATATAAAAAAATTATAATATATTCATTTTGTATAATATTTTATATAAAAATGCTTTAGAGTTAACTAGTTAGTAAGATGATATTGTGCTAATCACCTTTTTGGGCTCATTACACAAAGTAATCTCATAATCCAAACCGTTTATATTTTAGGTCTTCAATTAAAGATCACCCTTGCAAAAAATCAATCAAATCAGAAATTATTTAGTCATTTGATTATCATTACAATCATTTCATGTTTTATAGAAAAACTTGTGTTTGTCCATTTACATGAGCACAATTAGCTTATTAATAGTTGACTAAATAATTTTCGATTTTGTTAATTTTTTGCGAAAATGATCTTTGAATGTGAACCTAAAAAATAAACAGTTCAAATCATGTGATTACATTGTGTAGTAGACTCAAAATGATGGTTATCATTGTATTATCTTACTAACTAGTTAATTCTAGAACGCTGCTCATATTTTATATTACCAATATAAAAATATATATAACTAGTTTTGGACTATAATTTCCTTTTGGTTAAGTATGATTGTTTTTTTCTTTAGCTATATCACGTGCATTTAAAGTAAAATTTATTTGTTAATAATAAAAAATAAAATTTTTTAACTAATGTAGTGAATTCGGGAATAGGGATCCCATTTCCCGCGAATATGAGTACGGGGAATCCTCGAATTGAACAATGGATATGAATGTTGCATATCCATCCCCACCCATCCCCAAAGCCATTCCTAGTTTTCTGTAAATCTGCATTTGCAGTTTACTGAACCAGAACCTGACCAATGGGCACAGGCTTTTTTGGAAATTTGTGATTTCTTTCAAGATAAAGCCTTAAATTGAGAGGATTTTGGACGTCCGCCCAGCAGCCTCCAAACCCAGCCACTAGTGGGTGGGCTGGAAATTGGGCTTGCAGGCCCACCCACTAGTCCACCTTCAAGCCCACCGACTAGTCCAAACCGAGATCCATTAGTTCATGCACTCCTCAAACGGTTGCTTAACTTGCTTCTTCCAACACGCATTCCAAAACCACTTCAGCTTTGTTCCCAGCTTTCTCTGACCGTAGGGCCTCTAAGATGCTGAAGACGACGATGTGGAGAAGTGCTTCTTCTTCTTGCAACAGACACAGAGGTATTCCTTTGCCTTGTCTTCACTACTCTACTCATCTTCTTTTCTTCAACAATTACTTTGCCTTGTTTCATTCTCAATCCTCAAACCCAACAAAATCTACAAACCCCCAACCCAAACCCACTAATCTCCACGATGCTTTCAATTTGTTCAATACCATGCTTCAAATGCGTCCTCTGCCTTCGGTTGTCCGTTTCAATCAAATTATGGGTCAAGTTGCAAAATTGAAACATTATTCAGCGGTCATATCTTTGAATAACCAAATGTGCCTGTTGGGAATTGCACCTGATGTTTATACTCTAAACATTATCATTAATTGTTTTAGTCATCTGAACCAAATGGGTTGTAGTTTATCGGTGTTGGGAAAATTCTTTAAATTTGGTTTTGAACCAGATGTCACGACCTTCAACACTCTAATCAAGGGCTTTCTTCTTGAGTATAGAGTTTCAGAGGCAGCAGGGCTGTACAGAAATATGGTGGAGGGAGGTTGTAAGCCCGATGTGGTCACATTTATTACTTTAATAAACGCATTTTGCAAAATGGGGAATAATGGTCCAGCTATTCAATTGCTTAGGAAGATGGAACAAGAAGGCTGTAAACCTAACGTAGTTGTCTATAACACCATCATTGACAGTCTTTGTAAAGACACGCTAGTTGCTGATGCATTGAACCTCTTCTCAGAAATGATTAGTACCGGTATTGTCCCAGATGTTGTTACATACACCTCTTTGATTGATGGAGTTTGCAAATTAGGCAAGTGGGAAGAAGCTACGAGATTGTTGAAGGAAATGGTGAGTAAAAAAATCTTTCCAAATGTACGCACCTACAATGTCTTAGTAAATACACTTTGTAAGGAGGGGAAAGCTGTGGAAGCAGAAAGTGTGGTTGAAATGATGATTGAAAGAGATATTGAACCTAATACGGTTACATACACTTCGCTTATGGATGGTTACTGCTTGCGCGGAGAAATGGACAAGGCAAAAAAAGTTTTTGATCTAATGTGTAGCAAGGATGCCATTGTTAATGCTCATAGTTATACCATATTAATAAATGGATATTGCAAGCATAAAAACATGGAAGAGGCCTTGATGCTTTTTGAAGAAATGTCTCGTAAGGGAGTGGTTCCCAATACCATTACTTATACCACTGTTATGGATGGTTTTTGCAAAGTGGGGAGAACACAAGATGCTCAAAACTTGCTCTCTAAGATGCAAGCTTGTGGCCAACTTCCAAATGTCCAAACTTATGCTGTTTTACTGGATGGCCTTTGTAAAAACCAACGACTTTCTATGGCAATAGAATTGTTTAGAGAGATAGAAGGCAAGAAGTTGGATATGGATATTGTGATTTACAATATTCTAATTGAAGGTTTGTGCAAAGCTGGAAAACTTGAATCTGCATGGGATCTCTTTCGTGGTTTATCATCAAAGGGACTTCAACCTAATGTGAGGACATATAATATAATGATTAAAGGATTTTGTAAGAGGGGCCTAATAAATGAAGCAGAGAAGTTGCTTGCACAAATGAAAGGGAAAGGCTGTTCTCCAAATGGTTGCACGTATAACACAATTATCCGAGGGGTTGTAAATAACAATGAGGCATTAAGGGCGACGGGACTTATTCAAGAAATGGTGGAAAGGGGTTTCTCTGCAGATGCATCAACGTTGGAATTGATAGTTGATTTATTGTCTAAGGATAATGTAGATCCTGCTTTGTTGGCATTGATAACATGAGTTTATTTGCATCTTTGAAAATTCAAAGTTTTTTCAGATCCTCCTCATTATCACAATAAACTTTGAAACTACTGCACTTTTAACAACGATAGATGTCGGTCCATATGTTATGTGAAATTTATGTCTCTTATCATGTAGATTCTTCTGGTCTTTAGAGCTGGGTGTGAAAGTTTGTTGGTGTGGTGGTTGTTGCAGGTTGGTTGATTGTGGTGGTGGTGGTGGTGCAATAATAGTTTGTTGTGTTGGTAGAGGTTTTATGGTCCAAGTGGTTCACAGTGCTTATGGGTATGCGAGGACCTGGTACGAGGCTTGACCTCGTATGGTTCTTCCTTCGAATGGAACAAAGATATCCCTGAAAAGTTAATATGTAAGTTTATTTTACACTTTCCACTGTAACCTTGTATTTTCTTCGGACTCTGTGTTTGAAATGAAAAAAAATTCTGTGATAATATGTCACTTCTATTACATAGAAAATGATGGAGGGACCAAAAAGATTAAAAGGATTAGAGATTTTCAAATGAAGTACAAGTGAAGTAAATGACATGCTCATTTAAATGACGATTAAAATGTTATTTAAAAGCTTCTTGGCCATATTGAGTGGAGTACTATATGAAATACATCAAATGGCTCAGTTAGTCGATTTAGTTCAAAATGCCTTTTCACCCGCAATCTCAAGTATTTTCAATACTGTCTTAATTTTCGGTATTATCTTTGGTGAAATTTGTATTGTGAACTTTCTCCGATCAAGAAAATGAGCAAAGGGTAATGCATAGTATGGTCTACAAAGGGTAATGAATTTGATGACATTCCTGATGTATGCTCCCACCGCCACCAGCTTGTTTTGTTGTCATTTTCATTAATATCTTTGTTATCAATTTGATGACATTCCTGATCATTTTAGAAGGTATGAACACAATTTTAAATGTTAGGAGACACAGATGGATGCCACCAATAATGTTAGAACTAGTGTTTCACAATATTTTGAAAATGCTGTAATAAATAAGAAATTATTTTTTATAGCATTTTTGGAATGCTATAATAAATATGATGTAAGAACAGTAGAATACACCAGTACTAAGGAATGGTAACCGACTTTACAACAGAGGATTACGAAAGCAACAAAGAAATACAACATTTAACAGACCTAGAAACAACACTTCCAAGGATCTATAAAAATCATAAACAGCACGCAAATTATAAAACGTCAACAAGGTACAAACTTCTCAAACATCCATACTAAATTATTTAATGCGGGTGGGCACACTTTCTTGTAAATTATTTAATACCCACCCCACCATCAAAAACCCACTCACGCGAAGGCCCATTTTAGTTTTTACTTTTTATTTTATAACAACATATTTTATGTTAAAATATATATATATTTAGGGAAAATTCGAGCAAAATGACGTGACATTAACACTCATTCGTAGTTGAAGATGAGACATTCAAAGTGTTCCAATTAAGGATTCAACTTTCACTTACGGTTCAATTAAAGACTTTCCGTCAACTCTGTTATAAAATAGGATGAGAATGGGTATCAGAGGCGTACACCTCATTTGAAAAAAAAAAAAAAAAAAGTCTTTGCATAGGCTGAGGGTGGGTGGGATTAAGGGGGAGGGGCTAGGTGATGAGTTTAGTTTTTTAAGTTTAATTTTTTTTCTATTTTTTTAATTAGTTTAGTTTTATTTTTTGTAATTATTTAGTTTTATTTTTTAAATTATTTTTTAGAAGAATAGACACTTTTACACATTTACCCCTAAAAATTGGTCATGTGCGTGGCACATGATCAATTTTTAACGGATGTTATAACAGAGTTAACGGAAAGTCCTTGATTGAACCGTAAATGAAAGTGGAGTCCTTAATTGGAACACTTTGAATGTCGCATCCTCAACTGCGTATTGGTGTAATGTCATGTCATTTTACTCGAATTTTTCCTATGTACATTGTTTTTCTACTTTACTAAAATCTCTTTCCTTATTAATCTTTGATTAAAAACAAAATAAAATAAAAATAAAAATAAAAAACCTTAAAGATTTTTTATTGATTAGTGATGACTTAGGGCTTATGTAGGAAGCGTTTTTGTCCAGTAGCGTTTTTATTGGAAGCGTTTTTGTCCAATAGCGTTTTTATTGGAAGCGCTTTTGTTAGAAGCATATAAATATTAAAAAAAAAATATCATAGTGTTTGCAAATATACTTGGAAGCATTTTTTGAGAAAGCATCTATAAACCAAAGTGTTTTTCCATGAAGCGCTTAAGTGTTTATATAACTCAAAAACGCTTTTAATTTATTTTGTCAAATGCAAACAAAAGCGTTTTTTATTACTTGAAAGCGCTCTCCTTTTAAAAGCATTGCCAAACTTGATTTGGTAATTTTCTTATATATTTTAGGGAGACTTCCATTTAGGTTTTTTAATTTTATAATTTACTGAATAAAGCATTATGACTTTTAAAATTATAACTAAAATCAAATAATATTGTAACCATTCCATGTTACATAATATCGGTCCATTATTTTCTATTTTTCCACACATACCGGGCGTTGAGCTGTGGCCATTTTCGAGTGTTCAGCAGTACATTTTTACTTCTTCGGCAAACCCTGATTTGTCGGCTTTATATTAGGTTTTAACTATGACTGCCCAAAATCTCAGAGTTGAAACCTAACATGCAACCTCCACAAACCTCATTATAAACTCTAGGAAGATACGAGGTTAACATGTACCCTATACCCTCAAAAAATATAAAAAATAATAATATATTTTTTTGACAAGGGCCACAAGGCAATGGTCAAAAGACTTTATTTTAAAAAAATAAAAACATTATTTGAAAAAAAAAAGTCATAAAGTTTTTTTCTAAATAAGAAATGTTAGAAAGACTAAACTGTAATTTTTCTTAGGGAGATTTAGAGTCCAGTCCATTTTATAAGTCTTACTTAGACTAAGACCGGTAGTGATTTAGAGTTTTTACTGAAGTCCTTTTATTTTTTTTCTTTGAGGGCTTTATGTTAGGTTTTAACTCCAAGATTTTGGACTCCGCCCAAAATCTCGGAGTTAAAACTTAATATGCAACATCTACAAAGCCCACTCCACATCCTAAAAGGGAAATACCCTTCAAATCGGAGAATGACTTTATTATGAATTAAAAGGATTTTCTTATAAATTAAAATGACTTTATTATGAATTAAAAAAAATTTCTTATAAATTATTATGAATTAAAAAGATTTTTTTATAAATTTTAAAACACCTCCGGTATCTATCTAAAAACTGTTTTTCTAAAGAATCTAAGTCTAATTATCTCTTTTTCTTATATCCTATATACATTAGTTAGAATTAACACAAGGAAAAGAAACGCAACAAAAAATTCAAATCCCTCTGCGCCTAACTTATGCATAGTGTTTTGGACCTTTTTATCTCAATTACTGAACAACTAATAGTTGTATTGGGCCATCAACAATATATGAGACATTTTCCTTTTGGTTGATCACAATATATATATATATACATATATGAGAATATGAGACATCGAATAAAAGGAAATGAAGTTTAGTTTTATTGTATAGCATTTTAAATTTAGACACTACAAGAAAATGAGGCTAATGCCACCTTACATATACGCCACTAGAGGATTCCGGTGGGTTTTAAATTTTTAATACACTTTAGCGGTTTAGCCCACCACCATAATATTTACCACTCCAACGCCGTGGGGTTTCAACACTATTGGCTAGCGCACAGCCTTTATTCGTTAACAGACACTTGATCGGGAGCTTTGTTCCCAGCTTTCTCTGACCGTGGGCTCCGAGATGCTGAAGACGACGATGTGGAGAAGTGCTTCTTCTTCTTGCAACAGACACAGAGGTATTCCTTTGCCTTGTCTTCACTACTCTACTCATCTTCTTTTCTTCAACAATTACTTTGCCTTGTTTCATTCTCAATCCTCAAACCCAACAAAATCTACAAACCCCCAACCCAAACCCACTAATCTCCACGATGCTTTCAATTTGTTCAATACCATGCTTCAAATGCGTCCTCTGCCTTCGGTTGTCCGTTTCAATCAAATTATGGGTCAACTTGCCAAATTGAAACATTATTCGGCAGTCATCTCTTTGTACAAACAAATGTGTCTGTTGGGAATTGCACCTGATATTTATACTCTTACTATTGTCATCAATTGTTTTTGTCATTTGAAACAAATGGGCTATAGCTTATCTGTCTTGGGAAAATTCTTCAAATTTGGCTTTGAACCAGATGTCACGACCTTCACCACTCTAATCAATGGCTTTCTTCTTGCGGGTAGAGTTGCTGAGGCAGCAGGACTGTACAGAAATATGGTGGAGGGCGGTTGTAAGCCCAATGTGGTTACATATAATACATTAATTAACGCTTTTTGTAAAATGGGTAACAATGGCGCGGCTATTCAATTGCTTAGGAAGATGGAACAAGAAGGCTGTAAACCTAACGTAGTTGTCTATAGCACGATCATTGACAGTCTTTGTAAAGACACACTAGTTGCTGATGCATTGAACCTCTTCTCAGAAATGATTAGTAGGGGTATTGTCCCAGATGTTGTTACATACACCTCTTTGATTGATGGAGTTTGCAAATTAGGAGAGTGGGAAGAAGCTACGAGATTATTGAAGGAAATGGTGAGTAAAAAAATCTTTCCAGATGTACACACCTTCAATGTCTTAGTAGATACACTTTGTAAGGAGGGGAAAGCTGTGGAAGCAAACAGTGTGGTTGAAATTATGATTCAAAGAGATATTGAACCTAATACGGTTATTTACAGTTCGCTTATGGATGGTTACTGCTTGCGAGGAGAATTGAAGGAAGCAAAACGAGTTTTTGATCTAATGCATAGCAAGGGTGCCATTTTTGATGCTCATAGTTATAACATATTGATAAACGGATATTGCAAGCATAAAAAGATCAAAGACGCCATGATGCTTTATGAGGAAATGTCTCGTAAGGGACTGGTTCCAAATACCATTACTTATAACACTCTTATCGATGGTTTTTGCAAAGTGGGGAGATTACAAGATGCTCAAAACTTGCTCTCTAAGATGCAAGCTTGTGGCCAACTTCCAAATGTTCGAACTTATGCTGTTTTACTAGATGGCCTTTGTAAAAACCAACGACTTTCTATGGCAATAGAATTGTTTACAGAGATAGAAGGCAAGAAGTTGGATATGAATATTGTGATTTACAATATTCTAATTGAAGGTTTGTGCAAAGCTGGAAAATTTGAATCTGCGAGGGATCTCTTTTGCAGTTTATCATCAAAGGGATTTGAACCTGATGTGTGGACATATAATATAATGATTAGTGGATTTTGTAACAGGGGCCTAATAAATGAAGCAGAGAAGTTGCTTGCACAAATGAAAGGGAAAGGCTGTTCTCCGAATGGTTGCACGTATAACACAATTATCCGAGGGTTTTTGAACAATAATGAGACATTAAGGGTAGTGGGACTTATTCATGAAATGGTGGAGAGGGGTTTCTCTGCAGATACATCAACGACGGAATTGATAGTTGACTTATTGTCTAAGGATAATGTAGATCCTGCTTTGTTGCCATTGATAAAAAAAGCATAATGAAGTTAATTTGCATCTTTTGAAATTGAAACGGATCCTTCTTACTATCATAATGAACGTTGAAACTGGTTCACCTTTGACAACTATGGATGTCTTCAATATGACATCTATTATCCATCATGTATTCTATCATATATAATTTGTAGGTGGCTGTAAACGTTGGGTGGAGTAGTAGATGTTCCAGGTTTGTTGATTGTGCTGGTGCTGGTGCTGATGCAGTGACAGTTGTTGCGGGGGGAGGTTTTATGGTTAAAGTGTTTGACAGTGCTTGTGGGTATGGGCGGGATGCAAGATCAGTCTTGACCTGGGATGGTTTTTCTTTCTAGTGGAGCTATGATGTTCCCAAAAAGTTAATATATGATTTTTTTAATATCTCATTTTTTCGCATTTCGGCCTTGTCTTATAAATGTTATCTATTATCCTTTTTGTGTATGTATTTTATCATGTTGGTGCTTCTTGTCTTTAGAGGTGGCTGTGAATGTTGGGTGGAGTGGTAGTTGTTCCAGGTTTGTTGATCATGGAGGACCTGGAGGTGCTGATGCTGGTACTGTGACAGTTTTCTGTAGGGGCAGAGATTTTATGGTTGAAGTGGTTGACAGTGTTTGTGGGTTTGCGAGGCTTGACCTGGTATGATTCTTCTTTCTAGTGGAGCAAAGATTTCCTACAAAAGTTAATATATAATTTTTGACTCTCTAATTTTTCTCACATTCTGGTTTTGTAGTAAATTGGCGCTATGTGAGAATTACAGAGTTGGTTAGAGCTTTCAGCGCTGAATATTCCAACTCAATTTTGAAATTTTGGTCTTGCAATGTGAGGGTGAGGGTGCAAGTTTGTAATGTAGTAAATGAAAGATGAAAAACTGATCTGCAGAGAAGAAAGGGGTCTGTTAAGACCAGTGACTGTTACTCTCTGTTGTTTTCCTCTGCTTGTAATTAAGGCAGGGGTTATGGTGATACAGGTAATTGCATTTGGGTAACTTCACGAAGAAACTCTTTGATGGTGTGCTTGAAAGATCAATTGGCCTTGTTTTTTTTTTTTTTTTTTTTTGTGGTTGAAATATTCTTACATGGACTCAATCATAAAATAAATGAACTGTCTTATATTCTATTGGTTGGAATTGCTACCTCCTTTTTTATTTTCTTTCAGGCACTCAATCATAAAATAAATGAACTGTCTTAAATAATTTATGGGAGTTGGAATCCCATTGAAGGGTTGGCATTCAAGCGTATTCCCAAAATTAATGTAGAACTCAGTTGTCATCATCTATGATTTCTGGTGCCTGCAAAATTAAAGAAAGATAGAACAGTATTGTATGCACCAACACATCCAATTGAGGCACGGTACGAATGAGTCACAGGCCATGTTGGTCCTAGGCCTTAGTTGTATGGGCCGGCATGAACATAACACGAAAGCACGAATGAGTCAAACTTACAATTTTTTTTGAAAAGAAAATTTAATAGTTGGTTGGTAAAACACGTATAATAATAAAAGGCAGGTTGAAACTACATATTTTATAAACATATGGATCTTTTTTAAGTAAACGATTTTAAATAAATCAAACCACCTAAAGGTTACAATTATAAAAAGATCATCTTTTTACTTGAAAAATGATAAATGAACTTGTGTTATAACTGGGAGGTGTGTTTTTTACAATGCTAAACACTCGGCACCCCCTGTAGAGCACTTGGTGTGTTGTTTATTTTAAATTTTTTGCGTACTGGACAGATTGCAATTGTTCAATAATGTCTATCATGGTCATTGACTCTAGAAGTTTGAATTTTGTGTTTTATGTTAGTTTTATTAATTTTTGACATATTTATGTAAAAAAATATATATATATCTATAAGTATTAATTTAATGCAGTTCCAGATAGTCACTCTTTCACACTATTGAACCATGGCTATTTAAAAAAAAAAAAAAAAAAAAAGAAAACGGAAGCATACGACTCATTAAAGTGGATTGGCTTATCACCGTATTTTTGTAAATGGGTCATCTTATCATGAGCTTTTTCGGCCATTTGATTTGGACTTAAAATTAATAAAAAAAATAACACTAAAAGACTAAAATTAATAAAAATGAAAAAACTGGAAGAAGAAAAAATACAAAAAAATATTTATATTTATTTTTTCCTTTAACAATTATAATATTTCTTCTTCTTTAATTTGTTTTTATTTTTTCTTCTTTTAGTTTTTTTTTATTAATTTTCATATTTTAGTGTTATTTTTTTAATTTTTATAAATATTTTAATAGTGAAAAATAATATTTTAATATTTTTAACAGAAAATGTTAATGGATTTAACGGAATAGCCTCATTTGACGTTTAAGTGAAGTAATAATCCTGACAGATGCACTTTTGAATAAAGAGTCCTAATCTAACTGCGACACACAAGTTGAAGTCATTTCCCTCAAATTTTCCCTTTAGTAAACTATAACCCCCTATTTAGAGCTTAGTTATTTCAAAACCTACATACCCTTAATAAAACTGATTCAAAACCCCCTAGTAGTCACTTAAACTCTCTCAAAACCCCCTGGTCAACTAACACTCAATTAGATTTGACCTTTTTTTAAAAAAATAAAAATATTCCTATTATAACCCTAGCTAGTTATTCATAATCAGTCTCTCTCTCTCTCTCTTTCTCTCTCTCTCTCTCATTCATGCACCCTCTCTGTTCTCTCTGTTCTCTCTGCTCTCTCCTCCACGCACGACTATCGCCGGCGTGTGTGGCGACGGTTGCCAGCGAGACCACCACCATCAACTTCGTCTCTCTCTCTCTCTCTCTCTTTCATCACTCGCTTTTATCATTGTTCAAATATTTACTCGTCACTTTACTTTCTTATTTACTTTGCATTCTTCACAAACTCAAAATCAACCATTTTAATTTATGTTTTATAACTAGTGTTTATTGCAAAGTATAAGTAGTAGTAATAATTTTCTTTAAACAATTCTCTGTGGGTACGATCTCGCTCTTGCATTAGCTTTACTACAATTGATTAGTGCATTTGCGAGTAATTAATCGATAATCAATACAACAGCTTTAGGATAGTCTGCCCCAAGCATCTCTGAATGCTTAAAATTCTGGCGTCATCCTCTCTGCAAAAAGCTCTTCAGTCAGGCCACTACCATCTTTGAATGCCTCCATACCTGTCAGTGCCTTTTCTCTTTCTCTCTCTGTTTTTCCTCTCTCCATGTTCCTCAAATTTTATGTCTTTTGGATCTGATTGTTAATGTAATTTTACGTTTTCATGATCTGAGCATTTTTTAATTTGCATTTTGGTTGTCTTCGTTTTGTATTTGTATATATGTGCCTTTTGGTTTGTATTATGGTGTTGTTATTGATGTTCACTTTATGAACCTAATCTTTACAAGAGAAAAAAAAAACAAAGAAAAGGAATAGATCAAATAGTTCTAGCTGATCTCTAAATAATCATATAAGCTACATGATGAACATTTTCTTCACTATATCAATCTAGCTAAATGGTAAGGAAAAAGAAACATGTGATGGTGGTTTTACAAATTTTGATGCAGTTATTTGGATCAGCAAATTAATTAATTAATGTTTGCAATTTGTGAGAGTTGTTTTAGGCTTTAGCTATATAAGATATTCTATTAATAATAAGATGATTAACTTATTATTAATAAACCATATGACCATATTAACAAATATTGTAGAACGGATAAGAAAACATACTGTGAGAATCAGATTCCTTGTTGTTTTGTTGTTGGTCTTTGATTATATGCTTTAGAGAAAGTGTCAGTTCATATTCAGTTTCAGTTCGTATTCAATTTCAGTTTGAATAGGTATGTTGCTTTGATTATAGTGATATGTTTTGTTGTTGTTCTCTGATTATATGCTTTAAAAAAAATTTCAATTCATATTCAGTTTCAGTTCATATTCAGTTTCGGTTCGTATTCAGTTTTAGTTTGAACATGTATGTTGCTTTGACTATAGTGTTCTGTTTCATGCCCTTTCGATTGAAATTGTTTTATTGTTCACTTTCAATTACAATTTAAAGATTTGAAGATTTGAGGATTGAAATACTGAAGATTTTTGTTGAGTTTTAGTTGTAATTAAAAAAATGCCCAATGCTTTGTAACTATCTAATTATTTTATTCAGTGTATAGGTGAAATAGAATTTTATTTTAGGTGTAATAGAATTTTTAAGCAGTGTGACAGTGTAATTAAACTGTAATTAAACTATTTTTAAGTAGCAAATATGAACGATGGTTGTTGCGTACTTGACGACGCATGTGAGAATGAAGGATGATATGGACTTTGGCTATTAATTCAGTTTCAAGAATTTAGTTAAACTGAATTTAGTTTTAGTGAGTTAATTTATCACTTAATTCAGTTTCAGTAAATGAATTCATAACTAAATTCTCTAATTTAGTGTAATTGAATTTTTGAAATTCATTTTCAGTGTAATTTAATTCATGAAATTCAGTTTCAGTGTTCGATTTTAGTTTTAGCGAAATATTGAGTTTTAGCAAAAAAATAGTTTCAGAAAAAATCAATTTCAGCAAAATTTAGTTACAATGATGTCAACGTGCATCAAAAGAGTAATTTAGGATTATAAGTTATAAGGGGTTTCGAAAGAGTTTCTAGATGGGTGAAGGTTTAGGCAAATTTTTTGGGAGGTTATGGGATTTAAAATTACGGACTATTAATAGTTTATTTTAATTAATAAGATAACATTAATTATTCTCTAATAATTAATGATTTAGCATTTGGTCAACAAGCCTAAGCTTTGACTTCACAATCTTCCTCGTCTGACTCAATTAAAGTAATCAAAAGTGCATTGTAGCAAGGTTTAGGATATGGTGAATTAAAAGAACTCTACTCAAGGTCGAACCTCTTGTTCCTATATAAGTTGGTTTTGTCTCTTTATATGAGTTTTCTGTAGGGATGGCAAAAAAAATCGTAGGTTTGGGCACTCGTGGTTACCTGAATCGAATGGGGCAGATATAGAGACAATCTGGGTACGTATGGGAATGGATTTGAGAATTTAAAAAAAAAATACCCGATCAGATATAGGCAGGGATGGTATTGCAACACCCATCTCCAAACCAGCCCCGAATTAAAAAAAAATATATTTTTATTTAATGTTTATAATATTATTAAGAATTAATTACTCTAAGGTACCTTTTACTTATTGTTTTTACTCTCTAGTGCACCAATTAGTTTTTTTTAATAACAAGGTAAGTTGCAGCTAGCTGGCTTATCTTGAAATCTGGTCAATTGCCATTTTATTTCCTTTTTGTCTTTCTCTTTCTTCTCTCTTCACGTTCATCTTCTCTCTTTATGCATTTATGCCATTTTAAGTCAAACTGCAGTTTTTTGCATTTTTCTGCAGTTTCTAGAACTGCAGTTTTCTGCAGTTTCTGAAACTGCATAAAAAACTGTAGTTTATGCAGTTTACAGTGAACTGAAACTGCAGTTTCTGGAATTACAAGTGAATTTTTTGCAGTTTCTGAAACTGCAAATGAACTGAAACTGCATAAAAAACTGCAGTTTATGCAGTTTACAGTGAACTGAAACTGCAGTTTCTGGAATTACAAGTGAACTTTCTGCAGTTTCTGAAACTGCAAGTGAACTGAAACTGCAGTTTCTGGAACTGTAAGTGAACTGAAACTGCAGAAACTGCAATTTATTAGAGTTGAAACTGCAGTTTATTAGAGTTGCTGACTTGCAGTTTCAGTTTATTAGTGTTTTGGCATGTTGCAGCTGGTGAGGACACGGCATGTATTTTTAATTTTTGTTATTCAGTGGATGTGGTGTCCGCAAAGGAATAATAGAATTGTGATAGTTGGCCCGCAAAGAAAGAAAGGGGCTTTGGGTGGTTTTGGTTAATAAATTTAGGTGCTAATACCTGTATGTTAATGGACCCTATTATTAATATAAAAAATTTATAATATATTCATTTTGTATAATATTTTATATAAAAATGCTCTAGAGTTATCCAGTTAGTAAGATGATATAGTGCTAACCACCATTTTGGGCTCACTACACAATGTAATTTCATAATCCAAACCGTTCATATTTTAGGTCTCTAATTAAAGATCAACCTTGCAAAAAATTAACCAAATCGGAAATTATTTAGTCATTTAATTATCATTACAATCATTTCATATTTTATCGAAAAACTTGTATTTGTCCATTTACATGAGCACAATTAGTTTACTAATAGTTGACTAAACAATTTCCTAATTTGTTGATTTTTTGCAAGAATGATATTTAAATGTGAACCTAAAAAATAAACGGTTCAGATCATGTGATTACATTGTGTAGTAGACTCAAAATAATAGTTAGCGTCGTATTATCTTATTAACTGGTTAGTTCTAGAGCGCTCATCATATTTTATATTACCAATATAAAAATATGTATAGTTAGCTTTGGACTATATTTTCCTTTTGGTCAAGTATGATTTTTTTTTTCTTTAGCTATATTATCTGCATTTAAAGTAAATTTATTTGTTAAAAAATTTTAAAAAATAATAATAATTAATGGAGTGAATTACAGGATGAGGATCCCATTCCCCACGGATATGGGTACGGGGAATCTCCGAATTGAATAATCTGGGGATTGCCCAATGGCATTCCTAGTCTTCTGTAAATCTGCATTTGCAGTTTACTGAACCAGAACCGGACCAATGGGCACAGGCTTTTTTGGAAAATTGTAATTTCTTTCTGGATAAAGCCTTAAGCTGAAAGGATTTTGGACGTCCGTTACATTTGCAAGCCCACCCAGCAGCCTCCCAACCCAGCCACTAGCGGGTGGGCTGGAAATTGGGCTTGAAGGCTCACCCACTAGTCCACCTGCAAGCCCACCCAGTAATCCAAACCGAGATCCATTAGTTCATGCACTCCTCAACCGGTTGCTTAACTTGCTTCTTCCAACACACATTCCAAAACCACTTGAGCTGACCGTGTGCTCCGAGATGCTGAAGACGACGATGTGGAGAAGTGCTTCTTCTTCTTGCAACAGACACAGAGGTATTCCTTTGCCTTGTCTTCACTACTCTACTCATCTTCTTTTCTTCAACAATTACTTTGCCTTGTTTCATTCTCAATCCTCAAACCCAACAAAATCTACAAACCCCCAACCCAAACCCACTAATCTCCACGATGCTTTCAATTTGTTCAATACCATGCTTCAAATGCGTCCTCTGCCTTCGGTTTTCCGTTTCAATCAAATTATGGGTCAACTTGCCAAATTGAAACATTATTCGGTGGTCATATCTTTGAATAACCAAATGTGCCTGTTGGGAATTGCACCTGATGTTTATACTCTAAACATTATCATTAATTGTTTTAGTCATCTGAACCAAATGGGTTGTAGTTTATCTGTCTTGGGAAAATTCTTCAAATTTGGCTTTGAACCAGATGTCACGACCTTCACCACTCTAATCAAGGGCTTTCTTCTTGAGTATAGAGTTTCAGAGGCAGCAGGGCTGTACAGAAATATGGTGGAGGGAGGTTGTAAGCCCGATGTGGTCACATTTATTACTTTAATAAACGCATTTTGCAAAATGGGGAATAATGGTGCAGCTATTCAATTGCTTAGGAAGATGGAACAAGAAGGCTGTAAACCTAACGTAGTTGTCTATAACACCATCATTGACAGTCTTTGTAAAGACACGCTAGTTGCTGATGCATTGAACCTCTTCTCAGAAATGATTAGTACCGGTATTGTCCCAGATGTTGTTACATACACCTCTTTGATTGATGGAGTTTGCAAATTAGGCAAGTGGGAAGAAGCTACGAGATTGTTGAAGGAAATGGTGAGTAAAAAAATCTTTCCAAATGTACGCACCTACAATGTCTTAGTAAATACACTTTGTAAGGAGGGGAAAGCTGTGGAAGCAGAAAGTGTGGTTGAAATGATGATTGAAAGAGATATTGAACCTAATACGGTTACATACACTTCGCTTATGGATGGTTACTGCTTGCGCGGAGAAATGGACAAGGCAAAAAAAGTTTTTGATCTAATGCGTAGCAAGGATGCCATTGTTAATGCTCATAGTTATACCATATTAATAAATGGATATTGCAAGCATAAAAACATGGAAGAGGCCTTGATGCTTTTTGAAGAAATGTCTCGTAAGGGAGTGGTTCCCGATACCATTACTTATACCACTGTTATGGATGGTTTTTGCAAAGTGGGGAGAACACAAGATGCTCAAAACTTGCTCTCTAAGATGCAAGCTTGTGGCCAACTTCCAAATGTCCAAACTTATGCTGTTTTACTGGATGGCCTTTGTAAAAACCAACGACTTTCTATGGCAATAGAATTGTTTAGAGAGATAGAAGGCAAGAAGTTGGATATGGATATTGTGATTTACAATATTCTAATTGAAGGTTTGTGCAAAGCTGGAAAACTTGAATCTGCAAGGGATCTCTTTTGCAGTTTATCATCAAAGGGATTTGAACCTGATGTGTGGACATATAATATAATGATTAGTGGATTTTGTAAGAGGGGCCTAATAAATGAAGCAGAGAAGTTGCTTGCACAAATGAAAGGGAAAGGCTGTTCTCCAAATGGTTGCACGTATAAAACAATTATCCGAGGGGTTGTAAATAACAATGAGGCATTAAGGGCGACGGGACTTATTCAAGAAATGGTGGAAAGGGGTTTCTCTGCAGATGCATCAACGTTGGAATTGATAGTTGATTTATTGTCTAAGGATAATGTAGATCCTGCTTTGTTGGCATTGATAACATGAGTTGATTTGCATCTTTGAAAATTCAAAGTTTTTTCAGATCCTCCTCATTATCACAATAAACTTTGAAACTACTGCACTTTTAACAACGATAGATGTTGGTCTATATGTTATGTGAAATTTATGTCTCTTATCATGTAGATTCTTCTGATCTTTAGAGCAGGGTGTGAAAGTTTGTTTGTGTGGTAGTTGTTGCAGGTTGGTTGATTGTGGTGGTGGTGGTGTAATGATAGTTTGTTGTGTTGGTAGAGGTTTTATGGTCCAAGTGGTTCACAGTGCTTATGGGTATGCGAGGACCTGGTATGAGGCTTGACCTCGTATGGTTCTTCCTTCGAATGGAACAAAGATATCCCTGAAAAGTTAATATGTAAGTTTATTTTACACTTTCCACTGTAACCTTGTATTTTCTTTGGACTCTGTTTGAAATGAAAAAAAAATTCTGTGATAATATGTCACTTCTTTTACATAGAAAATGATGTAGGGACCAAAAAGATTAAAAGGATTAGAGATTTTCAAATGAAGTACAAGTGAAGTAAATGACATGCTCATTTAAATGACGATTAAAATGTTATTTAAAAGCTTCTTAGCCATATTGAGTGGAGTACCATATGAAATACATCAAATGGTTCAGTTGGTCGATTTAGTTCAAAATGCCTTTTCACCCGCAATCTCAAGTATTTTCAATATTGTCTTAATTTTCGGTATTATCTTTGGTGAAATTTGTATTGTGAACTTTCTCCAATCAAGAAAATGAGCAAAGGGTAATGCATAGTATGGTCTGCAAAATGGTGATGGTTCATTCTCCCGAACAGTCTAATACCCTTGTGATCTGATATGTTTCAAACAAACAAGTATTTTTCCATGGTAATAAAAAAGGACAAAAGAATGGAACCGAAATCAGGGAAGAATCAGTAATATGCTTTTAGAAAGCACATCACCTCTTTCATGTCATACACTATCATTCTTGTGTGTATGTTATGCCTCATGTTTCCCTCATTGGCAAGCTCTCTCTCTCTCTCTCTCTCTCTGTGTATGTAATGATTATATCTAATATAAATAACATGGTCCACTTTATGAGTTGAGTGCAGTTGCAGCTTCATGATCGTTTTGTATGAAATTTAATGTTATTGTTTTGGGTTGTGCCATGGTGGGAGGTTTGTTGTTTATAGAAATTTACATGCCTTTTGCTTAACTATTAATATATATGGAATTTTTAAATAAGGTTGTCCTGAGTATATCATGATGACTAATTGTAGCCCTTTCTGCTGAACATTGAAGTACTGAAAAAGTACATGAGAAGAGTTGAGGCCATGGATCCCATATGAACTGATCCTGTGGTACATAAATCAATGTCATTCCATCGATCAATGCTTGATAGCTGGCCAGCTCTCCATAGGCTACCACTTCTATATTTAGAGAGGTCTATATAGCATATTTGCATTCTTGCTTCTCAGTTTATTGGGGCATTTGTTTTCTTTTTATGTGTTTCCTAAGAAGCGGGTTAATTGATTTTGCAAAAATGCATTTATAATATTGTTTCTCTTGGTCATTTTTGTTTTTTGAAGCAGACCGGAACATGTTTAATGAAGTGGAACTGCTCAGGAATGTGATGGTTCTTGCTGAAAATCTAGACAAAGATAGTGTTTCTTGGAGGTCCATTATAACGAAGCTTTTGGAGGACTTGTTAAGTGAGAAAGCCAGCAAGGATCATGGCTACTTTCTTGCAGTCACTGGCTTAAAGAGGATAGGCAAAGGAGAGGTTGTAAATGACTCAGGAGATGCGTTATTCCGTGTAGTTTTTAACTGTCGCACATTCCTACCTTGCAAGGGAGAAATCTTGGAGGGAGTCGTTCATAGAATATACAGAATCGGAGTCTTGCTGAGATGTGGACCTATTAAATATGCTTTTCTGTCTGCCCGAAAAATGCCAAATTACCACTATGTCGTTGTTGGGGAAAATCCACTTTACTTGTGTCATGAGCGTGTAGGGATAAAGAAAGATATTGTAGTTCGTTTCAAGGTACTTGCAGTCAGATGGGAAGATATAAGAAAGGAGTTTGGGTTGCTTGCCAGTTTAGAAGGTGATTCACTTGGTCCCATTATATCTTCTGGTCCTGATGAATTCGATTTGTAAATATTCAAACTATATGAAGGTTGCTTCTGTAAATTATCTTATACGAAGATGAGTTTATTTTACTTAGATGCTTGTGAGAAATGAGATCTGATTTTTCTGTGTTGTGGACATAAGTTTTCCAAAATCATTTGTTGCACGCAATTTAAGTCATATGGTCATTTGTACAAGAATTTGGGGTCCTAATGGCTGCTCGTGTAGTGCTACAAATGCTTATTTGATATTCTAACTCTGGACAGTTCTGATGTTAAAATTGCAGCATATCATTTGTAGTACTACCTTTTCTCTTTATGAGCAATAAAGAAAGGTACTTGATGCGTTGGAAGTGCAGCAAAGAGTATACCCAAATTGGTGCTGCCATGGTAAATTGGTAGTACTGCTTTTATAGTGGTTATAAAATTTAGATAATTTGATGTTTAGAAGAGACCAGTTTTGCATTTTTCAAATTACATACATGTCTCTGGGGAATTATTCATATAAATGATGAATTGGCCATCTAATTTAATTCAGTACTCTCAACTACCATGGCTTCCAAAATCTGGTACCCAAAAAACTGCTAGACCACAGTGCAGCACCTCACTCTGCGTCGCCGGTGAAAAGAAACTCACCAACCCATCCCAAACCCGAGAAACCAAATTGAAAAAAAATGGAGGTGTAGAGAGACCAAGAGATTCCTCAAACAGATACTCACATACTCCTCAAGAGGCTGAGAGAAAACCATTCGGCCCAAATCCAACTGATCGCCAAAATATCAGCAGAATGATTTCTCTCCCTATAAACATGGGACAGCCTTCAGGCAAATGATCAAACGGTTTAGATTATGCCACGTATATCCGCCAATTCCTCCCCTCGTAACTGCTCTCCTCATTTTTTCCCCCTCTTGGCTTATTCCTCCTGAAGAATCTCTCTTGTTCCTAGTATCCTACGTTGCATGAACTGCGAAAGCCAAAACAAGTGTTGGGTTTCCTCTCAAGCTCTCATCTTTTTGAGGTATGATTTTAAAACCCCAAATCCCAACTGCCATTTTTTGCTTTCTTAATCTCCTTAACGGTTTACCATTGCCTGATTGATGCCTTCATTTAGTGGATCAGTTTTTGAGTCTTCGAGGCAATTTTGTAAGTGAGTCCTTTTTTCTTCTATAGTGTGTGTTGCTGTTTCTGCACTTAGAATTCAGACTTCATTCATGGAGCGTAGGCATAATAAGTTACTGGCCTCTGCAAGTTATCAGGCTCAAGGAGTTAGAGCTTGTAGTACTACTGAGACTATGAATGACAGATTTAGTAATCTTGCAGACGAAGTTGCTCATCACATTCTGTCCTTCCTTGCTATAACCGACCTCACTCGTTTTGGTTGTGCGTCCAAAAGATGCAGACAACTTTATCTGTCAACTCCCTCGTTGAATTTTGATGAAATTTCCACAAATAATAGTTTAAATTTGTTGAGTTCTTTGGATAGGTTCTTAATGCATCGTGGGAATAATAAGATACAGTGCTTTCGCATAGGCTCTTGTGTTTTTTGGATCCATTTGAATGAAATAAGAAGCTTCTGCAAAGATGTGAAATTTCGAATGATGACCTGGATCCACTATGCTGTAAAGTGTAACGTTGAAGTCATTCATCTTGGGAACTTTACATCTTATTGTTATTTGGACAAAGAGTACTATGCATCTAAGGAGACACCATCCTTTCCGTCTTGTGTTTTTCTTTGTGAATCTTTGAGGTCACTATTTGTGGGAATGCAATGCAAGATGCCTAAAGCACCCTCACTCACTTCTTTCTCTAATCTTGAATACTTAAGGTTCAGATTTGTTCATGTATCGGATGAGGGGATTTTCAAATGGATCTCATGTTGCTGCAAATGCATCAAGGAATTACATCTTGAACATGTTGGTGGGATACACAATGTCACCATTGAAAGTTCCTCTCTGATATCATTTAGATTTAAGCATGCTGCTTATCGCGATTTTCATATCTGTCATCTTAACATCTCAGGTGAGAAAATCGAAGAGATACATGTAGACTGGAAATTCGATTCACCTGGCAACAAATCTTTGAATATACTTGCTCCAAGTCTTAAATATCTAAAATTGGAAGGGAATTTGTCAATTCACCTAAATCTGGGGAGCTTCATGTGTTTAGAAAAAGCTGAGCTTCTTCTGGAGCCCAAGGCTGATGAATTTAACATTGTGTTTGAGGTTATTTACAGTATACGCAGGGCAAAAGTTCTTGTTCTAAACAAAGAGACCACAATGGTAAAGATACACTACTCTTTATCAGGATTATTTTGTTAGATTATATATAATCTCTTACGTCATGGCAATAAGATTAATTAGTTACTTTATTAATTTATGTTATTTTCAGATGAATGATAACACTGCTTTTACATTAATACTGGTCACACTTGCTAGAATGAAAACTCATTATGCCTCTAGTTTGGTATGAAATGTCTGTGTGAGATACTTAGTAATATTACATCTACAGAGTTACTTTAAAAACATGATGGGTTTCAACTTTTGACTAAATTGATGATTCATTGAATCAACTTGATTTTGGTAAAATATTGCATATATGTATTTTTCTATTACTTTTCATGCAGTGCTTTTGGGTTCCTTTATTTAATTGTGTTTATAACTTGCAAGTCTTGCAGGCTCTATTCAAGGGAGGTTCCATGCCAATACCATTAGAGAATGTTTGTTATTTGTGTATTAATCTTGGGAGCTGGCTTAATATCCTAGTCTCGGAATTGGTCTGTTTTTTGGGAGGAATGCCTAATTTGAGTTCCTTAGAGATAAAGTCTGACCCACACTTCCTTGGCTCCAAAACTGGTGTAAGTAAAAGTCTTGCCTCTCTCTCTCTGGTTTTTCCTATTGTCATTTTGGAATCAGCCTTAATTTTTGTAATTTTTCTGGAAATTTTCAATTGATTTGCTTTTCAATTGTTGCATTTTCAGTGTTATGGGTTTAATATGAAGTCGCAAAACCTTGCTTTTATTGATCAACTTAAGGAGGTAACCATAGAGATTTCCAATGAGTTTGATGGAATTGAGTTTGCAAAGTATCTCCTCCGCCATGCTCAGAATTTGAAGAAAATGGTGATGGTTCATTCTCCCGAACAGTCTAATGCTATTAGGAGGTTAAATAAAAGCAAGAGGGCTTCCAATACCACACTTGTCTTTCAAGAAGATCAAAACAGAAGCAACCAAAGAGCTAAGAAATAGATAGGTTATCTGATAAAGCTGAAGAAGTAGTTTACAAGGATTGTCTTTTCTCCTCGAGAGGGCTCAACCAGATCGAGAAACTGTCTGTCTCTTCAACCTTAAGCCAAGCAGTTTCAATCCATTCAAAACATTTGGCATTTCTATTGAACGAGAATCTGTCGAGCCTCTTGTTCCTATATAAGTTGGTTTTGTCTCTTTAATTATGTGAGTTTTCTGTAGGGATGGAAAAAAAAAAAACAAACCGTGGGTTTGGGCACTACTGGTTACCCGAACCGAACGGGGCGGATATAGAAAAAATTTATGTACGTATGGGTACGGATTTGGAAATCTTTTGAAAATACCCGATTGGATACGGGCGAGGATGGTATTGCAACCCCCATCCCCAAACCCGCCCCGAATTAAAAAAAATATATTTTTA
The DNA here is from genome assembly GCF_963921425.1 of Dryas octopetala. Lineage (NCBI taxonomy): Eukaryota > Viridiplantae > Streptophyta > Magnoliopsida > Rosales > Rosaceae > Dryas > Dryas octopetala. The sequence continues at coordinate 13,217,233 of NC_141371.1, forward strand.
TTTATTTTTTATAATATTATTAATATAAAAAAATTATAATATATTCATTTTGTATAATATTTTATATAAAAATGTTTTAGAGCTAACTAGTTAGTAAGATGATATTGTGCTAATCACCTTTTTGGGCTCATTACACAAAGTAATCTCATAATCCAAACCGTTTATATTTTAGGTCTCCAATTAACGATCAACCTTGCAAAAAATCAATCAAATCAGAAATTATTTAGTCATTTGATTATCATTACAATCATTTCATGTTTTATAGAAAAACTTGTGTTTGTCCATTTACATGAGCACAATTAGCTTATTAATAGTTGACTAAACAATTTTCGATTTTGTTAATTTTTTGTGAGAATGATCTTTGAATGTGAACCTAAAAAATAAACAGTTCAAATCATGTGATTACATTGTGTAGTAGACTCAAAATGATGGTTATCATTGTATTATCTTACTAACTGGTTAGTTCTAGAGCGGTGCTCATATTTTATATTACCAATATAAAAATATATATAACTAGTTTTGGACTATAATTTCCTTTTGGTCAATTATGATTGTTTTTTTCTTTAGCTATATTATGTGCATTTAAAGTAAAATTTATTTGTTAAAAATAAAAAATAAAAAATAAAAAATAAAAAATAAAATTTTTTAACTAACGTAGCGAATTCGGGAATAGAGATCCCATTTCCCGCGAATATGAGTACGGGGAATCTCGAATTGAACAATGGATATGAATGTTGCATATCCATCCCCACCCATCCCCAATGCCATTCCTAGTTTTGTGTAAATCTGCATTTGCAGTTTACTGAACCAGAACCTGACCATTGGGCACAGGCTTTTTTGGAAATTTGTGATTTCTTTCAAGATAAAGCCTTAAATTGAGAGGATTTTGGACGTCCGCCCAGCAGCCTCCAAACCCAGCCACTAGTGGGTGGGCTGGAAATTGGGCTTGCAGGCCCACCCACTAGTCCACCTTCAAGCCCACCGACTAGTCCAAACCGAGATCCATTAGTTCATGCACTCCTCAAACGGTTGCTTAACTTGCTTCTTCCAACACGCATTCCAAAACCACTTCAGCTTTGTTCCCAGCTTTCTCTGACCGTAGGGGCTCTAAGATGCTGAAGACGACGATGTGGAGAAGTGCTTCTTCTTCTTGCAACAGACACAGAGGTATTCCTTTGCCTTGTCTTCACTACTCTACTCATCTTCTTTTCTTCAACAATTACTTTGCCTTGTTTCATTCTCAATCCTCAAACCCAACAAAATCTACAAACCCCCAACCCAAACCCCCTAATCTCCACGATGCTTTCAATTTGTTCAATACCATGCTTCAAATGCGTCCTCTGCCTTCGGTTGTCCGTTTCAATCAAATTATGGGTCAACTTGCCAAATTGAAACATTATTCGGCAGTCATCTCTTTGTATAAACAAATGTGCCTGTTGGGAATTGCACCTGATGTTTATACTCTAAACATTATCATTAATTGTTTTAGTCATCTGAACCAAATGGGTTGTAGTTTATCGGTGTTGGGAAAATTCTTCAAATTTGGCTTTGAACCAAATGTTGCAACCTTCAACACTCTAATCAGGGGCTTTCTTCTCGAAGATAGAGTTGCTGAGGCTGCAGGACTGTACAGAAATATGGTGGAGGGAGGTTGTAAGCCCGATGTGGTCACATATAATACATTAATAAACGCTTTTTGTAAAATGGGTAACAATGGCGCGGCTATTCAATTGCTTAGGAAGATGGAACAAGAAGGTTGTAAACCAAACGTAGTTTCCTATAGCACGATCATTGACAGTCTTTGTAAAGACACGCTAGTTGCTGATGCATTGAACCTCTTTACAGAAATGATTAGTAGGGGTATTCCTCCAAACGTCATTACTTATAACTCTTTGATTGATGGAGTTTGCAAATTAGGAGAGTGGGAAGAAACTACGAGATTATTGAAGGAAATGGTGAGTAAAAAAATCTTTCCAGATGTACGCACCTTCAATGTCTTAGTAGATACACTTTGTAAGGAGGGGAAAGCTGTGGAAGCAAAAAGTGTGGTTGAAATTATGATTCAAAGAGGTATTGAACCTGATACAGTTACGTACTGTTCGCTTATGGATGGTTACTGCTTGCGAGGAGAATTAAAGGAAGCAAAAAGAGTTTTTGATGTAATGCTTAGCAAGGGTGACATTGTCAATGCTCATAGTTATAACATATTGATAAACGGATATTGCAAGCATAAAAAGATCGAAGAGGCCATGATGCTTTTTGAAGAAATGTCTCTCAAGGAAATCATTCCAGATACCATTACTTATAACACTCTTATGGGTGGTTTTTGCAAAGTGGGGAGAACACAAGATGCTCAAAACTTGCTCTCTAAGATGCAAGCTTGTGGCCAACTTCCAAATGTCCGAACTTATGCTGTTTTACTGGATGGCCTTTGTAAAAACCAACGAATTTCTATGGCAATAGAATTGTTTAGAGAGATAGAAGGCAAGAAGTTGGATATGGATATTGTGATTTACAATATTCTAATTGAAGGTTTGTGCATAGCTGGAAAAATTGAATCTGCATGGGATCTCTTTCGTGGTTTATCATCAAAGGGACTTCAACCTGATGTGAGGACATATACTGTAATGATTAATGGATTTTGTAACAGGGGCCTAATAAATGAAGCAGAGAAGTTGCTTGCACAAATGAAAGGGAAAGGCTGTTCTCCAGATGGTTGCACGTATAACACAATTATCCGAGGGGTTGTAAATAACAATGAGGAATTAAGGGCGACGGGACTTATTCAAGAAATGGTGGAAAGGGGTTTCTCTGCAGATGCATCAACGTTGGGATTGATAGTTGATTTATTGTCTAAGGATAATGTAGATCCTGCTTTGTTGGCATTGATAACATGAGTTGATTTGCATCTTTGAAAATTCAAAGTTTTTTCAGATCCTCCTTATTATCACAATAAACTTTGAAACTACTGCACTTTTAACAACGATAGATGTCGGTCTATATGATATGTGAAATTTATGTCTCTTATCATGTAGATTCTTCTGATCTTTAGAGCTGGGTGTGAAAGTTTGTTGGTGTGGTAGTTGTTGCAGGTTGGTTGATTGTGGTGGTGGTGGTGGTGGTGGTGCAATGATAGTTTGTTGTGTTGGTAGAGGTTTTATGATCCAAGTGGTTCACAGTGCTTATGGGTATGCGAGGACCTGGTACAAGGCTTGACCTCGTATGGTTCTTCCTTCGAATGGAACAAAGATATCCCTGAAAAGTTAATATGTAAGTTTAGTTTACACTTTCCACTGTAACCTTGTATTTTCTTCGGACTCTGTGTTTGAAATGAAAAAAAATTCTGTGATAATATGTCACTTCTTTTACATAGAAAATGATGCAGGGACCAAAAAGATTAAAAGGATTAGAGATTTTCAAATGAAGTACAAGTGAAGTAAATGACATGCTCATTTAAATGACGATTAAAATGTTATTTAAAAGCTTCTTAGCCATATTGAGTGGAGTACCATATGAAATACATCAAATGGTTCAGTTGGTCGATTTAGTTCAAAATGCCTTTTCACCTGCAATCTCAAGTATTTTCAATATTGTCTTAATTTTCGGTATTATCTTTGGTGAAATTTGTATTGTGAACTTTCTCCAATCAAGAAAATGAGCAAAGGGTAATGCATAGTATGGTCTGCAAAGGGTAATGAATTTGATGACATTCCTGATGTATGCTCCCACCGCCACCAGCTTGTTTTGTTGTCATTTTCATTAATATCTTTGTTATCAATTTGATGACATTCCTGATCATTTTAGAAGGTATGAACAAAATTTTAAATGTTAGGAGACACAGATGGATGCCACCAATAATGTTAGAACTAGTGTTTCACAATATTTTGAAAATGCTGTAATAAATAAGAAATTATTTTTTATAGCATTTTTGGAATGCTATAATAAATATGATGTAAGAACAGTAGAATACACCAGTACTAAGGAATGGTAACCGACTTTACAACAGAGGATTACGAAAGCAACAAAGAAATACAACATTTAACAGACCTAGAAACAACACTTCCAAGGATCTATAAAAATCATAAACAGCACGCAAATTATAAAACGTCAACAACAAGGTACAAACTTCTCAAACATCCATACTAAATTATTTAATGCGGGTGGGCACACTTTCTTGTAAATTATTTAGAGTGCTGCTATTTGCACACCCTTTCTTGAAAAAAAAAAAAAAAAAACTCAAGGAAAAAGACCATTTGGCCATTCCCTCACCCACACACCCCATCCATTTTTCTTTTTGCACACCCTCCCTAAACAGAAAAAAAAAACACACACACCCAAAACTCACACACCCCATCCCCATCTCCTCCCCCGGTATACACCCCCTCCCCACCTCTCCACCATGCTGCACCACCCTCCCCGCGCGCAGCACCACCACCGTGGGCCCACCACCCTGCTGCACCACCCTCCCCGCGCCCACCACCATGCTGCACTACCCTCCCCGCGCGCAGCACCACCACCTTGCGCCCACCAGCATGCTGCACCACCCTCCCCGCGCGCAGCACCACCACCGTGCGCCCACCACCCTCCCCGCGCCCACCACCATGCTGCACTACCCTCCCCGCGCGCAGCACCACCACCTTGCGCCCACCACCCTGCTGCACTACCCTCCCCGCGCACAGCACCACCACCTTGCGCCCACCACCCTGCTGCACCACTCTCCCCGCGCGCAGCACCACCACCGTGCGCCCACCACCCTGCTGCACCACTCTCCCCGTGCCCACCACCATGCACCACCCCTCTCTCTCCTCCCTGCTGCACCACCCTCCCCGCGCCCAACCCAGCCCCGACCACCCCAGCCCTCCAGCCACCGCGCGCAGCGCTCTCTCTCTCTCTCTCTCTCTCTCTCTCTCTCTCTCTCTCTCCTTCCCTCTCTCCTCTCACCCAGCAGACAGCCAAACAAATTTTAAAAAAAAAAAAATTGCAGCGGGTTCGGCGGACCAGTGCCGAACCCGGTGGTTTCGTTCGACAGGTACCCGCCGAATAGAATAGGATTGTTCGGTGGGTACTTACCGAACGAAACCATCGGGTTCGGCACTAGTCCGCCGAACCCACTCCAATTTTTTTTTTTTTTAAGTTATCTTCTCTCCGGCGCGCGACGGTGAGCTAGCTGCGAGGAAGGTGGTGGCGCGCGGTGGTGGTTCTGCGAGGAATGTGGTGCTGCTGGTGCGAGGAAGGTGGTGATCGGCGGAGGAAAAAAAAACAGAGCAAGGGGGGAGGAGTCGGAGAGGAGAGGAGAGGAGGGGAGGGCTCGGGGGGAGGTGGTTGGGGTGGGGGGAAGAAGAAGAAGAAGATAAAGGGTGGAGGGTGCGACGGTGAAGAAGAAAAAAAAAAAATTTGCAGGTGAGGGAAATTTGTAGGTGAGGGGTGGGGTGTGTACGGGGGGGGAGATGGGAATGGGGTGTGTGGGTGAGGGAATGGCCAAATGGTCTTTTCCCTTGAGTTTTTTTTTTTTTTTTTTTTCAAGAAAGGGTGTGCAAAGAGAGATTTAGGGTGTGCAAATAGCAGCACTCATTATTTAATACCCACCCCACCCTCAAAAACCCACTCACGCGAAGGCCCATTTTAGTTTTTACTTTTTATTTTATAACAACATATTTTATGTTAAAATATATATATATTTAGGGAAAATTCGAGCAAAATGACGTGACATTAACACTCATTCGTAGTTGAAGATGAGACATTCAAAGTGTTCCAATTAAGGATTCAACTTTCACTTACGGTTCAATTAAAGACTTTCCGTCAACTCTGTTATAAAATAGGATGAGAATGGGTATCAGAGGCGTACACCTCATTTGAAAAAAAAAAAAAAAAAAAAAAGTCTTTGCATAGGCTGAGGGTGGGGGGGTAAGGGGGAGGGGCTAGGTGATGAGTTTAGTTTTTTAAGTTTATTTTAGTTTAATTTTTTTTCTATTTTTTTAATTAGTTTAGTTTTATTTTTTGTAATTATTTAGTTTTATTTTTTAAATTATTTTTTAGAAGAATAGACACTTTTACACATTTACCCCTAAAAATTGGTCATGTGCGTGGCACATGATCAATTTTTAACGGATGTTATAACAGAGTTAACGGAAAGTCCTTGATTGAACCGTAAATGAAAGTGGAGTCCTTAATTGGAACACTTTGAATGTCGCATCCTCAACTGCGTATTGGTGTAATGTCATGTCATTTTACTCGAATTTTTCCTATGTACATTGTTTTTCTACTTTACTAAAATCTCTTTCCTTATTAATCTTTGATTAAAAACAAAATAAAATAAAAATAAAAATAAAAAACCTTAAAGATTTTTTATTGATTAGTGATGACTTAGGGCTTATGTAGGAAGCGTTTTTGTCCAGTAGCGTTTTTATTGGAAGCGTTTTTGTCCAATAGTGTTTTTATTGGAAGCGCTTTTGTTAGAAGCATATAAATATTAAAAAAAAAAATATCATAGTGTTTGCAAATATACTTGGAAGCATTTTTTGAGGAAGCATCTATAAATCAAAGTGTTTTTCCATGAAGCGCTTAAAGTGTTTATATAACTCAAAAACGCTTTTAATTTATTTTGTCAAATGCAAACAAAAGCGTTTTTGATTACTTGAAAGCGCTCTCCTTTTAAAAGCATTGCCAAACTTGATTTGGTAGTTTTCTTATATATTTTAGGGAGACTTCCATTTAGGTTTTTTAATTTTATAATTTACTGAATAAAGCATTATGACTTTTAAAATTATAACTAAAATCAAATAATATTGTAACCATTCCATGTTACATAATATTGGTCTATTATTTTCTATTTTTCCACACATACCGGGCGTTGAGCTGTGGCCATTTTCGAGTGTTCGGCAGTACATTTTTACTTCTTCGGCAAACCCTGATTTGTCGGCTTTATATTAGGTTTTAACTATGACTGCCCAAAATCTCAGAGTTGAAACCTAACATGCAACCTCCACAAACCTCATTATAAACTCTAGGAAGATACGAGGTTAACATGTACCCTATACCCTCAAAAAATATAAAAAATAATAATATATTTTTTTGACAAGGGCCACAAGGCAATGGTCAAAAGACTTTATTTTAAAAAAATAAAAACATTATTTGAAAAAAAAAAGTCATAAAGTTTTTTTCTAAATAAGAAATGTTAGAAAGACTAAACTGTAATTTTTCTTAGGGAGATTTAGAGTCCAGTCCATTTTATAAGTCTTACTTAGACTAAGACCGGTAGTGATTTAGAGTTTTTACTGAAGTCCTTTTATTTTTCTTCTTTGACGGCTTTATGTTAGGTTTTAACTCCAAGATTTTGGACTCCGCCCAAAATCTTCTTTGACGGCTTTATGTTAGGTTTTAACTCCAAGATTTTGGACTCCGCCCAAAATCTCGGAGTTAAAACTTAACATGCAACATCTACAAAGCCCACTCCATATCCTAAAAAGGGAAATAGCCTTCAAATCAGAGAATGACTTTATTATGAATTAATAAGATTTTCTTATAAATTAAAATGACTTTATTATGAATTAAAAAAAAATTTCTTATAAATTATTATGAATTAAAAATATTTTCTTATAAATTTTAAAACACCTCCGGTATCTATCTAAAAACTGTTTTTCTAAAGAATCTAAGTCTAATTATCTCTTTTTCTTATATCCTATATACATTAGTTAGAATTAACACAAGGAAAAGAAACGCAACAAAAAATTCAAATCCCTCTGCGCCTAACTTATGCATAGTGTTTTGGACCTTTTTATCTCAATTACTGAACAACTAATAGTTGTATTGGGCCATCAACAATATATGAGACATTTTCCTTTTGGTTGATCACAATATATATATATATATATATATATGAAAGTATGAGACATCGAATAAAAGGAAATGAAGTTTAGTTTTACAGTAGTGCTAGATATTTATACTCTTACTATTGTCATCAATTGGTTTTGTCATTTGAAACAAATGGGCTATAGCTTATCTGTCTTGGGAAAATTCTTCAAATTTGGCTTTGAACCAGATGTCACGACCTTCACCACTCTAATCAAGGGCTTTCTTCTTGCGGGTAGAGTTGCTGAGGCAGCAGGACTGTACAGAAATATGGTGGAGGGCGGTTGTAAGCCCAATGTGGTTACATATAATACATTAATTAACGCTTTTTGTAAAATGGGTAACAATGGCGCGGCTATTCAATTGCTTAGGAAGATGGAACAAGAAGGCTGTAAACCTAACGTAGTTGTCTATAGCACGATCATTGACAGTCTTTGTAAAGACACACTAGTTGCTGATGCATTGAACCTCTTCTCAGAAATGATTAGTAGGGGTATTGTCCCAGATGTTGTTACATACACCTCTTTGATTGATGGAGTTTGCAAATTAGGAGAGTGGGAAGAAGCTACGAGATTATTGAAGGAAATGGTGAGTAAAAAAATCTTTCCAGATGTACACACCTTCAATGTCTTAGTAGATACACTTTGTAAGGAGGGGAAAGCTGTGGAAGCAAACAGTGTGGTTGAAATTATGATTCAAAGAGATATTGAACCTAATACGGTTATTTACAGTTCGCTTATGGATGGTTACTGCTTGCGAGGAGAATTGAAGGAAGCAAAACGAGTTTTTGATCTAATGCATAGCAAGGGTGCCATTTTTGATGCTCATAGTTATAACATATTGATAAACGGATATTGCAAGCATAAAAAGATCAAAGACGCCATGATGCTTTATGAGGAAATGTCTCGTAAGGGACTGGTTCCAAATACCATTACTTATAACACTCTTATCGATGGTTTTTGCAAAGTGGGGAGATTACAAGATGCTCAAAACTTGCTCTCTAAGATGCAAGCTTGTGGCCAACTTCCAAATGTTCGAACTTATGCTGTTTTACTAGATGGCCTTTGTAAAAACCAACGACTTTCTATGGCAATAGAATTGTTTACAGAGATAGAAGGCAAGAAGTTGGATATGAATATTGTGATTTACAATATTCTAATTGAAGGTTTGTGCAAAGCTGGAAAATTTGAATCTGCGAGGGATCTCTTTTGCAGTTTATCATCAAAGGGATTTGAACCTGATGTGTGGACATATAATATAATGATTAGTGGATTTTGTAACAGGGGCCTAATAAATGAAGCAGAGAAGTTGCTTGCACAAATGAAAGGGAAAGGCTGTTCTCCGAATGGTTGCACGTATAACACAATTATCCGAGGGTTTTTGAACAATAATGAGACATTAAGGGTAGTGGGACTTATTCATGAAATGGTGGAGAGGGGTTTCTCTGCAGATACATCAACGACGGAATTGATAGTTGACTTATTGTCTAAGGATAATGTAGATCCTGCTTTGTTGCCATTGATAAAAAAAGCATAATGAAGTTAATTTGCATCTTTTGAAATTGAAACGGATCCTTCTTACTATCATAATGAACGTTGAAACTGGTTCACCTTTGACAACTATGGATGTCTTCAATATGACATCTATTATCCATCATGTATTCTATCATATATAATTTGTAGGTGGCTGTAAACGTTGGGTGGAGTAGTAGATGTTCCAGGTTTGTTGATTGTGCTGGTGCTGGTGCTGATGCAGTGACAGTTGTTGCGGGGGGAGGTTTTATGGTTAAAGTGTTTGACAGTGCTTGTGGGTATGGGCGGGATGCAAGATCAGTCTTGACCTGGGATGGTTTTTCTTTCTAGTGGAGCTATGATGTTCCCAAAAAGTTAATATATGATTTTTTTAATATCTCATTTTTTCGCATTTCGGCCTTGTCTTATAAATGTTATCTATTATCCTTTTTGTGTATGTATTTTATCATGTTGGTGCTTCTTGTCTTTAGAGGTGGCTGTGAATGTTGGGTGGAGTGGTAGTTGTTCCAGGTTTGTTGATCATGGAGGACCTGGAGGTGCTGATGCTGGTACTGTGACAGTTTTCTGTAGGGGCAGAGATTTTATGGTTGAAGTGGTTGACAGTGTTTGTGGGTTTGCGAGGCTTGACCTGGTATGATTCTTCTTTCTAGTGGAGCAAAGATTTCCTACAAAAGTTAATATATAATTTTTGACTCTCTAATTTTTCTCACATTCTGGTTTTGTAGTAAATTGGCGCTATGTGAGAATTACAGAGTTGGTTAGAGCTTTCAGCGCTGAATATTCCAACTCAATTTTGAAATTTTGGTCTTGCAATGTGAGGGTGAGGGTGCAAGTTTGTAATGTAGTAAATGAAAGATGAAAAACTGATCTGCAGAGAAGAAAGGGGTCTGTTAAGACCAGTGACTGTTACTCTCTGTTGTTTTCCTCTGCTTGTAATTAAGGCAGGGGTTATGGTGATACAGGTAATTGCATTTGGGTAACTTCACGAAGAAACTCTTTGATGGTGTGCTTGAAAGATCAATTGGCCTTGTTTTTTTTTTTTTTTTTTTTTTTTTTTTGTGGTTGAAATATTCTTACATGGACTCAATCATAAAATAAATGAACTGTCTTATATTCTATTGGTTGGAATTGCTACCTCCTTTTTTATTTTCTTTCAGGCACTCAATCATAAAATAAATGAACTGTCTTAAATAATTTATGGGAGTTGGAATCCCATTGAAGGGTTGGCATTCAAGCGTATTCCCAAAATTAATGTAGAACTCAGTTGTCATCATCTATGATTTCTGGTGCCTGCAAAATTAAAGAAAGATAGAACAGTATTGTATGCACCAACACATCCAATTGAGGCACGGTACGAATGAGTCACAGGCCATGTTGGTCCTAGGCCTTAGTTGTATGGGCCGGCATGAACATAACACGAAAGCACGAATGAGTCAAACTTACAATTTTTTTTGAAAAGAAAATTTAATAGTTGGTTGGTAAAACACGTATAATAATAAAAGGCAGGTTGAAACTACATATTTTATAAACATATGGATCTTTTTTAAGTAAACGATTTTAAATAAATCAAACCACCTAAAGGTTACAATTATAAAAAGATCATCTTTTTACTTGAAAAATGATAAATGAACTTGTGTTATAACTGGGAGGTGTGTTTTTTACAATGCTAAACACTCGGCACCCCCTGTAGAGCACTTGGTGTGTTGTTTATTTTAAATTTTTTGCGTACTGGACAGATTGCATTTGTTCAATAATGTCTATCATGGTCATTGACTCTAGAAGTTTGAATTTTGTGTTTTATGTTAGTTTTATTAATTTTTGACATATTTATGTAAAAAAATATATATATCTATAAGTATTAATTTAATGCAATTCCAGATAGTCACTCTTTCACACTATTGAACCATGGCTATTTGAAAAAAAAAAAAAAAAAAAAACCCAAGCATACGACTCATTAAAGTGGATTGGCTTATCACCGTATTTTTGTAAATGGGTCATCTTATCATGAGCTTTTTCGGCCATTTGATTTGGACTTAAAATTAATAAAAAAAATAACACTAAAAGACTAAAATTAATAAAAATGAAAAAACTGGAAGAAGAATAAATACAAAAAAATATTTATATTTATTTTTTCCTTTAACAATTATAATATTTCTTCTTCTTTAATTTGTTTTTATTTTTTCTTCTTTTAGTTTTTTTTTTATTAATTTTCATATTTTAGTGTTATTTTTTTAATTTTTATAAATATTTTAATAGTGAAAAATAATATTTTAATATTTTTAACAGAAAATGTTAATGGATTTAACGGAATAGCCTCATTTGACGTTTAAGTGAAGTAATAATCCTGACAGATGCACTTTTGAATAAAGAGTCCTAATCTAACTGCGACACACAAGTTGAAGTCATTTCCCTCAAATTTTCCCTTTAGTAAACTATAACCCCCTATTTAGAGCTTAGTTATTTCAAAACCTCCATACCCTTAATAAAACTGATTCAAAACCTCCTAGTAGTCACTTAAACTCTCTCAAAACCCCCTGGTCAACTAACACTCAACTAGATTTGACCTTTTTTTAAAAAAATAAAAATATTCCTATTATAACCCTAGCTAGTTATTCATAATCAGTCTCTCTCTCTCTCTCTCTCTCTCTCTCTCATTCATGCACCCTCTCTGTTCTCTCTGTTCTCTCTGCTCTCTCCTCCACGCACGACTATCGCCGGCGTGTGTGGCGACGGTTGCCAGCGAGACCACCACCATCAACTTCGTCTCTCTCTCTCTCTCTCTCTCTCTCTCTCTCTCTCTCTCTTCATCACTCGCTTTTATCATTGTTCAAATATTTACTCGTCACTTTACTTTCTTATTTACTTTGCATTCTTCACAAACTCAAAATCAACCATTTTAATTTATGTTTTATAACTAGTGTTTATTGAAAAGTATAAGTAGTAGTAATAATTTTCTTTAAACAATTCTCTGTGGGTACGATCTCGCTCTTGCATTAGCTTTACTACAATTGATTAGTGCATTTGCGAGTAATTAATCGATAATCAATACAACAGCTTTAGGATAGTCTGCCCCAAGCATCTCTGAATGCTTAAAATTCTGGCGTCATCCTCTCTGCAAAAAGCTCTTCAGTCAGGCCACTACCATCTTTGAATGCCTCCATACTTGTCAGTGCCTTTTCTCTTTCTCTCTCTGTTTTTTCTCTCTCCATGTTCCTCAAATTTATGTCTTTTGGATCTGATTGTTAATGTAATTTTACGTTTTCATGATCTGAGCATTTTTTAATTTGCATTTTGGTTGTCTTCGTTTTGTATTTGTATATATGTGCCTTTTGGTTTGTATTATGGTGTTGTTATTGATGTTCACTTTATGAACCTAATCTTTACAAGAGAAAAAAAAAAACAAAGAAAAGGAATAGATCGAATAGTTCTAGCTGATCTCTAAATAATCATATAAGCTACATGATGAACATTTTCTTCACTATATCAATCTAGCTAAATGGTAAGGAAAAAGAAACATGTGATGGTGGTTTTACAAATTTTGATGCAGTTATTTGGATCAGCAAATTAATTAATTAATGTTTGCAATTTGTGAGAGTTGTTTTAGGCTTTAGCTATATAAGATATTCTATTAATAATAAGATGATTAACTTATTATTAATAAACCATATGACCATATTAACAAATATTGTAGAACGGATAAGAAAACATACTGTGAGAATCAGATTCCTTGTTGTTTTGTTGTTGGTCTTTGATTATATGCTTTAGAGAAAGTGTCAGTTCATATTCAGTTTCAGTTCGTATTCAATTTCAGTTTGAATAGGTATGTTGCTTTGATTATAGTGATATGTTTTGTTGTTGTTCTCTGATTATATGCTTTAAAAAAAATTTCAATTCATATTCAGTTTCAGTTCATATTCAGTTTCGGTTCGTATTCAGTTTTAGTTTGAACATGTATGTTGCTTTGACTATAGTGTTCTGTTTCATGCCCTTTCGATTGAAATTGTTTTATTGTTCACTTTCAATTACAATTTAAAGATTTGAAGATTTGAGGATTGAAATACTGAAGATTTTTGTTGAGTTTTAGTTGTAATTAAAAAAATGCCCAATGCTTTGTAACTATCTAATTATTTTATTCAGTGTATAGGTGAAATAGAATTTTATTTTAGGTGTAATAGAATTTTTAAGCAGTGTGACAGTGTAATTAAACTGTAATTAAACTATTTTTAAGTAGCAAATATGAACGATGGTTGTTGCGTACTTGACGACGCATGTGAGAATGAAGGATGATATGGACTTTGGCTATTAATTCAGTTTCAAGAATTTAGTTAAACTGAATTTAGTTTTAGTGAGTTAATTTATCACTTAATTCAGTTTCAGTAAATGAATTCATAACTAAATTCTCTAATTTAGTGTAATTGAATTTTTGAAATTCATTTTCAGTGTAATTTAATTCATGAAATTCAGTTTCAGTGTTCGATTTTAGTTTTAGCGAAATATTGAGTTTTAGCAAAAAAATAGTTTCAGAAAAAATCAATTTCAGCAAAATTTAGTTACAATGATGTCAACGTGCATCAAAAGAGTAATTTAGGATTATAAGTTATAAGGGGTTTCGAAAGAGTTTCTAGATGGGTGAAGGTTTAGGCAAATTTTTTGGGAGGTTATGGGATTTAAAATTACGGACTATTAATAGTTTATTTTAATTAATAAGATAACATTAATTATTCTCTAATAATTAATGATTTAGCATTTGGTCAACAAGCCTAATCTTTGACTTTACAATCTTCCTCGTCTGACTCAATTAAAGTAATCAAAAGTGCATTGTAGCAAGGTTTAGGATATGGTGAATTAAAAGAACTCTACTCAAGGTCGAACCTCTTGTTCCTATATAAGTTGGTTTTGTCTCTTTATATGAGTTTTCTGTAGGGATGGCAAAAAAAATCGTAGGTTTGGGCACTCGTGGTTACCTGAATCGAATGGGGCAGATATAGAGACAATCTGGGTACGTATGGGTATGGATTTGAGAATTTTAAAAAATAACCCGATCAGATATAGGCAGGGATGGTATTGCAACCCCCATCTCCAAACCAGCCCCGAATTAAAAAAAAAAAAAATTTTTATTTAATTTTTATAATATTATTAAGAATTAATTACTCTAAGGTACCTTTTACTTATTGTTTTTACTCTCTAGTGTACCAATTAGTTTTTTTTAATAACAAGGTAAGTTGCAGCTAGCTGGCTTATCTTGAAATCTGGTCAATTGCCATTTTATTTCCTTTTTGTCTTTCTCTTTCTTCTCTCTTCACGTTCATCTTCTCTCTTTATGCATTTATGCCATTTTAAGTCAAACTGCAGTTTTTTGCATTTTTCTGCAGTTTCTAGAACTGCAGTTTCTGAAACTGCAAGTGAACTGAAACTGTATAAAAAACTGTAGTTTATGCAGTTTACAGTGAACTGAAACTGCAGTTTCTGGAATTACAAGTGAACTTTCTGCAGTTTCTGAAACTGCAAGTGAACTGAAACTGCATAAAAAACTGCAGTTTATGCAGTTTACAGTGAACTGAAACTGCAGTTTCTGGAATTACAAGTGAACTTTCTGCAGTTTCTGAAACTGCAAGTGAACTGAAACTGCAGTTTCTGGAACTGTAAGTGAACTAAAACTGCAGAAACTGCAATTTATTAGAGTTGAAACTGCAGTTTATTGGAGTTGCTGACTTGCAGTTTCAGTTTATTAGTGTTTTGGCATGTTGCAGCTGGTGAGGACACGGCAGGTATTTTTAATTTTTGTTATTCAGTGGATGTGGTGTCCGCAAAGGAATAATAGAATTGTGATAGTTGGCCCGCAAAGAAAGAAAGGGGCTTTGGGTGGTTTTGGTTAATAAATTTAGGTGCTAATACCTGTATGTTAATGGACCCTATTATTAATATAAAAAATTTATAATATATTCATTTTGTATAATATTTTATATAAAAATGCTCTAGAGTTATCCAGTTAGTAAGATGATATAGTGCTAACCACTATTTTGGGCTCACTACGCAATGTAATTTCATAATCCAAACCGTTCATATTTTAAGTCTCTAATTAAAGATCAACCTTGCAAAAAATTAACCAAATCGGAAATTATTTAGTCATTTAATTATCATTACAATCATTTCATATTTTATCGAAAAACTTGTATTTGTCTATTTACATGAGCACAATTAGTTTACTAATAGTTGACTAAACAATTTCCTATTTTGTTGATTTTTTGCAAGAATGATATTTAAATGTGAACCTAAAAAATAAACGGTTCAGATCATGTGATTACATTGTGTAGTAGACTCAATAATAGTTAGCGTCGTATTATCTTACTAACTGGTTAGTTCTAGAGCGCTCATCATATTTTATATTACCAATATAAAAATATGTATAACTAGCTTTGCATTATATTTTCCTTTTGGTCAAGTATGATTTTTTTTTTTTTTAGCTATATTCAAGGAGTAAAATTTTGGTTTCGAGGAAATTTTCGATGGAAATTTCGATGGAAATTTTCGTGGAAATTTCGATTAAAATTTCGATTTCGACATAATTAAACAAAAACGACGGAAATTGCTATCAAAATACATAAATTTTGAATGAAACTTAACCATATGTTTATTTAACATATTATCTACTACATTGATAAAAAATATTGAAAAAACTAAATTATATAGTAGGTTTCATGTGATATAAGGTGAATATAATGCGCGCTGGAAGCAAATATTATTAAATAAAATTAGTATAATAAATAAATAAAATTAGTATATTCTTTATACTTTATAATCTATAGACTAAATCCTAATACTAAACCCTATATATTCTATCTACCTTAATACTCTTTATACTCTATAATTTTTCACTAAACTCTATATACTCTATAATTTATATTTCATATTGTTTAAGATATTAGTATTTAGGTCCTTTAAGGTATTTTAAATTATTTTTTATATAAAAATATATTAGGGTTTAAAAACAACTAAACGAAACATTAAAACGGCCAAACGAAACCCCAAATCTTTTTTTTTTCAATTGCCCAAAGGCCCCAAACCCCAATCAACCTTAAACTTTTTTTTTTTTCTTTTCTTTTCTCTTCTTTTTTTTTTTTTTCTTTCTTTCCTTCATTTTTCCTTTTTCCCCCGTGACCTCTCAAGTCTTCTCTCATTAATCATTAATAGTCTACTCCATTAATAAAAGGAAAGAATCAAAGAAATGATTAGTCTTTTTTCATTAGTATTACACTATTAGTCTATTACTAATAGTCTACTCCATTAATAAAAGGAAAGAATCAAAGAGATGATTAGTCTTTTTTCATTAGTATTACACTATTACTAGTCTACTGCATAAATAAAAGGAAAGAGTCAAAGAGATGATTTGGGCCACTGTTCAATGAACGTGATATTGTGATATTGCCTTTCTTGGAAAGCCAAGCTGTCAAATGTCAAACCTCCAACAAGGCTCCAAGTTCCAACCCAACGCGAGGACTCTCCAAGTCTCCATCACTCCAAGGAAGTTCAGAAGGAGCGGAAAACTTCTCTTCAACTTCAAGTATATTCCAATTCCAGTAACTTATTTGAACTCAATCATTTCTCAGTTCTGCACTTTGCTTAGACAGTTAGATTTCTCACCTTCTCTTTCTCTCTCCCAATCCCTCACTCCCTCTTCCCTCCGCCTAATCTCTTCTCTCTCCTCCCTCTCCCTCCCCGATCTCCCTCTCCGATCTCTTCTCTCCCTCCGGCGACGGGCGGCTCTGGTCTCTGCCTCCCCTCTCTCCCTCCGGTCTCTCGCGAAGACTGAAATCGCGGGGAGGCTGGGAACTGTTCTGAACTTCTGACTTCTGGAAATGGAAAACGAAATTTCGCCAAAATTTCGGCGAAATTTCGCCAAAATTTCGGCGAAATTTCGTCAATGTATCGCGAAAAGACAACAGACTTGCACATTAGTAGGCTTCGAAATTTCCCCCAAAATTTCGGCGAAATTTCGGCGAAATAAACGAAATTTTACCGAAAAAGTATGGAATTGAAATAAAATTTCCCCCTACTCAAAAAACGAAATTTTCCTCCTTGGCTATATTATCTGCATTTAAAGTAAATTTATTTGTTAAAAAATTTAAAAAAATAATAATAATTAATGGAGTGAATTACAGGATGAGGATCCCATTCCCCACGGATATGGGTACGGGGAATCTCCGAATTGAATAATCCGGGGATTGCCCAATGGCATTCCTAGTCTTCTGTAAATCTGCATTTGCAGTTTACTGAACCAGAACCGGACCAATGGGCACAGGCTTTTTTGGAAAATTGTAATTTCTTTCTGGATAAAGCCTTAAGCTGAAAGGATTTTGGACGTCCGTTACATTTGCAAGCCCACCCAGCAGCCTCCCAACCCAGCCACTAGCGGGTGGGCTGGAAATTGGGCTTGAAGGCTCACCCACTAGTCCACCTGCAAGCCCACCCAGTAATCCAAACCGAGATCCATTAGTTCATGCACTCCTCAACCGGTTGCTTAACTTGCTTCTTCCAACACACATTCCAAAACCACTTGAGCTGACCGTGTGCTCCGAGATGCTGAAGACGACGATGTGGAGAAGTGCTTCTTCTTCTTGCAACAGACACAGAGGTATTCCTTTGCCTTGTCTTCACTACTCTACTCATCTTCTTTTCTTCAACAATTACTTTGCCTTGTTTCATTCTCAATCCTCAAACCCAACAAAATCTACAAACCCCCAACCCAAACCCACTAATCTCCACGATGCTTTCAATTTGTTCAATACCATGCTTCAAATGCGTCCTCTGCCTTCGGTTGTCCGTTTCACTCAAATCTTGGGTCAACTTGCCAAATTGAAACATTATTCGGCAGTCATCTCTTTGAATAACCAAATGTGCCTGTTGGGAATTGCACCTGATATTTATACTCTTACTATTGTCATCAATTGTTTTTGTCATTTGAAACAAATGGGCTATAGTTTATCTGTCTTGGGAAAATTCTTCAAATTTGGCTTTGAACCAGATGTCACGACCTTCACCACTCTAATCAGGGGCTTTCTTCTCGAAGATAGAGTTGCTGAGGCTGCAGGACTGTACAGAAATATGGTGGAGGGAGGTTGTAAGCCCAATGTGGTCACATTTGGTACATTAATAAACGCCTTTTGCCAAAAGGGTAATAATGGTGCGGCTATTCAATTGCTTAGGAAGATGGAACAAGAAGGCTGTAAACCTAACGTAGTTGTCTATAGCACGATCATTGACAGTCTTTGTAAAGACACACTAGTTGCTGATGCATTGAATCTCTTCTCAGAAATGATTAGTAGGGGTATTCCTCCAAACGTCATTACGTATACCTCTTTGATTGATGGAGTTTGCAAATTAGGCAAGTGGGAAGAAGCTACGAGATTGTTGAAGGAAATGGTGAGTAAAAAAATCTTTCCAAATGTACGCACCTTCAGTGTCTTAGTAGATACACTTTGTAAGGAGGGGAAAGCTGTGGAAGCAGAAAGTGTGGTTGAAACGATGATTGAAAGAGATATTGAACCTAATACGGTTACGTACACTTCGCTTATGGATGGTTACTGCTTGTGCGGAGAAATGGACAAGGCAAAAAAAGTTTTTGATCTAATGCGTAGCAAGGATACCATTGTCAATGCTCATAGTTATAACATATTGATAAACGGATATTGCAAGCATAAAAAGATCGAAGAGGCCATGATGCTTTTTGAAGAAATGTCTCTCAAGGAAATCATTCCAGATACCATTACTTATACCACTCTTATGGGTGGTTTTTGCAAAGTGGGGAGAACACAAGATGCTCAAAACTTGCTCTCTAAGATGCAAGCTTGTGGCCAACTTCCAAATGTCCAAACTTATGCTGTTTTACTGGATGGCCTTTGTAAAAACCAACGACTTTCTATGGCAATAGAATTGTTTAGAGAGATAGAAGGCAAGAAGTTGGATATGAATATTGTGATTTACAATATTCTAATTGAAGGTTTGTGCAAAGCTGGAAAACTTGAATCTGCGAGGGATCTCTTTCGCAGTTTATCATCAAAGGGATTTGAACCTGATGTGTGGACATATAGTATAATGATTAGTGGATTTTGTACTGCAGGCTCAATGAACGAAGCAGAAAAGTTGCTTAGAGGAATGGAAGAGAAAGGTTGTCCTCCAAATGGTTGCACCTATAACATAATTATCCGAGGGTTTTTCAGTAACAATGAGACATTAAGGGCGGTGGGACTTATTGAAGAAATGGTGGAGAGGGGTTTCTCTGCAGATGCATCAACGACGGAGTTCATAGTTGATTTATTGTCTAAGGATAATGTAGACCCTGCTTTGTTGCCATTGATAAAAAAATCATTATGAAGTTAATATGTATCTTCAGAATAGAAAGTTGATACAGATCCTTCTCACCATCACAGTGAACTTTGAAACTTCATCACCTTTTACAACAATGAAAGTATCATATGTGCTATTTATTAATCAATCATGTGCAATTGCAATGTCAGTTTGTGGTTGGGCCCAATTTATTTTGGTTAAAATTCCTCAAATGTTGAAACTTATTTGCATTTTTTGTTTCGTGCAAGGAGAGAATATACTGTCACTTAAAGGTTCATGGCTACTTCCATTGCATGCCTGTTTATTTATTAAATCCATTTTTTCGTGGATCAACCTATGCATCAAATGAAATCGATGGCTCGCTTTTGTTTGCATATCCTATTTTGTCTAGAGAGGAATTCCTTTATTAAGGGTTACAGTATAATAGTTACTCGATCTGAAGTTCTATATGAGTAACATAAATGAAACTCTCATTTTATTTTTGTTTATGGAGTTGTATACCATTTAGTAGCTTTCACTGCAGGACTGGAGTCTTGTAATAAAGCTCTCATTTTGGGTTGGTTGGTGCAAAAAGTTGGGAGCGTAACAGCAAAAAGCGATACAGTACATGTTGAACTTGTATGATAGTTACTAGATCTAAACTTCTATATGACTAACATAAATAAAATTCTCATTTTCTTTTATCTCTGAAGTTGTATACAATTTATTAGCTTTCGTTGCAGGACCGGAGACTTGTAGAAAAACTCTCATATGTTATTGTTGGTTGGTGCAAAAAGGTGGGACAGTAGCTGAAAATTGAAGTGCTTTTAAAGAAGATTGGATTCTTGGGGAACTAGAGAATCTCAGTTTTTTAGTTTGTCTCCAAAGGTAAATATTCCGCTATTAATCATACTTTCTTGCTAATTGAACATGTATTCAGAAATCTAAACAGAAAATTGGCAATGCATTCAGTTTTCAGAAAATTGGTTAGCTCAACAGCCTCAACAACTTCAGACTGATTGTAATTCTCATTAGTCTTCTTCAATAAAGTTAATAATAAAAAAAAGAGGAAATTACAGATTTAGTCCAGTTATTTTATACCTAGTTCAATTTTGGTCCACAATCTTTTTTAAGTTCTGTTTTGGTCCACTAAATGTTCCACTTGTTCAGTAAAGGTCCATATTTGTTTTCTCAAATTTGGCATGCTTTTTATCCTATCAAATCTCACCCAAATTCAGCGAACATATACTTGTTTTAAAGCTATATATTTCTTCTTTACAATCATATAAAAATCATTCAAATTGGAGTTCTAAAACTCAAGATAATTGACCCCAAAGTAGGGTACCCGAAACTGCCAATTTTTAAAACTTCACCCAATCTCAATTCTTTTAGATTATAATACTCCAAATTTGTTTTTATGACTAAGAAATGATGAAATATAACTTATAGTTCAATTATAATTGAAGAAAACACAATCCAAATGATTTAAAGTCACAAATCTGGACCTTTATTGAACAAATGAAACAATTAGTGGACCAAAACAGAACTTAAAAAAGATTATGGACTAAAATTGAACTAGGTATAAAATAAGTAGACCAAATCTGTAATTTCCTCTTGATTGAAAACATAAGCAAAATGCATATTTTCTCACAGAAATGCAATTTTTTTTTTAGAGGAAATTACAGATTTGGTCTACTTATTTTATACCTAGTTCAATTTTAGTCCATAATCTTTTTTAAGTTCTGTTTTGGTCCACTAATTGTTTCATTTGTTCAATAAAGGTCCAGATTTGTGACTTTAAATCCTTTGGGTTGTGTTTTCTTCAATTATAATTGAACTATAAGTTATATTTCATCATTTCTTAATCATAAAAACAAATTTGGAGTATTATAATCTAAAAGAATTGAGATTGGGTGAAGTTTTAAAAATTGGCAGTTTCGGGTACCCTACTTTGGGGTCAATTATCTTGAGTTTTAGAACTCCAATTTGAATGATTTTTATATGATTGTAAAGAAGAAATATATAGCTTTAAAACAAGTATATGTTCGCTGAATTTGGGTGAGATTTGATAGGATAAAAAGCATGCCAAATTTGAGAAAACAAATATGGACCTTTACTGAACAAGTGGAACATTTAGTGGACCAAAACAGAACTTAAAAAAGATTGTGGACCAAAATTGAACTAGGTATAAAATAACTGGACTAAATCTGTAATTTCCTCAAAAAATAAATAACAAAAAAAAAATATTTGTATTAAGGTTGGACCTTACACCTTAAGTAATCTTATTAGGCCATTTAACCCCTTAGCATGCCTTTTTGCATAATTTTTCATCATTTTGCGTCTCACTATAGGGGGTTATATGCAACAGTTTTGAAACCTCAGAGGGTGTATTTGTAATTATTGAAACCCCAAAGGGTGTATGTGAAAAGACGATAAACCTCAGAGGGTGTAAGTGTAATTAACTCGATCTAATAATGTACTCACTTTTTCTTTTGCCCGCCTATTGTGACATGTTGATTTGATGTTACAATTAAAAACTAGCAGATCCAAGATTCCATTAGACTGACATTCGATTCTATATCGGTGATCTATCCAATACTAAATACTCACTTTTCTTTTGAACATACACACTCCCACTTTAAAAAAATATAATAATTAACTAATTACTTGCAAAACGGGGTTTATAAAGCTTAACATAATCATCCTCGCAAATAAGGTGCTCACACGCCTGGGGAGGTTTATCAAGCAAGGTCAAACCCAAATTAATAGAAGCTAAACACTCTTAACTATTTTTTTCGTTACATAAGTTCTATTTAGAAAATGATAAATATATAGCTGTAGTATAGTATATTGATATGCCATTGTATAGGCTCTTAGCAATCGGAGCCATTACTATTCTTCTTATTCTATGTCTACATTTATAGCATTGTTTGTCCTTTCTATTAGCCATATTGGTCATAAGTTTAGGGAACTGGATCCCCTGCTTTGCTCCTCTGCAATGCTGGTATCAAGCTCAAATCTGAGCCTTTGAAGACAAAGTAGAGAGAGAAAGAGTAGGGAGAAAAAGATTGTCTTCAAAGGCTCAGATTTAAGCCTGGTACCAGCCGTATAGGGAAGCAAGGTAAGGGATCCAGGTCCTAGGTTTAGATATACTATTACTGTTAGGTTTGTCTTCCCTACTGACTTGATCTTAAGCAATATACACGAAAGTTCTTACTACTTCCAAACTTTTTCCTCTTCTCATTTGATAAATTTTTCTAAGTAAGAAGAAGATGGTTTCATCTTCTTCTTAAATCAAAGACGTCAACTATTGCTAGTTGGTTTACAAGTTGTTTAAGCATATTCATGTTTTGAATGTATTTTCAATTTGTACAAATCTCACTTCAAATTCAACTTTGTAGTCAAACTTTTCGTAAGGTGATTAATTGATGACCTTAACGAATTGATGGACCACTTAATTAAAAGTGGACTAAGATGGATTAAATTTTTTTTTTTTGACTTATTCCAATGTTTTTCTATTTGTCCTTACTATTAATTGACTCGAAATATTACACTACTTTTGTGGTGTCCTAATTGGGGATCGCCACAGCGACACCTGCCTTAAGAACCCCTGAATATGATATCACGCCTTAGCATCACTATTCCAAGTTCCTTAGAACAAGTTAAGCATTTTTTTGATGGACTACGGGTTGGATCATAGAGTAAAATGAACAATACAATTGATATAAACATATTTCAAAATATATTTAAAATAAGTCAACCCGGTAAGGTAAGAAGGTTTACAAAAGTAACCCTAACACAACATGACGTCTGTAGAAGTCACGTTCGAGAAACAAACCCCAAAAAGCAATATCAACCGACTACTAAAAAGATGTTCTGAATATTTAGAAACTGGAATATAAAAAGGATAGATAATGAAACAGGTAGAAGACCCAGCAAGATAAACAACATGAGAAGACCTGAGGATGTCCAAAAAGATATATGAGTGCCTCACCCAACAGATTAGTCAAGATCGTCAACTAAAGGATAATCTGCAAAAGCAGTATAGGGGGTAAGCATCACATACGATCATAGCTTCCACTCGGGGGGACCCTAGCTGAGTTTAATAATAGTAAGTAATATATTTAATAGATATAGTCACTGATAAAACAATTCGAAAAGATTCACTAACAAATCAATATCAAAGTTAATCGTTGAAATCCCTAAAAAATTTTATGATGAGCATCCAACTTCTTAAAACGTTATGGGATCCCAAAATATCATTACCTGATGATCGATTACAAATGGCCAACTACATTTACCGCAGCAACACTCGGTAATGTAACGAGAGTATCCATTACCATGATAGTACCCCTTAAGCTAGCCTCCCTAGAAAGACAAATCGACTAGCTCGTCCATACCTATCCCTTCCAGAAGTTTAAGGGATCAAAACCCAAGGTCAACGTTTATCGAGACCTTTT
This sequence comes from Dryas octopetala, assembly GCF_963921425.1. NCBI lineage: Eukaryota > Viridiplantae > Streptophyta > Magnoliopsida > Rosales > Rosaceae > Dryas > Dryas octopetala. The sequence continues at coordinate 13,241,396 of NC_141371.1, forward strand.
ACCCTCAGATCATCATTAACAACAAAAGTACGCAATATGGCATACAAATATGATGCACAGTTCACAGACAACAATATTTATTATCATACATACATACACAAAATAATCCCAACAGCCAGGGTGTAAGAATCCTCCTACATGGTGTCCAAGCTTAACCTTTGTACACTTCTATAGCACTACTGTTCTCAAATCCTCTTATGAGAAACTGGAAATCCAAATCCGACAGAATACCGACCTTAGTCAAACGGTAATTTCGGCAAAGTTTCGGCATGACTTTTCCTTTTGGTCATGTCTTCCCAAAAATTTCAAAAACTAGTTTACTAAGACTAAGTTTTTGAATTTTCGAGACTTAGGGTTTCTACTTAAAGTCTAATTTTATTTATAAGTCTGGAGGTTAACCAATTAAAGTCAAACAATATGACCTGGTCAGGGCATGAGAGACTGAGGGAGCTCTGGCCTAGTGTCCAGCGCCTGTATGCTCACGTACTGACTTCGACATCGCGTCGTTCGGTTACTTTAACAGGGTGTCGTCAATCCATTATTAGATTGATTAATTAATAAGTAATTAAGCCCAACTAGTCATGCAAGCAAAGTAAATTAATCCAACTTAAACTTTATTTGAATGCTTCTTTGTAAATCTATTTCTTTTTAGTTATAGCAATTCTATAATCCAATTTGATTTACATAATTAGTTAATTTAATTAATCCAACTCAATTAACTAATTATGTAATTAAATCCAACTTTAGACATGGTTAATTAATTTAATCAATCCAACTTAACTAATTAATTATACATAATAACCTTAAAGAGAAAGTAAAGATTAAATACATAGTTGTAGACCCTCTTATCTTAATTTACACAAATAGAATTGCTAAAACACAGAGCTCAAGAGTCTTACCCAAAGACCTTACCTAGGCGAGCAGAAAATTCGGCAGAGTCTCCCTACAAATTGCCGAAATTATTTGATTGTGATGTTCCTGGGTGCAAAATCCTTATGGGCACCCAATGGAAAAACCTGATCAAATATTTTAAACTAAGAGACTCCCAACAAATGGTTTGTCCCAAGGCCAAAAGCTTTGTAGAGAGAGAAGCTTTCAACTCTCACAAAACTCTCAGCTGAAATGTAAAGAGAAGTGAGAGACAAGGTCTTTATTTATAAGCACATGAAGTTTAACTAAGCTTCCAATGTGGGACAGTTACACAAAAACATACTAACAAGAGAGTGAAATCGAACCAAGTCTGGGGGGGGGGGGGTTAAATGGGTTGAAGAAACGGGTAGAAAATGCAGGTCAACGGGCTGGTCCGGCTGGGGTTAAATCAGGTCGACACGCTGGTCAAAAAGCCCACTCGGCAGTGACCAAGTTGCCTACGAGATGGACGGCTGAGATTGGGAGAGGTGTTAATGAGCGCCAACACTCAGGATTAAAACGTGGGTTTTAATTCCTTGTGGTGCAACGCACCACTTCCCTAGTACACTTGCTGAGTTAGCGCCACTAGGCGCTTCGTCAGATGCGCTGGGCCAATTGCTAGGGGTGGGCATAAACTCGTTCGAGCCGACAGTCCGACCAACCCGCCTACCAAATCACCCGTAGCCGACCTAACCCGATAGACGCTGGCTCGGGCTCGAGTTCTCATCATCCACTGATCTTCGGCACTTGAGCCGACTCACCAAGTGTGTGTGTGTGTGTGTGTGAGAGAGAGAGAGAGAGAGAGAGAGAGAGATCCAGGCGAAAGAGAGTGAGATACATGCGAGAGAGAGGGAGAGAGATCTAGGAGAGGGAGATAGATCCAAGTGAGAGGAAGAGAAATCCAAGCGAGATAGACAAAGAGATCCAAGCGAGAGAGACAAAGACCCATGTGACTAGGCGAGAGAGAGAGAAAGAGAGAGATCGAGAGAGTGGCAGCGGCTGCCATTTTTTTCGGCGAGAGAGAGAAGCCTTGTCGGCTTAACCCATCTTCGACACGCTCCGACCGCCAACCTGATAGACGATGGCCCTCTCCGACCGATGGCTGTGCGGGCGGTGGCGGTTTGAGCCCCAACCTGCCCGATGCCCAGTCCTACCAATTCAAGAGCACCACGCGTGCGCTGTCAGTCCCAGTCAGCATCCTTTTTTTTTTTTTTTCTAATTCTCCAAACTTCAAAAATTCAACAAACATTCGAACTCCGAAAAATCCTACGAACTCGTGAGGCTGAGTACTAATTATTTGAGGCTTCAAAACATTATTTTGAGAGGAAATTACAGATTTGGTCTACTTATTTTATACCTAGTTCAATTTTAGTCCATAATCTTTTTTAAGTTCTGTTTTGGTCCACTAAATGTTCCACTTGTTCAGTAAAGGTCCATATTTGTTTTCTCAAATTTGGCATGCTTTTTATCCTATCAAATCTCACCCAAATTCAGCGAACATATACTTGTTTTAAAGCTATATATTTCTTCTTTACAATCATATAAAAATCATTCAAATTGGAGTTCTAAAACTCAAGATAATTGACCCCAAAGTAGGGTACCCGAAACTGCCAATTTTTAAAACTTCACCAAATCTCAATTCTTTTAGATTATAATACTCCAAATTTGTTTTTATGACTAAGAAATGATGAAATATAACTTATAGTTCAATTATAATTGAAGAAAACACAACCCAAAGGATTTAAAGTCACAAATCTGGACCTTTATTGAACAAATGAAACAATTAGTGGACCAAAACAGAACTTAAAAAAGATTATGGACTAAAATTGAACTAGGTATAAAATAAGTAGACCAAATCTGTAATTTCCTCTTATGAGGTTATATGTAATAGTTTTGAAATCTTAAGGGATATATGTGAAAAGACGATAAATCTCATGGAGTGTAAGTGTAATTAACTCTATTATATCCAAATTAAACAATAGTGCCTAATTTTAAACACCCTACTCACCAAAAAAATTTGTCTAAACTCCCACCCATCTATAAACTCTTTCAAAACCCTCTAAAACTTATAATCCTAAATTACCCTTCTGACGCATGCTGACGTCACTGTAACTGTATTTTGGTGAAACTGTTTTTTTTTTTTTTTTTTGGAATTGAAGTTTTTGCTAAAACTCAATATTTCACTAAAACTAAAATCAAACACTGAAATTGAATTTCATTACACTAAAACTGAATTTCAAAAATTCAGTTACACTAAATTGAAGAATTCAGTTATGAATTCACTTACTGAAACTGAATTAAGTGATAAAACAATTACACCTCGACTAAAATGCAATTACACCTTAATTAAAAAACAATTACACCTTTACTAAAACAATTACACTTCACTAAAACAGTTACACCTTTACTGAATTCCGTTTCACTAAAAAGAACACAGCAACCTTATCAAAAAAAAAAAAAACCAACAATACAACAAGTCATTGAGATGAGAGGAGTAGCCAACAATACAACGTTGTCCGATCACCTCACGCGCGACGAGTACACGACAGTCGCCACTGCCTCAATCTGTTTCTACCTGCAAATTTGATTCATCATATTCCAGAACCATAATTTTATTCAAAGTTCATTTAAAACTCATGTTTCACGAACTGAAACTGTTTCAAGAACTGAAACTGTTTCACGAACTGAAACTGTTTAATCAATAAATTAAGTAAATTTGTATGTACTTATAAATCAATTAAAAAACCCACATTTCTATCCGATTAACATAATTAAGCTAGAACTGAATTTGGGGTGAAACTGAATTTTCAGAAAGTGAAACTAAATTTTCTAAAACTGAAACTGAATTTACACAGTTACACTAATTAAGCTAGAAACTGAAACTGAATTTGTTGAATTCAGTTGCACTTTTTAATCGCCGAGATACCTGTTTAAGACCAGACAGTTCAACAAATCAAACAGGGTTCATAAAATTGATCGTTCAACGGCCGAGTGGGGCGGTGACCACCACACACGGTGGCTGCCCAGCCCCAATCAACACACAGAAAATTACAGAACTCACCCAAAAATATTCTCGAACCTCGAATTGAGCTTTTAGGATTCGGGGGAGGCTGAACAGCAAAAAAAAACACCCAACCCGCCGCCACAAGTGGCGGATCTAGCGGTTGCAACGGCAAACCAACCTGAAAACCAAGATTTGAGTTAAAACAACCCAACCAATAGCAAGAGCAGGTCGAGAGGACAAAGATTGATACCTGGATCGACAGAAAACACCACCGGAATCGGCCCAAAAACCGTCGGAGAAGCCGCAGCTTTGTAGCTTCGCAAAAGCCGTGCCCAGTGGTGGTCGGAGTGAGGAAATGGCATGGAGAGACTCAGCGTGAAGAGAGGAAGATATTGGTGCCAGAGCTAGGTTGCGACGCTGCCGGAAAAGAGAGATCGCCGGCGGAGGCTTCGCTGCTGTTTGGCGTCGTTCCATCGCCGTCGAGGGTCGGTTGGATGATCGGTGGGCACCACCGTGTTCGTCGCGAGGAGAGGAAGCTATTGGTGCCAGAGTTAGACCGCGACGCTACCGGAAAATGGAGATCGCCGACAGAGGAACTTGGGTCTGCCTGGGTTGATCCGTTGCTGTTGTTGGGTTTCGTGGAAAGTGGAGGGCAAGGGAAGGAAGCGGGTACCAAAAAAAACATAATTAAAATTTTATAAAAATTAAAAGTAAATAAAAGGGGTAAAACTGGAAAATTAAAAGATAGGGAGTCAAACTTAGCTGGATATTAGTTGACTAGGGGGTTTAGGAAAATATTAAGTGTAAGATTGGGGGTTATGGGAGAGGTAGATTTTGGGTGGGGGTTATGAAAGATTTTTTCTCTAACTAGGGGGTTTATAATTATTTACATATTAAACAAAACAACAGTATTAATTGGATCAAAATTAAAAAGAAAAACAAAAAACAAATCGACATTGAAGAGAGATGACAGAAATAACAGGATGGTATTTTATAATTATTTTATAAATAGAAGTTTATCTGTTTATGTAACAAAAAATTAAAAAAGAAGTTAATAGCGTTTGGCTTATATTAAGTTTGTGGACAAATGTTAGTGGCGGACAAATGTCAAAATATTAAGAATGACATTGTGGGGAACAGAGTATTTGGGACAGCCGATTTCATCTCAAACAAAACCCTCTCGCTATCTGAACAGAGTATTTGGGGGCTCCGAGATGCTGAAGACGACGATGTGGAGAAGTGCTTCTTCTTCTTGCAACAGACACAGAGGTATTCCTTTGCCTTGTCTTCACTACTCTACTCATCTTCTTTTCTTCAACAATTACTTTGCCTTGTTTCATTCTCAATCCTCAAACCCAACAAAATCTACAAACCCCCAACCCAAACCCACTAATCTCCACGATGCTTTCAATTTGTTCAATACCATGCTTCAAATGCGTCCTCTGCCTTCGGTTGTCCGTTTCAATCAAATTATGGGTCAACTTGCCAAATTGAAACATTATTCGGTGGTCATATCTTTGAATAACCAAATGTGCCTGTTGGGAATTGCACCTGATGTTTATACTCTAAACATTATCATTAATTGTTTTAGTCATCTGAACCAAATGGGTTGTAGTTTATCTGTCTTGGGAAAATTCTTCAAATTTGGCTTTGAACCAGATGTCACGACCTTCACCACTCTAATCAAGGGCTTTCTTCTTGAGTATAGAGTTTCAGAGGCAGCAGGGCTGTACAGAAATATGGTGGAGGGAGGTTGTAAGCCCGATGTGGTCACATTTATTACTTTAATAAACGCATTTTGCAAAATGGGGAATAATGGTGCAGCTATTCAATTGCTTAGGAAGATGGAACAAGAAGGCTGTAAACCTAACGTAGTTGTCTATAACACCATCATTGACAGTCTTTGTAAAGACACGCTAGTTGCTGATGCATTGAACCTCTTCTCAGAAATGATTAGTACCGGTATTGTCCCAGATGTTGTTACATACACCTCTTTGATTGATGGAGTTTGCAAATTAGGCAAGTGGGAAGAAGCTACGAGATTGTTGAAGGAAATGGTGAGTAAAAAAATCTTTCCAGATGTACGCACCTTCAGTGTCTTAGTATATACACTTTGTAAGGAGGGGAAAGCTGTGGAAGCAGAAAGTGTGGTTGAAACGATGATTGAAAGAGATATTGAACCTAATACGGTTACGTACACTTCGCTTATGGATGGTTACTGCTTGCGCGGAGAAATGGACAAGGCAAAAAAAGTTTTTGATCTAATGCGTAGCAAGGGTGCCATTGTTGATGCTCGTACATACAACATACTTATCAATGGATATTGCAAGCATAAAAACATGGAAGAGGCCTTGATGCTTTTTGAAGAAATGTCTCATAAGGGAGTGGTTCCAAATACTATTACTTATACCACTCTTATGGATGGTTTTTTCAAAGTTGGGAGAACACAAGATGCTCAAAACTTGCTCTCTAAGATGCAAGCTTGTGGCCAACTTCCAAATGTCCAAACTTATGCTGTTTTATTGGATGGCCTTTGTAAAAACCAACGACTTTCTATGGCAATAGAATTGTTTACAGAGATAGAAGGCAAGAAGTTGGATATGAATATTGTGATTTACAATATTCTAATTGAAGGTTTGTGCAAAGCTGGAAAACTTGAATCTGCAAGGGATCTCTTTTGCAGTTTATCATCAAAGGGATTTGAACCTGATGTGTGGACATATAATATAATGATTAGTGGATTTTGTAATGGGGGCCTAATAAATGAAGCAGCGAAATTGCTTGCACAAATGAAAGGGAAAGGCTGTTCTCCAAATGATTTCACGTATAACACAATTATCCGAGGGGTTGTAAATAACAATGAGGCATTAAGGGCAATGGGACTTATTCAAGAAATGGTGGAGAGGGGTTTCTCTGCAGATGCATCAACGATGGAATTGATAGTTGATTTATTGTCTAAGCATAATGTAGATCCTGCTTTGTTGCCATTGATAAAAAAAGCATAAAGAAGCTAATTTGCATCTTTTGAAATTTAAACGGATCCTTCTTACTATCATAATGAATGTTGAAAGTGGTTCACCTTTGACAACTATGAATGTCTTCAATATGACATCTATTATCCATCATGTATTCTATCATATATAATTTGTAGGTGGCTGTAAACGTTGGGTGGAGTAGTAGATGTTCCAGGTTTGTTGATTGTGCTGGTGCTGGTGCTGGTGCTGGTGCAGTGACAGTTGTTGCGGGGGGAGGTTTTATGATTAAAGTGTTTGACAGTGCTTGTGGGTATGGGCGGGATGCAAGATCAGTCTTGACCTGGGATGGTTTTTCTTTCTAGTGGAGCTATGATGTTCCCAAAAAGTTAATATATGATTTTTTTAATATCTAATTTTTTCGCATTTCGGCCTTGTCTTATATATGTTATCTATTATCCTTTTTGTGTATGTATTTTATCATGTTGGTGCTTCTTGTCTTTAGAGGTGGCTGTGAATGTTGGGTGGAGTGGTAGTTGTTCCAGGTTTGTTGATCATGGAGGACCTGGAGGTGCTGATGCTGGTACTGTGACAGTTTTCTGTAGGGGCAGAGATTTTATGGTTGAAGTGGTTGACAGTGTTTGTGGGTTTGCGAGGCTTGACCTGGTATGATTCTTCTTTCTAGCAGAGCAAAGATTTCCTACAAAAGTTAACATATAATTTTTGACTCTCTAATTTTTCTCACATTCTGGCTTTGTAGTAAATAGGCGCTATGTGAGAATTACAGAGTTGGTTAGAGCTTTCAGCGCTGAATATTCCAACTCAGTTTTGAAATTTTGGTGTTGCAATGTGAGGGTGAGGGTGCAAGTTTGTAATGTAGTGAATGAGAGATGAAAAACTGATATGCAGAGAAGAAAGGGGTCTGTTAGGACTAGTGACCAGTGACTGTTACTCTCTGTTGTTTTCCTCTGCCTGTAATTAAGGCAGTGGTTATGGTGATACAGGTAATTGCATTTGGGTAACTTTACGAAGAAACTCTTTGATGGTGTGCTTTAAAGATCAATTGGCCTTGGTTTTTTTGTTTTTTTTTTTTTTTGTGGTTGAAATATTCTTACAGGCACTCAATCATAAAATAAATGAACTGTCTTAAATAATTTTATAGGAGCTGGAATCCTATTGAAGGGTTGGCATTCAAGCGTATTCCCATAAAATTAATGTAGAACTCAGTTATCATCATCTATGATTTCTGGTGCCTGCAAAATCAAAGAAAGATAGAACAGTATTGTATGCACCAACACATCCAATTGAGGCACGGTACGAATGAGTCACAGGCCATGTTGGGCCTAGGCCTTAGTTGTATGAACCGGCATGAACATGACACGAAAGTACTAATGAGCCCAACTTACAATTTTTTTTTAAAAGAAAATTTAATAGTTGGTTGGTAAACACGTATAATAATAAAAGGGAGGTTGAAATTACATAATTTATAAACATATGGATCTTTTTTAAGTAAACGATTTTAAATAAATCAAACCACCTAAATGTTACAATGATAAAAATATCATCTTTTTACTTGAAAAATGATAAATAAACTCATGTTATAATTGGGAGGTGTGTTTTTACAACGCTAAACACTCGACACCCCCTATAGAGCACTCAGTGTGTCGTTTATTTTTAATTTTTTACGTACTGGACATATTGCAATTGTTCGATACTGTCTATCATGGTCATTGACTCTAGAAGCTTGAATTTTGTGTTTTATATTAGTTTTATTAGTTTTCGACATATTTATGTAAAAAAAAAAAAAAGTCACTCTTCCACACTGGCAATCATAGTTACTACTGAACCGTGGCTATTTATAAAAAAAAAAAAAAAAAACCAAGCACACAACTCATTAAAGTGGATTCGCCTATTACCGTGTTTTTGTAAGTAGGTCATCTTATCATGAGCTTTTTCGGCCATTTGATTTGGACTGAAAAAAAAAAAAAAAAAAAAGGTTTTTTTTTTTAGTTTTTGATTTATGCATCATAATAAAGAAGCTCCAAAGTCCAAACCTATCTTTAACCTTCTCTTTATAAAGGTGGCCAAGAAAAAAAAAAACCTTCTCTTTATAAAGGTTTTTGAGGCATTCATCAAACAACCCGCCCCTCCCCTTAGAAGGAAAACCCACGAAACACTAGTTAAGGTTGCATTTTCACTCAAGAATAAAGGAATAAAAAATTTATTTGGGTCAATTGACCACACTCCACTATGTATTTCTTCACTTTTTTGATATATTTCTCTCTCCGCTTTCTCACGGATTTTTACAAAATATTTTCTCTCTTTAAAAACCAAAAATATAAATGTTATCAAACGGATTCTTAAATTAAAAAATTAATTTACATTGAAGAAATTTCAAGTTCACATATACGTATATGTAGACAATTGCCTCTTACTAACTTAAAAAGAATGGAGTAAGGGTGGGTGCTCTCATCTGCTAATAGCCAGAAAATTGAAATAACAAGAAAAGCAAAGAATGTTACACTTTTTTCGGAAAAATTTGAAGTTGTGTGATCCGCATTTTGTGTGGACACATACATAACTCTCAAGCACTTATTGTGAAACCATAAATTGCTACCGCTTATTAATGAAAGGTAAACGTAAACCTAATTAAGCCACTAAATTAGTTATACACTGAGAAAAACAAAAGAATTTATATCAAAATTAATTGATTTCGCTCATTTAATATATCAGAATGCTAAATTGCATCCATGAACATATAGATTAAAATTTTAATTCACAATATTATACGACATAAAGTACATAGATATTGATGAAATACACACAAACATAAAGTAAACAACAAATATAATTGAAAATACAATAAAGCATTAATCATATGATGGAAAGTCTAACAAGCATAATTAAAAACATGCAATTTTAGGCAACCAAAAAACGAGCATCAAATTAAGAAACCAATGTGTACATTTCGTACAGAAAATAGAACAAAATAACCTGAGGAGTTCAATCTATCAACATCCACAACAAGGTACATAGATTTCTCTAAATAAAACCAAACAAGCTTTTATGTATCAAAATTCTCGACTTGCACCGGGAATCATCTTGCTCTTCAACTCCATTACAGCAATACACTGGTCCGGGAAATGATAGAAAACCATCTTCTCCAAATTTTCAGCATACTCAAGGATATACCTTGCAAACTCAAGAACAGTATCCCCATGGTACAGGTCTATGGTTGCCTCCTTGAGATGAGAAATGAAAGCAAGGTTTTGCAGTTTCCAATATTCCATATTAAATTCTGAAGTATGCTGAAAAGTAAAAACAAAGCAACAAATCAGTTGAAATTTTACAAAAAATTAAAAGGAAATAACAATTTGCACAAAAAAAAAAAAAAAAAAAAAAAGACAAACTTACATTTGACTCATCTCGCAGAGATCGAGCTACTTTCAAAGATTTTATTTCCAAATAACTCAAATTAGGCATTCCTCTCAAAAGAGAGATCAGTGCAGGGACTAAGCCATCAATAAAAAAAAGAACTCGAAGGTGCAAACGACTAACGCAATTAAATGGCACTAGCATTGAACCTTTCCTTGATAGACCCTGCAGTGTTATAGAATGAAAAACTAAGTTACAATATATTGAAATTGTTTCTTTAACCAGATAGTATGCATGGCCACATAAAGAATATATATGAATCAATGATTATATTGATTCCTACCAAGACAATATAACCCTACATATATCACAATACCAAGATCTACTTGAATTTGATTACTTTCATTTGTGAAGGTAAGTGTCTCTTACCTTAAGCATTTCTTCATTCAAAATAAGAACTTTAACCCTGCGTATGCTATAAAGAAAATCAGGTAAGGCAACAGGTTGACTGAATTTAAAGGCAGTAGAAATCTCAGCCTTTTCTAAGGCCATTAACTCTCCAAGATTTCGGTGACATGGTAAAATGCCAAACCATTCCAAACATTTAAGATTTGGAGCATAAATGTCAAAAGACTTGTTGCTAGGATTGCAAAACAAGTTAATACTTATTTTTTCAAGTCTGTCACCTGAGATGTTAAGATTGCTGCAGTCGTTATTAAACAGATCAACAGACACAAAACTAAATGACTCCAAAGACGAGCTTTCAATGACAACATTATCTAAGCCACAAACATTCTCAAGGTGCAATTCCTTAATGCGTTTGCAGGAATACGAAATGCATTTCCAAAACCCCTCATCACAAATAAAAACACTACTCAAATTCAAGTATTCAAGATTAGACATAGAAGCCAAGGAGGGTACTTGATAAATTGAACACTTCATGTCCACAAACAGAGACTTCAAAGATCCACAAACAAAAAGGGAAGATGGGAAGTGCGCGCAGAAACCAATCGGGGCCGGTGATCACAAGATGAACCACTTCAACATTACACTTCACTGCACTGTCAATCCATGTGCTCAATCGTAAATTCTCAACATCGCCGCAACATGGATTGTTGAAATTGTGACAGTCGATCTTCCGGGTGGTGATAATGCCAATAAAAACGAAAGCACTCTATCTTATGATCCCCACGTTGAATTAAGAACCTATCCAGAGAATCCAACACCCTTTTCCGCATGTTACATGCAGATAAATCCACATCAGAAAAATCAATCAAATTCAATGACGGATTTGATAGATAAAATCCCCTGCATCTTTTGGACAAACAGCCAACCCGAATGAGCTCTTTGAAGGATAGGAGAGAGAATGTGATGAGCAACTTCAACTGGGAGATTACTGAATCTGTCTATAATACTCTCTTCAGCAGGAGCTCCCTGAGCTTCACAAGAGCTTGGAGTGGGCCAATGCAAACTGGGGAAACAAAATCACAAGAACAAGAAAAATATTTGTCTTTTTACCATTATTTGTTATGAAATTAAAGGGATGTCCCCTATTTATAACATTACAAGGGAAGTTGTGGAGTAACTTGAATAAGTTGGTAATTAATGTAACTTTGTATTTATACGATGGACCAACTTAAAGACAATTCTTGTAACGAGGAGACTCTCTACTTGATTGGTTCAGGTATTAAGAGGTATTAATTATTCTAGATGTAAGATAAAGATAATTGATATATGGGAGGATACATGGCATCATAAATATGACACAAATTCGCAACTTTCAATTTTCCAATACCTTCTGACAAAGATCCAATTAGAGAATTGGATGACAAGTCTAGGTACAAGATATATGTAAGTTCCCACAAGGTAGATGGTATTGTGCAAATTAACAAATTGGACCTCAATGATAGATTTCTCTGAGCTGCAAGATTACGCAAGCAGGATGGTATAGAACCAGAGAGTTGATTACCACCCAAAAATTGTTCTACAAGGTTTTCACGTTGACAGAGTTCAGTTGACATATTTCCTTGCAACTTGTTATATATCATGATCAAAATACAAACCTTGGAGGTTTTGTAGTCTTCCCATTGGAGCTGGAATTGATTGTGTCCCAAGTCTAAAACTATCAAGTTGCTCAAGTTGTCAATATCGATCATTGGGAATCTTACCCTTCATGCGTCATGTTGCAACTGCATGTTTAAATCAATTTATTGAAGAGACGTAGAGAGGTTCCTAAGGGAAACAAGAAGCATGGCACTTAATGGATTATGTGCCTAGTATAATGTACTCAAATTTCTAAAATTAGACAAACAAGAGAGAATGTTTACCGGAGTAGCAGTAGTATCAATCATCAAATTATTGACAATTTTGAAATTTTGATGGTCGATATTTTAGTCAATTTTCTTGTTGACATTGATATTAAGGGTCGATGTTATGTTTGATTTGAGTTTACACTTGCGGTGCTGCAGTATGTTCTTGTCCACCTATTTTTCTCAGGTTTATCTTTGAACACTTTAGATTTGAGTTTTTTTTTTTTTCATCATATTTATCTTCTTCCACTTTTTTGTATATTTTTGTTTTGTCGATTTATTTGTTGATCATTTTATGGACTTAAAAAAGATATTTGCTCCAAAAAATGGCAAAAGAGTCATAAATATTTATTTTAGAAGCTGAAGGTAAAAACAATTTAAATCGAGAGCTGCTATTTGCACACTTTTTTTTTTTTTTCTTTTTGCACACATTTTTCTCTTACACACCTCCTACTATCTTCTAAAATTTAAAATTTCTCTTTTACACACCCCTTCTATTACCAAAATACCCCAACCTCATTAATCTCACCAAAATTTCTCATTACACACCCACCTAATCCAAATACTATACACCCCACCCCAAATATGAATTTTTAAATTAAAAAAAAAACAAAGAACAAAAAAAAAATGTTGAAACCAGCCCAGCCCCTCCCTCAGCCTCTGCCATCCCAGCCCCTCCCCCTCCCTCACCCACCCCGACAACCTCTCTCCCTTCCCCTCCCTCACCGACCACCTCCCTCCCACTCTCTTTCCCTCACCTGACCACCTCCATCTCTCTCTCTCTCCTCCCCGCAACACCGACCCTCATATTTCTCTCTCCTCCTCGCAGCACCTCCTCCTCCCCCGCAACACCAACTTTAAAAAAAAAAAAATTGCAGGTTCGGCAGACCAGTGCCGAACCCGTTAGTTTCGTTCGGCAGGTACCCACCGAACGAACTAGGTTTGTTCGGCAGGTACCCACCGAACGAACCAGGTTTGTTCGGCAGTTACTTGTCGAACGAAACCGACGGGTTCGGCACTAGTCTGCCTAATCACCTGCCACCCTTTTTTTTTTTGCTATTTGCTTGGGCGAGAAGAGAGAGAGAGAGAGAGAGAGAGAAGAATGTGGTAGTGGTGGTGGCTGTTTTGGCTTAAGTAGGGGGAAGAAGAAGGTGGTGGTGGTGGCTGTTTTGGTGGTGCAGGGGCTGGGGGGGTTGGTGCAGGGGCTGAGGGGCTAGGTGGGTTGGGTGGAGGGGGGAGGCCGGAGGGGGAGGGAGGGAGGGGTGGGTCGGGTGAGGGGGTTGAGGGGCTAGGTGGGTTGGGTGGAGGGGCTCGCTGAGGGAGGGTTGGAGAAGAAGAAGAAGAAAAAAAAAAAAAAAAGGGGGGGCTGTATAGTCTTTTTTTTTTTTTAATAGGAGTGTGCAAAAAGAAAAAAGAGGGTGTGCAAATAAAAGCCTCTTTAAATCGGATCATTTTGCAAAATTTCCCGAATAAGTAGGAGTGTAGGACTTGTGTAGTTACCAACGTGGCGTGCAGGTATTGAACATGAGGGGAAAATAAAACGTGGTGTGCTGAGTGCCTACTCTCTACAGTCTCCTTCTCTCACTCACTCACGCAGACGCAGTCACTCTCTACTCAGCTGGAGGACCTGCACGCGTCGATTCAGTGAGTCAACTCGAGCTTCTTCACTTTATCCACTCAGACTAGCCTATTGGGCTCCACACGTTTGATCACTCTCCCTTTCTGTCTAGACCGAACCTCTCTCAGCTTTCATTTCATTTCATATTCAGGGTTTTAGCCGCTCAAGGTATTCTTAAAGGTTTTGCAAACCCTAATCCCTCTTGTTCTCTCTCTCTCTCTCTAACCAAATATGTATGCGCTTGTTTTATTTGATTATTTGGGCAATTGGGTTTCCTATAACTTGTGGAATTGAATATGGGCAGAGTTTGGGTAGGTAACTTTCTTGTGCTCAGATTTATTCGCATGTATTTGGGTTTGTGGAGTTCGTTAGTGAAATTGCCTTCACATTGAGTGTTTGAACAATGGGTTTTTTCTTATTTGGTACAATATTGGGTGTGTGTGACTGACACAAGAGCGGTTTTGCTACTGCAATTGAGAGGTTGGAAGAAAATTTGTAAAAATTGAGCAGCTACTTGTGCTGTCGGGACCTCTGTACCTTAGAAGACATAGAGATAGAAAGATGGCGATTGCAAGCCCTTGGGGTTAGCCCAAGTGGTGAGGGTGGATGGGGTAATGGATTAGGATTAGTGTAGGTCCAGTGTTCGATTACGCAACAAAAAAAAAAAAAAAGAAAGAAAGAAAGATGGCGATTGTTTTGTTGCTTCTGTTCTGGTATGTACTTTTCTCATCTAATAATGACCAGTGAGGGACGACAACACTTTGTATTAGTGAGGTATTGTTTTCAAGATTACTATTTTCTCTGTTTTTTTAAGAAAACTATTGCTTACTATTGGTGACTTTGAGGTGTTGCTTCACTTTGTTTCCTGATGGCTGTTAGTTCTTGCAAATCTTCACTGAATGTTTAGTCCAACTTTTACTTGCTCATTACGTGTTTTTTATGCTTTTTAGATTTGGTGCAGTTGATCATTTGGATACATGTGCTTGTAAATATGTACTTTAGCCTTCTCTTAGTTAAAGGTAGACGGATTCATATGGCAAATTTTTAATATCATCAAAAGATTTCAGTTAACATTTAAAATGGTTTAGAAACTGCTCTCCTCGCTCACGACATAGTTACCTTCTCTGAATGGTAGTCGCAGTTATGTCCTTTGTGAACAATCTTTTTCACTCATTATTTGTTGCATGCACGGAACATTGACTTCCATATGTATGATTTACACTACACAGGGCAAGAATATTGTTTGAGAGAATTCAGGGATCAGACCTAATGTACAATTGGTTGCTGTTTTTTTCTGGTTTTTGGCAGGTAGAGAAAAAAAAAAAACCATGTTTCTCAAAGTACAGTTGCCCTGGAATGTTGTAATCCCTGCCGAAAACCTCAATGCAAAAGGATTGATGCTCCAAAAGGAAATTCTTGTCCGCCTACTCGATGATTTTGCTGCAAAAAAGGCGACCAAAGATCTTGGATACTTTCTTTCTGTCACAACTCTGGAAAGCATAGGAGAGGGAAGAGTCAGGCAGCACACTGGGGATGTGCTGTTTCCAGTTGTTTTCAGCGGCATAACGTTCAAGCTTTTCAGGGGAGAGATCTTGGAGGGGGTTGTTCACAAGGTGCTGAAGCATGGAGCACTCTTGAGATGCGGTCCAATTGAGAACATTTACCTCTCTAATCTGAAAATGCCGGATTACAATTATGTGCCTGGGGAGAATCCTGTCTTCATGAATAAGAAGATGTCTAAGATTGAAAAAGATTCTGTGGTCCGGTTCATTGTCATCGGGACTAAGTGGCTTGAAGCAGAAAGGGAATTTCAGGCATTGGTTGGTTTACATGCTGATTATCTAGGACCAGTTTCTTAGCATATTCCACTATGCTTATGACCTGCAAGTTTGCTTCTATGTTTTGTCCTTAACTTTAAAAATGCTGGTTGTTCATGTTACTCTTAGTATATTCTTGTTGACCGTAACAGCAGCCTCTCTTTGGTATTTTAATGTGATGCCAGTAATTTGTAATGTTTTTCTGAAATGTTTTTGAATGGTAGGTCTGACATTGAAACATTTTGAAGGTCTTGATCCAAAATCCAAGTTAACGTCAAAATCTTTCAGAAGATGGTCTCCTTCTTGTTTGCGGTAGAGTCAAGTTTTTACATGTCTAGAGTCCCATGTTCCTTGACCTTTCCAAGTACAAAAAGATTTCTCCTTTCCTTTAGGTTTGCAAGCTAGCTACTTATTTCCTTTGTTTCCCATTTTAATCTCCGGGTCAAAGCTGGACTTTCAACTTGGAAAGTAAGAATCGATAAAATTACAAGTTAATAAAGAGACTGGCCAGTTAGTTATTAGTCTAATATTATTTGCCTCATTTTTGTTGGAAGAGGAGGTCCTTAAGTTCGAACCTCCCTCCTGTGGATTGAAATCATGAAGGAACGTGATGTTGCTTTCAACTAAGCTAAGAGAAGAAACCTTGTGCAATGGATGATAGCTAGGCCCACTTTCAAAGTACAAATTAGTTAGGCAAAAAAAGAATATATAGGAATAATAAGTCTCTTGCTAGGAAGTTGTCAAGTTGAAGTAGCCAAGTTGCCAAGTTTAATTGTTTTGCTCTTTCACTTTCCTAGTGTGGAGATCACCACATTCACGACTCCTTGGTCAAAAAACAACTACGCGCTCCACATTTCCCTTCCCCATATGTTACCCAAATTCAAGATATTTATATAGTTGATATGATATGGTGGCATTCAGCCATTCACGTGCCATATTATCTCCAATTCTGAAACTTGTATAAATTGGAAGTGCTGTTGTCTAAAAACCCCAACACAGAAATGGCAGAGCTTTTCATCAAACAATCGAAGCAGTATGCAAAGACTCGGCCTGGTTACCCAGAAAAGCTCTTTCAATTCATTGCCTCCAAGACTACTTCTCACGACCTCGCATGGGATGTCGGCACTGGCAGCGGCCAGGCTGCCAGATCTGTAAGAATTTCTCTTAGTTTCTAACATTTGTTGTGCATATTAATTAGGTTGCTTCATTGTCACTCTAGACCTCTCTCTCATCAGTGATCATTAGTTTAGATAGATTTAGAATGTGATAACATAATAACTGACAATTAGCTAGCTAGATGACATTTCCAGGTGTACATCTTTCTTATTTTTATCAAATGATATTAGAGAGAGATTCGAATCAAAACCTTATTGTTCAACTAATTTCAGCTAGCTGGGATCTACAAGAATGTGATAGCCACAGATACAAGCCCAAAACAACTTGAATTCGCACCCAAGCTGCCCAATATTCGCTATGAGCATACTCCTCCAGTCATTTCCATAGCCGAAGTTGAACAAAAATTGGCACCAAAATCAAGCATGGATTTGGTGACCATTGCTCAGGCCCTCCACTGGTTTGACCTCCCTAGTTTCTACCAACAAGTCAAATGGGTGCTCAAAAAACCCAATGGGGTCATTGCTGCATGGTGCTACACGGTGCCTAGAGTTGACAAGACGGTAGACGCCGTCTTTGATCCATTCTATTCCATTGATTCCAAACCCTATTGGGATCCAGCGCGTAAATTCGTTGACGAAAGGTACGGCAGCATCGATTTTCCGTTCGAGCCGGTGGATGGAGAAGACAATACAGGACCATTTGAGTTTGTGACAGAGAGGTTGATGGACTTGGAGGACTTTCTTACTTACATAAGGTCATGGTCAGCGTATCAAACGGCAAAGGAAAAGGGTGTTGAGCTTTTGAAGAGTCATGTGATTGAGGCATTTAAGCAAGCTTGGAGTGTTGATTCTGCTGATGGCCACAAGGCTGTCAAGTTTCCTGTCAATCTAAGAATTGGACGAGTGGGGGAATGTAGGGATTAATTAAGGAGATTGAAAAGTATTTTCAAATGATCATGTGATATGCATGCAAATGGTTGGTGAGCAATGTGTGTCAAATTATTAGTCTTTTAAACAGTGTGTATCAAATAATTAGTCTTTTTTAAACAGTGTGTATCAAATAATTAGTCTTTAATTGTTATAATACATCTATTCTATAATAATAATAAAAATGCTTATTTCACGATTTACCACTCATAACTGTTTTTCATTTTCACATTGTCACTTGAAATTTTTTGTTGTCTCAGTTTACCACACATTTCGTTTTACTTTGTTCCATCAATAACTCCGTCAAAAATGCTAATGTGGCGCGTTGGATATGTGTCACGTGTCACATCTTTTCTTTTCTTTTCTGATTTTTTTATTTTCTTATTTTTATAAACTTTGAAAATTAATTAAAAAAAGCTCTGGACTTAGAAAAATATACGGAAAATTTCTACAGACTCGTTTTGATTAGTACTAATTTACTATAAAGTTAAATTACCAATTTTCCCTTTGAGAGTTTTTAAAAAATTTGAAAAGTCTAAATTTATTTCTAAAAAATTAAAATAAATTTTCCTCTATTAAATGAATTCTAAAATTTTCGTAAAGTCTCAGACAAATTCTCAAAAATATTTTAGAAATTACCAAAAACCTATTTTAGAGAATTCTTTCGAGACTTTACAAAAATTTTAGAATTTATTTTATAGAGGAAAATTTATTTTCCTCTAAGACCGAGAGGTCTTTTGGGTATCAAGTGTTCATGAAAAATGTATTGTTAGTTTTTAGAAGATCAACGTACAGACCTCGTATTTTTTTAAGTTCGGGAGATTATCCTATGAATTTCCAAAGAGTCTGTCTAGAGTATTTTAATTTTCTAGAAATAAATTTGGACTTCCCAAATTTTCTGAAAACACTCAGAGAGAAAATTAGTATTTTGATTTCATAGTAAATTAGTACTAGTCAAGACGAGTCTATAAGAATTTTTCGGAATCCGGAGCTATTTTTAATTAATTTTCAAAGTTTATAAAAATAGAAAAATAGAAAAAAAATATGAAAAAAAAAAATGTGACACATGGCGCACATCTAGCTCGCCACATCAGCATTTTTTGACGAAGTTGTTAACGGAACAAAATAAATTATGACACAGACATAAGTTACAGGTAGTAAGCTGAGACAAAAAAATTTTTAAGTGACAATGTGGAAATGAAAAATAGTTATGGGTGTACTGGTTAATCGT
Source organism: Dryas octopetala (assembly GCF_963921425.1). Classification (NCBI taxonomy): domain Eukaryota; kingdom Viridiplantae; phylum Streptophyta; class Magnoliopsida; order Rosales; family Rosaceae; genus Dryas; species Dryas octopetala. The sequence continues at coordinate 13,260,673 of NC_141371.1, forward strand.
GAAATAAGCCTAATAAAAAAGGGCAATGCTAGAGTGTCCTAATCTTGTGTCATATTTTTGTGCTCTAATGACTTGGAATTTCATGTCATTTTAAATATTTAATTTAATTAAATACATGTCATAATTTATTTGTCGCATTATTTTTTACAAAGACCATTTAACCTTTTATATAATTCTTATGACATTTAAATTATAATAAATAAAAGAATTAACTCCCCCTCGATCCGAATCGGATCCACCATATCTCTTTATTCGTCATATATGTCTTCACCTACCTACCCAGCCTTACCATTAACATTTTTTAATTTTGACAAGTTACTTCTAATACGATAGTAATTAAATTCAAATCATTAACTTTTTTTACATTGTTGACAAAAAATTTCATGTGTCAACACGTGGTTTTGCACATGAGTGGAATTTTGAACATCTCAGTTCACCTGGATGCCTATTTAAGTCTATCATGTCTTTGAACCCCGATTAGTTTGGTATTGAAATCCTTTATTTTTCCAAACTTATTGTACAATGGCAAGTAGGGGCTTATATAGGCATCCAAGCAAACTAAAAGAGAGCAGTTTTGCTCACCTCCTTTAACTCAGGTGTATGCTCACCTCCTATCTAAAATACTGCCACGTGTTTGAAAAACTAACCATGAGTTAACTATTGTATTTAATTATTTATGATGTTATAATGATGAGAGAGAAAAATAATTTGACAACTCCTTTCTTATTTTATCCTTATCTTTTATTACTCAACTTTTTTTTATCACCCGTTAATTTCTCTTTTCTCTTTTATTTAATTATTTCTAATAATTTTTACTTCTTTTGTTTTTTTGCTCTTCTCCAGTACGTCTCTAGTATTCAAAAAATCACATCCATTTTTTTGGGTCTTCTCATGTATACACATTTATCTATTTTTTTAATTAATTAAAAAATAAAAATATTTTAACAACACATTTGCAATTCGAACAAAAAACTCATTTGCAAAGTTTTATCTAAAATGTTGGCCAAACAAAAATCTAAAACAACTCATTTACATATATAGAAAATCCAATAAAAAAGTTACATGAGTTCAAAAAAAAAAAATTTATGTCATTGCAACTATTCTTCTCTCTTCAAATGCTGCAACACCTTAGATTGACCTAAGAATTTGTTTGATCTGAAAAGGTCATGTATGAGACAAGAAAGAAGAATTCTTAGGCAAAAAAAAAATGTGTTGTTGGAATATTTTTTTTAATTAATTAAAAAAGTAGATAAAAGGTGTATACATGAGAAGACCCAAAAAAATTGGATGTGGTTTTTTGGGTACTGGAGGCATACTAGAAAAGAGCAAATAAAAAAAAAGCAAAAATTATTAAATGCATGTGGTTTTTTAGATACTAGAGGCATACTGGAGAAGAGCAAAAAAACAAAAGAAGCAAAAATTATTAGAAATAATTAAATAAAAGAGAAAATAAAAATTAATAGGTAACAAAAAAGTGGAAAAAAGTTGAGTAATAAAAGATAAGGATAAAAGTAAAAAAGAGTTGTCAAATTATTTTTCTCTCTCATCATTATAATATCATAAATAATTAAATACAATAGATTAACTCATGATTAATTTTTTAAACACATGGCAGCATTTTAGATGGGAGGTGAGCATACACCTGAGTTAAAGGAGGTGAGCAAAACTGCTCTTAAACTAAAATGTCCAAAATACCACTTATGTACGAAGTATGTCAGATTTTATGCCAGAAGTTTAAATATGATTAACGATTTGGACTTAATTGCTATTATATTGAAAACACATGACTGAAATTGCTAAAATTAAAAAAAAAAATGACCAAAGTGAAAGTTTTACAAAAGTACAAAGACCAAAAGTATCATTTGACCAAATTTAAAAATACACTTAAATGGATCATTAACTAAAAAAATATGATAAGTATCAATAATTCGGAGCTGCCTAAAAGAAAAATAAAAAATAAAAAACACTCGGGATCATTCATATGAATGAATGAATGATTCATCTGACTCGGGATGTAACAACACTCCGAGTCAACTCTCCAAGTTACCAACACTCGTAAAAGTAAATCCTAACTGAAAGCAATAAAAGGAGGGAAACCAACAACGGCTTATCTTCAACTGCAACTCTCTCTCTCTCTCTAAAGGAGGGAAACCAACAACGGCTTATCTTCAACTGCAACTCTCTCTCTCTCTCTCTCTCTCTCTCTCTCTCTCTCTCTCTCTCTCTCTCTCTCTCTCTCTCTCTCTCTCTCTCTCTCTCTCTCTCTCTCTCTCTCAAAATTCATTATGGTTATGGTTATGGCAGACTCCTCCTTCAAAGTTCAAACCCAGTTGGGAAACTGAAGAAAGTCCAAAATTCAGGTTTGCCTGTTATGGAAATCGGGAACCAAGGCCTAAGGAAGCAGATTCTCAGAAAAGGACATTCATGGCAAACTCCATCTCGTGGGGACGAGGTTGAAGGTACTACTAATACAACCCATCAATTATACTTTACAAGTTTACAGTGGTTTGTTTGGTTGCTGAGAAACGGTATTGAAAGATTGAAAGGGGAATGATGGAAACTGAAATTGAACCAAAAGAATTAAAGAAAAAAAAAAAAAAAAGGAAGAAACTTTTTTTTTTCCAATGAAAAAAAAAGGGAAGAACCTTGAGTCTCATATTTGTTACTGGTTTGTTAAGAATCATGAGTGATCGATCATGAATCATTTTCGACAGAATTTCTTTCTTTCGAATCTTTCCCTTCGTTTTCTCAGTAGCCAAACAGAGAGTGAGAGTGTGTCAGTCATCTGACTTATAGTGGAACTTCATGTTTTAGTACATTTCAGCGGACGTATCAAAGGAGGGGCACATCTTGACTCAACTCATGATACAGGAACTCCATTTCGGTTCAAGATAGGCCAATGTAAGCACTGAATTTATCAAGTAATTATTTAACAGATAATTACTTTCATTTTGTACTCGGTACAATTTCTCATCTGAATTTATTAGCCAACAAGAAGAAAAATTTCAGTGGACTTTAATCTAATTATGAATTGCACTGAAATTCGTATTGAAAATCAATTAGGTGTTTATTTTTTTCTTGTTTTGGATATGGGCTGCTGCTATATAGTTACTTGAGTATGAAGTGTAAGTATCATGGATGTGTTTCGAAACAAAACTGTAATGAAGAGTAAGAATGGACTGCCTTTACATCTCCCATCTATTCTCAATATTATATATATATATATATATATTCTTCAAATTTCTAGATGTAATATTAGGCATGAAATCAGCAATTCTAATTCAGTCTATTGCATGTTTGGAGAGAGGTCTTCATTGGTTTGTAGCACAATTGCTTCCAGCTTGCTGAGGTGAGGGGCTGCTTATTAGACTGCCTCCAATTTTTCTTTTCTTTGACACTTGAATTCAATGTCAGGTGAAGTTATTGAGGGATGGGATGAAGGGGTTTCCACAATGAAGAAGGGGGAGAGAGCAATCTTTACAATACCGCCAAACTTGGCATATGGGGAAGACGGTTCTCCGCCCCTCATTCCACCCAATTCAACTCTCATTTTTGACATTGAGATGCTATCTTGGAGCATCATCAGGGATCTAACTGGTGATGGTGGAATACTGAAGAAGATAACAAAGGAGGGTGGGGGATGGGCTACACCCCGAGATGGTGATGAAGTTTTTGGTAAATGCTTATACAAAAAAATGGTTGCTCTTAAGTGGTCTGAAAAATCATATGGTGTCCTGTTTTACAGAGAAATTATATACTCCAAATTTCTTTTCTATATTAGACTTTTATGTTCAATAATGGTTGACAGAGAGAAGTGTTACATAAACATACCAGAAGCCTAACTGTATGAACCCAACAGGCTGACAAGTCTGACATAACGCCTTTCAAAAGCAAAAGATTGCCCCAAATCATAAGCCCTGTCGAAATTTCAAAAAGAAATCTACCTTGCATTGAACTATCCTTGACTTTGGTTCTATGTGTTAGTTTAGCATCTTCTGAGCTCCATATTAGACACTTTGGTTCGATCTAATACTCAGTGGAAACTGACTGAAACAACAATGGAAGCTTAATAGATACCTGAAGGCATTGTTCACATAGGGGGCCAAGGATTTTTTTTGTGAAGATAGGGCATGCTAAATTTGTTAGTAGGGAGTTCGCTGTGTTCATAGATACATCAATGTTTTTGACTTCTTGCAAAAATTTGAATGGCTGGCCATTGTATTTTTTTTTTTTCTACATATTTGTAGTGAAGTATGAGATAAGGCTTGACAACGGTACACTTGTCTCGAAATCCAATGATGGTATGGAGTTTCATATAGGTGATGGTGAGTTGAACTTCGTAACTTATCTTTTACATTACATCTCAGAAATTTACGGAACACAGAGTTTACAGTCATCATAAGGTTTAATATATAAGTTTTCTTTTCCTTCTGAAAGGTCAAATATGTTCTTCCATATGCAAAGCAGTGAAGACAATGAGAAGAGGTGAGAAAGCAGAGCTAGCAGTGAAGTTCTCCTCCTGTAAGTTGATGCTGGTACTTGTTCCTGTCAAATCAGTAAGAATTTCTTTTTTTGGTTTTATAATTTATTTTGGTGGGTTCTATTCCACTTTTCCCACTACTCTACCAAGAGCATGTTGATGTAGTTTGAGAATTAAATCTTAATTCCCACCGTCACGGCGTACAAGCAATAATTCGATGAAAGATAAATAACAAACACAGCCAAGAAAACAGAAAATAATAAACCAACAAGCACACACAATCACACCGAGATTTGTTACGAGGTTCGGCAAAATTCCTGCCTACGTCCCCGGGAGAGATCTCCGTTCTTCACTATGAGAATAATAAGTATTAAGATTACAATTGGACTAAATCACATAACCCAATCCCCAAATCCCTTGTACACCCTTTCACAAAGTGTTTCCCAAAACCCTAGATCTCTCACCCAAGATTAATTACCTAATCTTGATCTCACCAATTCTAGATTGTGTGCCTCCCAAGAATCCTAAGGACTTGCTCACTCTAATCTGATTCTCTCACGTTTTTCTAAGCCCCTAAAGTCCTATTTATAACCATAGGCCTTAGATTACAATCCTAGATAAAGTAGGAAGAAAGTTAACTTTGAGTAGGAAATAAGTTTCCTTTATACACAAGGAAAACCTCAAAACTTGCCCAAAACGAAGTCCAAAACGCACCAGGAATTAATAACCTTCCAACACCTATTTGGACTCCTAACTTCATCCTAGAATACCATGGAAATCCCCCATGAACCAGGAAATCTTCAAATGCGAGCCAAATTAACAACAATCTCCACCTTGGCGAGCATATCATGCAAATTACCTTGCACCAAATACCATTGGCCTTGACCTTGTACCAACTACACATAACCCGAATCAAGAAACTATGGTCCACCCTTGATTCGCACGGCCAATACCTATGTGCAGCTGCATCGTGTAACCAATTACCGGTTAGCACCGAAGAGGGGCCTCGATTCACCCCCTCCTCCAGTAGGATCTCCTTTCTCACCATCGTTTGAACCTTGGAAACATGTCACAACCGTCTCTGCTGTACCCGCAAACGAGACCTTCCTCAAGCGCTTGATTTCTTGTGCATTCCGTTTCCAACCAACCATCGAGGTTTGAGTTCCTATCAAACGATATAAACCACCACACTTCTCTCCCTTCATTAGGACCATGCTTCCATGAGTAATTTTCATGACTCCACCTGCTATCAAAACCAGGTAGCCCTTGGAATCCAACCTACTCAAGGATATCAAATTCCTTTGTAGCTTTGGGACATAAGCGACTCCACCCAAAGTATGCTCCACCCCATTGAACATCTTGATCTTCACCGTTCCAACCCCCATGACGTCAACTTTGGACCCGTCAGGCAAAGAGAAAGATCCTCCCTTTGATTCTTGAAACTTTTCAAAATATTCTTTCCTAGAGCATATATGGTGAGTAGAACCCGAATCCAATATCCAATCACCATGAGAAGAAGTGTTACCTATAGAGACTGTGAGAAGTTCTCCAGATTCATTATAGTCTGCTACCGCTGTACAGCCATGACCATCCTTCTTATTCCAAGTCGGACAGTCCTTCTTTATGTGTCCCCACTCTTTGCACTTGTAGCACTGCCAGCCCTTACCACTACCCTTTGATCTAGCCTTGCTATTATCACTAGAACCCTTGGTAGTTTGCCTTCCTCTTTGACCATGAGCAACAAACAAGGAATCTTTATCCTCAACTTTCTTTCTCCTTTCACTAGACAAGAGAGTTGACTCGACCTCCTCCATTTTCAGTGTATCCTTACCATACAAGAAGATATCCACTATGTTGTCATATGTATCAGGAAGTGAGGTTAGAAGTAAGAGGGCTCGATCTTCTTCCTCAATCTTTACCCCAACTCTTTCGAGTTGATGCAGCAGTCCTTTGAACACGTTCATATGATCCATGAGATTTGCACGCGCTTCCATCTTCAGCTTATATATGTCCCGCTTCAGATTCAACTTTGTGGCCATAGACTTCTGAGCTAAATAAAGCTTTTCTAGTTTCTTCCACAATTCCGGGGCAGAATCTTCATCTATATTGTTGATAATATTATCAGCAATATAAAGCCGAATTGTGCTTACACACCTGCACTCCAAGTCTTCCCAGTCATCATCTGTCATCTTTGTCGGTTTTCCTTCTTCCTTTCCCTTCAAAGCGCGTGCCACGCCTTGCGAAACTAGGACATCCTTCACTCTCTTTTGCCATAGAGTAAAGTTACCTCTTCCATCAAATTGCTCCACCTTAAAAGATGAAACACCACTACTTCCCGCTGCCATGACAAACTACCCTCGATCGATAAACACGGAACCACGATCGATGAACACGAAACCTGGCTCTGATACCACTTGTTGATGTAGTTTGAGAATTAAATCTTAATTCCCACCGTCACGGCGTACAAGCAATAATTCGATGAAAGATAAATAACAAACACAGCCAAGAAAACAGAAAATAATAAACCAACAAGCACACACAATCACACCGAGATTTGTTACGAGGTTCGGCAAAATTCCTGCCTACGTCCCCGGGAGAGATCTCCGTTCTTCACTATGAGAATAATAAGTATTAAGATTACAATTGGACTAAATCACATAACCCAATCCCCAAATCCCTTGTACACCCTTTCACAAAGTGTTTCCCAAAACCCTAGATCTCTCACCCAAGATTAATTACCTAATCTTGATCTCACCAATTCTAGATTGTGTGCCTCCCAAGAATCCTAAGGACTTGCTCACTCTAATCTGATTCTCTCACGTTTTTCTAAGCCCCTAAAGTCCTATTTATAACCATAGGCCTTAGATTACAATCCTAGATAAAGTAGGAAGAAATTTAACTTTGAGTAGGAAATAAGTTTCCTTTATACACAAGGAAAACCTCAAAACTTGCCCAAAACGAAGTCCAAAACGCACCAGGAATTAATAACCTTCCAACACCTATTTGGACTCCTAACTTCATCCTAGAATACCATGGAAATCCCCCATGAACCAGGAAATCTTCAAATGCGAGCCAAATTAACAACAGAGCATTCATCCATACTCTACCAAGAGCATTCATCCATATTAAGTCAAACCTTTTCAGATGACTTTAGAGAAAATGTCAATGGGAAAATCAAGATCGATGGTGTTGTACCAGCTGCATCCAATTTAACAATCCAACTTGAGCTAGTTTCGTGGAAGAGCATCATTGATGTCACAGGAGATAAGAAAGTCCTTAAAAAGATCTCAAAGGTTGGTGAAGGCTTTGACCATCCTGAGGAAGGAACTCTAGTGAGAGGTAGTTTCTTATGAACATAATGCATTTGTGTTTCATAATTCAATTAACTTTAAAATTTTTGATAAATCAAGAAGTTAAAGCTCCTAGTATTATTTTCTGCAGTGGCATACATTGGTAAGCTAGAAGATGGAACAGTTTTTGATAGAAAGGGAGCCGAGGAGGAACCTTTTGAGTTCTTAAGTCTAAAAGGTTACATATGCCCTTTTGAAATTAACAATACAATTCCCTGATTATGAAACATTGGCATTCATTTGTCCAATGCATTTCCAGAGAAAATAAATGAGGGTTTAGAAAGAGCAATCATGACAATGAAGAAAGGAGAACAAGCCCTCGTGATACTTGGTGCAGAGTATTTGTGTGGCTACGATGTTTCAGGAGTGGTCGCTACAAATTCAGTGCTACATTATGAGGTTCAGTTGATTGACTTTATTAAGGTACAATGCTCCCAAAGCTTTTGATTTACTTCAGTTCACATTGACATAGTGGTCCACCATTACTTTTTAAGATCTCAATTGCCTTTGCCTTTTCTTTTCCCAGTTATGCAAAACTTGTATATTGAAGGGGGTGGAGATGGTTATCCTTAGAGATGTACTGCATAGAATTACTGGTACAACTCTAAGGAAGTACTGCAGAAAGTCTTCTTTCCAGTTTAATTTCAAAATCTATAACAATAATCATTGCCACAACCATCATGTAATTCAAAATGCATAAATTGATAGAAGAACTGGCAATAGCATTTGAACTCTGTTGTGTGTTTCTTCTAGTATTCTATTTTGTGTGCAGGAGAGACCATATTGGAAGATGGATACTCGTGAGAAATTGGAAGCTTGTGAGAAGAAAAAGAAGGATGGAAATGCATGGTTCAAGACTGGGAAGTTTTGGCGTGCTTCTAAAATATATGAAAAGGAATGCTACCCTAATACCTTTACAGATTATATATGTGATTCAATTTTGGTTGGCCATTTTCACACTCCAATTTTGTATATTTGCACTCCTTCCCTTATCTTACTGTTTTAGTAGTTGAATTGATAAAAGCATAAAATTAAGGGGGAGGATTGCAAATGCACAAAATAAGTGTGGGAAAATTGCTACCCCCAATTTAAAAGAGTGCCATTCTAAAATCTGAAGTTTATTTTTAACCACTACCTGCAGGCTGCAAAGTATATTGATTTTGACCACTCTTTCACTGAAGATGAGAAGAGCGCAGCAAATGCCTTGCGGTTATCATGTAATTTGAACAATGCAGCTTGCAAACTTAAGCTGGGGGAGTATCTTGAAGCTTCAAGAGTGTGCACAAAGGTATTTTTTCCTTCCTTGCCTCTCTCTCTCTCTCTCTCTCTCTCTCTCTCTCTCTCTCTCTCTCTCTCTCTATCTCTCACATATAGAGTGATCGATGACCTCATTTAAAAAGTATCTGTTGACATGTGCATGGCATTTACATAGATTGGCTTCCTGGGGAAACTCTCCCTTTGATTGTCCGTGCATGCTGGAGCGACTCTCATGCGTGTATACATCAATTTATCCATGCATGCATTGTAATAGCTATTAAACAGTTGCATTGACTAAAACACAATAACAACCATGACTTTATTGTTCGAAGAGAGATTCTTTTGGATGTTGGAATCTGATTATTGAGGTTTATTGGTATGAGATCTGGTCCAGTTGCTCCCCATGTTAATCCAACAATAAGACATTGAATCAGATGGAAAAAAGAAAAGCCTTTCTTTTTCAAGTTCAAGGTTGAGCTTGTTCAATGAAGCTAATGCTATACTACTGCCCTTCCCTTGTTCTGTTTTTCAAGAGAAAGCGAGGACTTTGTTTTAGCTACTGGCCTAAACAAAAGAGATTAGCCTCTTGATCGATCGGTTGATTGGATAAAAGTACTGTACGAAGTGGTTGATGCATCACCATTCATGGGGAGCATCTCCATTGCTCCCCCATGTTCTCAAATATATATTGCAGCAACTCAATTGTTGTAAATATTAGGCTAATTTATGTGATAAGGAAAAAATGGATTTTATTAGAAAAGAACTAAATTACCAACAAAAAAAAAAATATACAGTGAGTGAGTCAGGCACACAGACACACAGAGACAGACAGAGGAGCACATAGGTTATGAGTTTGATTCCATTCTAATGTACAAAAAAGAACTTCCCTGAATGATAGAGGTGCAAACTCCATAGTACTTTGGTCCATTTCCTGGGAGATTAATCTTCTCCATTGTTGTATTGTACATCCTATAAGTTCATGTGTTCATCATAGCCTCTGATCTAAAGATTTGTAGTTTTTTTTTTTTTCCTCATCAGTCTTTTTAGCTCACTAATTGCAGCCATACAATGAATAAGTTTAATAGTTGACATAATATTGGTGCTTGCATTAGCATCCTGGAAAAAGAACATATATCATAATCAGTTTGTGATGCGGTGACAGCACTGAGACTTCTAGCTGAAAATTGATTAAGGCCTTTTTCCCCCTAACAACATGGACTTGAAATGTGGTCCAATGTTCCTCAGTGGCATGTCAGATATGCAAACTTGGATGCTGTGCTGAATGGCCTTACACACTTAAGCTTTTATATATGAACATTTTTGTACTCCATAACAGGTCTTAGATGTGTGTGTTTTTTTTTTTAAAATGACAACAGGTTTTAGAAGTTGATCCATTAAATGTCAAAGCTTTATATAGACGATCCCAAGCATACCTGAAAATATTGGAGTTAGAAAAAGCTGAGGCAGATATCAAGAGAGCATTGATTATAGATCCCAAAAACAGGTACCTCTAACACCAAAGTTTGGAAAAGTTGGAGTTAGAAAAAAGCAGGAGTGCTTGCTTTAAGTAAAAATTGCTCCATTTTTTAATTTATTGAATTCATCTTTATTGATTTTATTACAGAGAGGTGAAGCTTGGGTACAAGGAGTTAAAAGATAAACAAAAGGAATATGTTAGATACCAAACTGAGATTTTCAGCACCATGCTTTCTAGGATGGTTACTTAGCGATCTGGCAGAGAAGGTTTTTAATCCTCTTCTAAAGAAGCCATGCTTTGTTGGTTGAGTAATTTAACTTTATGCCTTGATAATGTCAGTTTATCTGGTTATCACTTCTTATTTTGGATTGAATTTACGTCAGTTCCATTTATTATCAAGTGATAGTTGTTAGCTTGATATTCATTATTAACTCGTTCTTTAAAAATTTAAGCTTTTTGGGATCTAAAATACCTGAGGCGAGGCCTTCAATCTTCAGAGAATCAGAGTAATCAGAGGCCAAATTGACCAAACGGTGGCCTAAATTACTACAAAAATGAAAGAAGTTGGGAAAACTTTTGGTTTCCCCTTTTCTGGCGTTTCATTACCCTTTGCTCATTTTCTTGATTGGAGCAAGTTCACAATACAAATTTCACCAAAGATAATACCAAAAATTAAGACAATATTGAAAATACTTGAGATTGCAGGTGAAAAGGCATTTTGAACTGAATCGACCAACTGAGCTATTTGATGTATTTCATATGGTATCCACTCAATATGGCTAAGAAGCTTTTAAATAACATGTTAAACCTCATTTAAATGAGCATGACATTTACTCCACTTGTACTTCATTTGAAAATCTGCCATCCTTTTAATCGTTTTGGTCCCTACATCATTTTCTATGTAAAAGAAGTGACATATTATCACAGAATTTTTTTCATTTAAAACATAGAGTCCAAAGAAAATACAAGGTTACACTCGAAAGTATCTACCTAGTGTAAACTAAACTTACATATTAACTTTTCGGGGATATCTTTGTTCCATTCGAAAGAAGAACCATACCAGGTCATACCAGGTCCTCGCATACCCAAAAGCACTGTGAACCACTTTGACCATAAAACCTCTACCAACACAACAAACTATCACTGCACCACCACCACAATCAACCAACCTGCAACAACTACCACACCAACAAACTTTCACACCCAGCTCCATAGACCAGAAAAATCTACATGATAAAAGACATAAATTTCACATGATGGATATATAATAGATAACATATAGACGACATCCATTGTTTTCAAAAGTGCAGTAGTTTCAAAGTTCATTGTGATAATGAGGAGGATCTAAATAAAATTTGAATTTTCAAAGATGCAAATCAATCAAATCATGTTACCAATGCCAACAAAGCAAGATCTACATTATCTTTGGACAATAAATCGACTATCAATTCCGTCGTTGATGCATCTGCAGAGAAACCCCTCTCCACCATTTCATGAGTAAGTCCCACTGCCCTTAATGTCTCATTATTATTAAAAAAACACTCGGATAATTGTGTTATAAGTCCAATCATCAGGAGAACAGCCTCTCTCTTTCATTCCTCTAAGCAAATTTTCTGCTTCACATATTAGGCCTCCAATACAAAGTCCATTAATCATTAGGCTTATTTCACGATTTACCACCTAGAACTGTTTTTCATTCCTAAATTACTATCTAAAAGTTTTTTTGTCTCAGGTTATCACCTTAACTTACACTTGTCTCCTATTTTAACTTGTTCCGTCAACACGTCTGTCTCGTCAACACCTCTCTCAAAAATGCTGACGTGGCCGTTAATGCTGAATGTACGCCACGTCTCACATCTTTTTTTTTTTTTTTTTTTTTTAGATTTTTGCTATTTTCCTATTTTTATAAACTTTGAAAATTAATTAAAAATAGCTCCGAACTCTGAAAAATACACAAAAAATCATATGAACTCATCTTGACTAGTACTAATTTACTATATGGTCAAAATACCAATTTTTCCCTTTAAATGTTTCTAGAAAATTTGAGAAGTCCCAATTTATTTCTAGAAATTAAGCAAAATTTCTCTATATTAAATAAATTCTAGAATTTCTGTAAAGTCTCGAACGAATTCTCAAAAAAAATTTTGAAATTACCAAAAAACTATTTTAGAGAATTCTTTCGAGACTTTACAGAAATTGTAAAATTTTTCTATAATTTATTTTATAGAGGGAAATTTGTTTTCCTAAGACCAGGAGGTCGTTTGGGTAGCAAGTGTTTATGAGAAAGGTATTGTTAGTTTTTAGAACACCAATGATGCAGACCTCATATTTTTTGGAGTTCAGGAAATTATCCTATGAATTTCTAAAGAGTCTTGAGTATTCTGATTTTCTAGAAATAAATTTGGACTTTCCAAACTTTCTGGAAACACTCATAGGGAAAAATTGGTATTTTGAGCCATAGTAAATTAGTACTCTTCAAAATGAGTTTGTAAGAATTTTTCATGTATTTTTGTGAGTCCGGAGCTATTTTTAATTAATTTTCAACGTTTGTAAAAAAAAAAAAAAAAGCAAAAATCCAAAAATAAAAGAAAAGATATGACACATGGCGCACATCCAACGCGCCACGTCAGCATTAACAGCCATGTTAGCATTTTTTACAGAAATGTTAACAGAACAATGTAAAATAGGACACAAGTGTAAGTTATAGCCTATAAGTGATAATCTGGAACAAAAAAACTTTCAGATGGTAATCTGGGGAGAAAACAGTTTTGAATAGTAAATCGTGAAATAAGCCTATATTGTATCTCCTGACAGAAGGTGGAAATCATTTTGATGATACACCGCAAAAGACATCCTTTGCATACTCAATTTTTCTAGCTATGCACAAACCTTCAATGAAAATATTGTATGTCACAATATTTAGATCCAACTTCTTGCATTCCATCTCTCTAAATAATTCTATTGCCATTTCAAGTTGTTGGTTCTTACAAATGCCATCTAGTAAAACAGCATAAGTTTTAACATCTGGATGTTGGCCACAAGCTTGCATCTTAGAGAGCAAGTTTTGAGCATCTTGTAATCTCCCCACTTTGCAAAAATCATCCATAAGAGTGTTACAAGTAATGGTATTTGGAACCGGTCCCTTATGAGACATTTCTTCAAAAAGCCTCATGGCCTCTTCAATCTTTTTATGCTTGCAATATTTGTTTATTAATATGCTATAACTATAAGCATCAGCAATGGCACCCTTGCTACGTATTAGATCAAAAACTGTTTTTGCTTCCTTCAATTCTCCTTGCAAATAATAATCATTCATAAGTGAATTGTATATAACCGTATCAGGTTTAATATCTCTTTGAATCATCATTTTAACCACACTTTTTGCTTCCACATTGTTCCCCTCTTTAGGCCTTGCACTACAGCATTGGAATGGGGGCCTAAAACCTATTTTGGGTCACAAATTGGTTACACATGCACTATAGAATTTGTGACCCATTATAACATGAGACCCAAAGTGATACCAATATATGGGTATTAGTGTAACCAAAACCCAAATCCAACTGGGGAGCCCACGTGAAGGAGAGAGAATTAAGAAGCACCAACAGCGATGCACGCCTCAGAGGTGGGCATGGGCCACGCATGTTGGGTCGATCTATGTGAGTCTCCCTAGCGCACGTGCAAACCACCAAAGGTTAGGATTAAAGGCATGTTGGTGGATATGCGGTCCAAATTAAAGGACCGTTGGTCTTATTTTTTTTCTTTTTAATTTTCTAACATGCCTTTTGAAACCAACGGCACAGATGTGCGGACCATTGGGAGTGAGTAGCCTATATCGCTCTTTTTTATTTATTTTTAAAATAATACAAAAATAATTAAAAATTTGAAGAAAAAAAAAATACCCGAAAAAATTTCAAAAAATTTAAAAAAATCCCTGCCATATTCCCAAAAATCCTATATATATATATATCATGGTTCTTCCATGGTTTTTCTTTACAAATATCAATCTTTGATACCAAATTTACACAAAAAAATTTGGTTTTTAATTGTGAGAAGCTATGTTTATTTGGTTGTTTATTTATCAAGCATATTTATTTAATTATATGATTGTAGTTTGCGGCTTTGTGCAAGCACTTGGTTTTTTTAGGGAAAGACTATAAGCAAGTTTGCATTTTTATATGTTTGAGACTAATTAAAGGAAAGTGCAAAGTAACGGCGGCACACTCCATCCCATGCACAGCCTTGTTGCTTCACATGTGGGATTTGAATATCTGTGAAGGTTGTGACATTTGGTTCAATACCAAATTTGAAGAATTTTCCAAGACAGATAAGCTATAGCCCATTTGTTTCAAAAAACAGTTGATGACAATAGTTAAAGTATAAACATTATGAACAATTCCCGACACATCCATTTGGTTACTCAACGAGATGGCTGCCGAATAATGTTTCAATTCGGCAACTTGACCCATAATAATTTGATTGAAACGGACAACCTAAGGCAGAGGACGCATTTGAAGCATGGTATTGAACAAGTTCAAAGCATCATGGAGATTAGTGGGTTTGGGTGGGTCTCTCAGAAGCTGGGGGTTTGTAGATTTTGTTGGGTTTGAGGATTGAGAATGAAACAAAGCAAAGTAATTGTTGAAGAAAACAATAGTAGAGTAGTGAAGACTGAAGACTAGGCAAAGAAATACCTCTGTGTCTCTTGCAATAAGAAGAAGCACTTCTCCCATCATCATCTTCAGCATCTCCGTATATGGAGGTCACCCTGGGGGTGATCCAAGTATTGTCCTTTCTAAAATCCAAAACTGACTCTATAGAATGTAATCTAGGGACTAGGGATACCCTATAAACTGAGTGCTACAATTTGGAAATAGAACTCTTACCATTAAGTGCCCCAAATTAGCGAGAAAATCCTAGCAATTCCAACAAGGCAAGCTTCTCAAAAAGTATGATCTTATCACTGTGATTAAGAATGGAGGCCAAACTAAGAAGGAAATCTTTCCAAATCAGGAGACCTATCAAGCCAATCAATGGCCTACAAATCAGGCATTTTTCTCATAAATACAAGACTAGCAGAACCTTAGCAAAAGCGCCAAGGCCAACCCCAAACCCAAAACTCTGTCAAACTAACGTTTCAGCATATCGTTTTTATTTTCATAGCAACACCAGCAAACTGCTTGGTTCTAGGTTGTCACAATTCCTTTTGTAAGCTGTAGTGTATAGTTGCCACAAGAGGGGCCACCAAGCAGTATATGTGTGGATGATCCATATGCAAAACTAGTACATGATGTGAGTCGGTAGACTCGGTACATTGAAGTAGAGAAAGTTTATTTAAAAGGCATCAAATATGTGGTATTGACGTACGTGGCTATGTACAAGGGAATATAAAAGTCGGGTCAAGAAGTAAGCATTAAGATTCAGACACGCACATAATTGGCTCTTGGCATTGTAGTTTTTAGTGATCTTTTAAGATCACATTGTACTAGATAGCACCATCAAGTCATCAACCAACACAAATTGTTTTACCATATACAAGGAAGGTTACTAGATTGGGCGATCTCCTTCTATCTCACTCCAATGGAACTTTTCTTCAATGTTCTTATTTAACTTGACCTTCAAAAGCAAAGCACATCTGGCATAATCTTCAATGACCTGCAATAAGCCAAAGCAATTTCCTTTATCAAGCAATCACGCTTCCAAAATATGAAGATAGATCCACCATTAGAGTGAAAGGCAAAGAAATTAGGTTGGGATGAAATAGAGAATAGATCAATCTGTAAACAATGGAAACCCTATCCTGAGTGAGAGGGTCGTATCAAAAAAACGAATTGGACCTGTGCTGAAGGGATTGAACAGCATGATTTGCTGGATCTTGAACCTCGGATCATGAGTTGGCACTGCTGGCCATCCTGGTCCACAGCCATTTGGTTTACAGATTGGACCATATAGTAATTAATTTATGATGCAAGTCTGAATAATTACTACCATCTCCATAACTATGAGTAACACAATATTTCAAAACACATTAATTGTAGCTAAACAAATAAACTTACTTTTCTTTTTTTAAAATGAAAGATAAAAGACCGCTTGTAACATTTCTTTTTGTGCTTTTGTATCAAAGGCTAAATTTAGCAATTCCTGCCAAAGAGCCGACATTTGAGGTGCCAAACCTGCCTATCAATGAGTCTTGGGGAGGATCAATTTATCATAATAAATTAATCATCCATTGAGCGGTGTCCCTTCCACTAAGCACTGTCAGATCACTAAGGCCGACTTTCGTCCCTACATGATGGGTGGGTCTTGCAGTGAAGCTCCCTTTTGGGTGGGTCTACTGAGACTGTCCCTTGTCCCAAAGGGGCTGAAAAACAGTTGGAATTCTAGCTCTCCGGTAGTAGTGCATCACTGATGGCTTGATCTCCCTAGAAGAGGAGTTCTTTGCCAGTGGAGCATGCATGATACAACTACTCCTCTATGTCAATGTTCTGGCTTTCAAGACACGAATGAGGAATGTAGAAGGGGAAGAGAGTTCCAGCAACAAATCCCGGATTTTAAAGTTAAGACCTACCCTTGAACCTTCACCATAATCTGCGCAGGAAAGGCCTAAAACCAATCCCAGGGAACAGTGAAGCTTCTGTTTTATTTAAGTGACCTGATGCCCCAACTTAAAATGCAAAGTTTGGTTTATAATTACACTGGCAAGCTAATTACTAGATTACTAAACCTTTCATGGCCAAAAAAAAAAGATTACTGAACCTTAACATCACATTTTATATTAGCCAATCATGCCAAGAAATTCGACATGTAGTCCAGTTATGGAAAAAAGGGGCAGAGCTAATGACTAGCACCTATTTGTGCTGATTCCTCTGAAGCTCTAGTTTGAGATATTTTACATGGGGGAATTCATACTATCTAAAGTTTGATTCTATGGAAGATTCTTCAGGAAGAGCTAATGATAAGCAGCTATGTGATCTGATTACTTTGAAGCTCTAGTCGTAGTGACTTCTTAATATGGAGGATGCATTACCATCCGAAGTTTTATTCTTAAGGGGAAGATCCATCTTTGATGGATAGACAACAAGTAGCTTTCAAGATAAGCATTAAAGGGAAAGAAATAATCCAATAAACAAAATAGCACCAGATTGAAAACAAAAATAAGGTCCCCTTACATCCCAACGCATCGCATGCTCCTCTAAAGTGACCTACACTGTTTTCTTTATGGCTACTTCAGGAGTCAAAGGTTTGTTTCACCAGGGACACAAAAAAGTTTTAGAAGTCATAAGCAAAGGATACAAGGTAATGGGATCATAGGTGGTTCACACAATTTCTTCTACTTAATTGTTGTTACTCATAGTAAGAGGAGTGTTCAATAGATATCGTTTACAAGAGTATTGTTTCTCAAATTTGTTTCCAATTCGGCACCATCTTTGCAGACATCTTCATTTTTTTGTTTGGCCGCTTGCAAAGATATTGTATAACTTTGTACAGTGTCCCACATCGGATGGTAACTTGAACGTTATTCTATTTATAAGCAAAATTTCAATGCTAGATGATCGCCGGGCTTAGTAGCGTAAGCCTGTGACCCAAGTGGGGGCATTAAGAGGGTTGGATAAGTCGCTTGTCTTGTTCGTGGTTTAAACTGGAATAAACACACTTGAAAAAGACAAAAAAATAAAAAAGTACAAAAATACAAAAAAAATTCCACGATCCCACAGTTGAAAAAAAAAAAACCAGGCAAGCAACCGACCTAGACAGCCCATTTTTTTTAACCATACAAGTCCAAATAATGACTATCCAAAGAAAAAGAATGACGACAAATTACTTCCATATAGATTAAAAATCAATATTTTCAAATGTTATAATTTTACCATTTCTCCAAAAAAATATAGATAGAAAAACAAAGGCTGTTTGTAACGTTTCCTTCTAAAGGCTAATTTAACAATTCCAGTCAATTGTGTCAACATGATCCCATTGTTAAACTACAAGTCTTAGTATGGAATAAATGGTATCCTAATGGCAAGCTAGTAACTAGAATACTAGATCTATGAATATCAAAATTGTGAATGATAAATTAATATAATATTTCATTATAGAAGGGAGGGAAAATAGAAAACTAACGAAAATACTTACCTTCCCTAAATTTTATGGTTTATATCTCTTCTAAATTCTAATTATCAAAACTTGAAATCAATTTCAATTTTGAAAAAGGTTAAAGATGGAAGTGTATACTAATTTATGTCAATATGACGTGAATGATTACACAGGTGGTATTGCTGGTCAATTTCATTTTGACACAAATATGATTATAGTACAGCCAAACCCCACTGATCTCATGGTGGATTCAAGTTGTGTTTTTCAAATCATGTGGACAATTTCTACATGTAGTCTCACAATGGAAAAAGGGGGAAGAGCCAATTACTAGCACCTATTTGTGCCGATTCCTCTGAAGATCTAGTTCAATATATTTTTCATTGGGGAATTCATACTATCTAAATTCTGATTCTAGAGAAGATCTTCTGGAAGAGCTCATGACAAGCATCTATGTTATCTGATTACTTCAAAGCTCTAGACCAAGGTATTTCTTTATATCGATAATGCATTACCATCTAAGATTATATTCTTTAGTGGAAGAAGATTCATCTCAGTGGGTACCAAACAAGAGGCTCAAATAAAATTCTTCAAGATCAGCATTAAAGGGACCCAACTAATCCAATAAACAAAATGTCACCAGATTGAAAGGAAAACAAGGGCTCCTTACATCCCAACGCATCACATGCTCCTTACATCAGGAGTCAAAGTTGTGTTTTACTATGGAAAGAAGAAAATGATTCAAAGTCATAAGCAAATGATACATGGACATGGAATCTTTGGTTGTTGAAACAATTTCTTCTACTTATATTTAGAGGAGTGTTAGATACATCTCGCTAATGAGTATTGCTTCTCAAATTTGTTTCCAACTCGGCACCATGTTTGCATAAATTTGCTTTTTTTTTTATTTGGGCTCCATGCAGAAATATTGTAACTTTGTACAATATCCCACATTGTTTGAAAACTTGAACTTTATTCTATTTATAAACAAAATTTCAACGCTAGAAGATCGCCGGGCTTGGTAGCATAAGCCTGTGACCCGAGTGGGGGCATTAAGAGGGTTGGATAAGTCGCTTGTCTTGCATGTGGTTTAAACCGGAATAAACACAGTTGAAAAAAGAAAAAAAAAATCCAAAAATATACAAAAATACAAAAAAATGACACAGTCCCTCAGTTGAAAAAAAAAAAAACCCAGGCAAGCAACCGACTTAGACAGCCTTTTTTTTTACCATACAAGTCCAAATAATGACTATCCAAAGCAAAAGAACGACGACAGATTACTTCATATAGATTAGAGATCTATCTTTGCATATAATATAATTTTCCATTTCTCCAAACAAATAGAGATAGAGAAACAAAGGCTGTTTGCAACTTTTATTTCTAAAGGCTAATTTAATTATTCCAGTCAATTGTGTGACCATAATTCCCATTGTTAAACGGCAAGGACTTAGTAAGGAATAAATGGAATGACAAAGGCAATCTAGTTACTAGAATACTAAATCTATGAAAACAAAATTGTGAATGATAAATTCAGACTAATATATATTCTAGAAGGGAGGGAAATAGTAAACTAAAAAAAAATACTTACGTTTCCTAAACTTTATGGTTCACCATCTCTTCTAAATTCTAATTATTAAAACTTTAATTTCAATTTTGAAAACGGTTAAAAATGGCAGTGGATTCTAGTTTATGTCAATATTTTTTTTTAAGGAACATAATTTATTGATTAATCAAATGAAAGGTACACAAACAGTAGACAAGAAGTCCAGTGACAGAAAGGAAAACTAACAACATAATAGCTTAGCTAAAACACCAACAGCTGAGAAACTATCTTATAACTGCTTTCCAATCTAGAAAAATAGCCGAAAGGGGTAAATCTTTGGATCCTGTGGAGACCGATGCCCAAAGAGAGGCTAAAACCTCACTCTTTCCCAAAGTTTCTCCACTCACACCCCTTTATAATTATAAAAAATTACACGAATGTTTAATTGCCAAAAAAATATGACGCAAATGTTTACACAGGTAATAATGCAGGTTAACTTCATTTAGACACAAATTGATTATAGTGCACCCAAACCCACTGATCTCATGGTGGATTCAAGTTGTGTTTGCCAATCATGTCGAGAATTTCAACATGCAATCACGCTATAGAAAAAGGGGTAAGAGCTAATGACTAGCACCTATTTGTGCTGATTCCTCTGAAGCTCTAGTTCAATATATATTACATAGAGGAACTCACACCATCTGAAGTTTGATTTTAGGGAAGATTCTTCTGGAAGAGCTAATGACAAGCATCTATGTGAACTGATTACTTTGAACTAGTCCAAGTTATTTTTTAATATAGAGTATGCATTACCATCTAAAGTTTTATTCTTAAGGGGAAGAAGATCCATCTCGGTGGGTTAAAGGGAAAACCTCACCACATTTAAAGCATAAACAAGGACCCCAAATTTCCAAACGCTTCGCATGCTCCTCTTAAGTGGCCTACCCTGTTTTCTTTATGGCTACATCAGGAGTCAAAGATGTCTTTCACCAGGGAAAGAAGAAAAATGATTAGAAGTCAGAAGCAAACAATTCACGGTCATGGGATCATTCGTGGTTGACACAATTACTTCTACTTAATTGTTGTTACTCATAGTAAGAGGAGTGTTAAATACATATCATTTATGAGAGTATTGTTTCTCAAATTTGTTTCCAATTCAGCACCATCTTTGCTGACATCTTCATTTTTTGTTTGGCCCCTTGCAAAGATATTGTATAACGATGTACAGTGTCCCACATCGTTTGGGAACGTGAACATTATTCTATTTATAAGCAAAATTTCAATGCTAGACGATCGCCGGGGTTGGTAGCGTAAGCCTGTGACCCATGTGGGGGCATTAAGAGGGTTGGATAAGTCGCTTGTCTTGTACGTGGTTTAAACCAGAATAAACACAGTTGAAAAAGACAGAAAAAAAAATACAAAAAAATTCCACGGTCCCACAGTTGAAAAAAAAAAAAACCAGGCAAGCAACTGACTTAGACAGCCCCCTTTTTTTTTAACCATACAAGTCTAAATAATGACTATCCAAAGCAAAAGAATGACAACAAATTACTTTCATATAGATTAAAACTAAATCTTTGCAAATGATATAACAATTTCTCAAGACAAATGCAGATAGAAAAACAAAGGTTGTCTTCATGTTTCCTTCTAAAGGCTAATTTATTAATTCCAGTCAATTGCGCGAACATAATTCCCAATGTTAAAAAGGGTATAATTGTCTTAGGAAATCAATTCCTACGCATTTCCCAGAGGAAAGGGAATGTAAGATTCTCATGCCGGTGTTTGGTAATGCTGGGAAAGTAAACCTGGAATTACCTTTTTATATTCATTACCATGTTTGGTTTGTACAAGAATAGGAAATAAACAAAATGTTCAGTTTTCCAATTATACCCTCATCTCTTATATATATACACAGGCTCCTTCTGTTGAGGTATACCTCAACTTATTTATGTTGAGGTATAACCTTGTTGGGGCCCACACAAGTCGTTTTGTGTCGATCCGAACCGTTCGCAAAGATCATCTTCATTGATAGATCATTCTTGCAAAAAATTAGTCAAATTGAAAATCATTTGCCTATCTAACTTTGATAAAACAAATGGGCGGTTTCATTGAAAATATTTGGTTCGTTCATTTATTTGATCAAAGTTAGATAGGCAAATGATTTCCGATTTAGCTAATTTTTTGCAAGGATATCTATCAATGGAGATGTAAAAAATGAACGGTTCGATCGACACAAAACGGCTCGTGTGGGCCCTCACAGGGTATACCTCAACATAAATAAGTTGAGGTATACCTCAACAGAAGGAGCCTGTATATATATATATATATATATAATGTGAAGAGTTTGTTTTGGATAAAATTGGTATTATCAAATATTAAAAGGGGTATAATTTTCTTGAAAATAAATGTTTTCCGAGAGGGAAAACAAAACCCAAGCTGAGAGGAGGGATCATTTTCCCCCCTTTGGGTGCATCAGATTCCCATGGGCCACGAAACTATTTCTCATGCCTGCACTTACCAAACATGAGAATAAAATTATTTCTCATATCCACCTTTCCAAAACTTGAACCAAACGGGCCCCAAAGTCTTTAGTTTGGAATAAATGGAGTGCTAATGGCAAGCTAGTTACTAGAATACTAAATCTATGAACATCGAAATTGTGAGAGTCAAATTCAGAATAATATTTCATTCTAGAATGGAGGGAAAATAGTAAACTAACAAATTCCTTACCTTTCCTAAATTTTATGATATACCGTGTCTCCTAAATTCTAATTATCAAAAATTAGAAACCAATTTCAATTTGATAATGGTTAAAAATGGCAGTGGATTCTAGTTTATGTCAATATGACAGGAACCATTACACCTGAAATATTGTAGGTCAACTTTTTTTTGACACAAACATGATTATAGCACACCCAAACCCACTAATCTCATCGTGTATTCAAGTTGTGTTTGCCAATCCTGTCGAGAATTTCAACATATAGTCCCACTAAGAAAAAGAGGGAAGACCTAATGACTAGCACCTATTTGTGCTGATTCCTCTGAAGCTCTAGTTCAATATATTTTACATACAGAAATTCATATTATCTAAAGATTGATTGTAGTGAAGATTCTTCTGGAAGAGCTAATGACAAGCATCTACATGATCTGATTACCTTGAAGCTCTTGACCAAGTTATTTCTTGGCTTATTACTACTTTTGCCCCCTGACATTGCAATGAAATCTCAATTCACCCCCTTTCGTTTCAATTGTCTCAATTTGCCACTTAATAGTACACATCGTGTTTCAATGCGCCCCTTCGGTTCAATTCCGTCATAATTGCCGTTAGCCTTGCTGACGTGGTGTCTACGTGGCATGGCATATTGGTCATTTCGACCAGTTTAGACCAATCAGCACCTCTCATTTTGCCACATAGACCCAAAGTGGGACCTACCCCTTTAATTTAATACAAAACTTAAAAAATTAAAACAAAAATTAAAATAAAAAAAAATAAAAAATAAAAACCCCTCCCCCCCCCCCCCCGACCCCATCGCAATAGGCAAACATTGACAAGGAGGACGAGCATTAAAGGGGTTTCCTAAAAAGTTTCGCGGAATGGAGTGGAAGTGAGAGGAGGGGATTCGCTTTGGAGGCGAAACGGCACTGTTTTGAAGATGCAGGACACGTGGCACGGCGTTGAGGAGGGAAGTGGCGGCTGGACGTTGGTGATGGGTAAAGAAAAAGTGGAGACGAATATAAACAAGGCATTGGGTTTTGAGAGAGAAAAGCTGTGAATCTCTGGATGGGCTGCTTTTCAGATCCTTAAAACCTGAGCACTTCCAACAATTTTGGTGGGAGGGGGTGCGACAGTGCGATGGGGGAGGGGGAAGGGCTGGGTGGTGAGGGGGTGGCCTACGTCGGGGAAAGGGGTGGCCTGGGTGGAGGGGGAGGGTTTTTATTTTATTTTAATTTTTTAAGTTTTGTATTAAATTAAAGGGGTGGGTCCAACTTTGGGTCTATGTGGCGAAACAAGAGGTGTTGATTGGTCCAAGCTGGTCGAAATGACCAATATGCTCTGTCACGTAAGCAAGGCTAACAGAAGTTATGACAAAATTGAACCAAAAGGGCGAATTGAAACACGATGTGTACTATTAGGTGGCAAATTGAGACAATTAAAACGAAAGGGGGTGAATTGAGATTTTGTTGCAATGTCAAGGGGCAAAAGTAGTAATAAGCATTATTTCTTTATATAGAGGATGCATTACCATTTAAGATTTTATTCTTAAATGGAAGAAGGTACCAAACAATAAGCTCAAATAAAATTCTTCATGATAAGTGTTATAGGGACCAAATTAATCCAATAAACAAAACCTCACCAGATTGAAAGCAAAAACAAGGGCCCCTAATTTCCAAACGCATCGCATGCCCCTCTTAAGTAACCTACCCTGTTTTCTTTATGGCAACATCAGGAGACAAAGGTGTGTTTCAGCAGGGAAAGAAGAAAAATGATTAGAGTCATAAGCAAATGATTTATGGTCATGGGATTATTGGTGGTTGACACAATTTCTTCTACTTAATTGGTGTTAATTGTACTCTGTCCCATATTGTTTGGGAATTTGAACTTTATTCTATTTATAAGCAAAAATTCCACACTAGAAGATTGCCAGGCTTGGTAGCGCAAGCCTGTGAGCGGGGGGTGGGTTGAATAAGTTGCTTGTCTAGTACGTGTTTTAAACCAGAATAAACACAGTTGAAATAAGACCAAAAAAAAAAATAGAGAAAGACAAAAGACAAAAAATGACATGGTCCCACAGTTGAAAAAAAATTATAAAAAAAAACAGGCAAGCAACTAACTTAGACAACCCATTTTTTTTAGGCTAAAAGGCATTTTTGGTCCCTGTAGTTTGCCTGAACTTGCACATTCATCCCCATGGAGGTTTTTTTTTTTTCATTTTTGTCCTTGTAGTTTCATTTGGTTACCAGTTTTTGTCCAAACTGTGAGTTGGGTTCATTTCCATTTTTGTTATCATTTTTTGTCCTTCTACTTTTATATTGTTATCATGTTTTTCCTTGTAGTTTCATTTTGTTATCATTTTTGTCCTTGTAGTTTCATTCAGTTACCACAAAAATGGACTAAAATGAAACCCAGTTGACAGTTTAGACCAAAAGTGGTAATATCAGATATTACAAGGACGAAAATGACAAAAAAATACTACAGGGATGAAAGTGCAAGTTGCGACAAACTCAGAGACCATTAGTGTCTTTTCGCATATTTTTCCCATAGAAGTCCAAATTAATGACTAATCAAAGAAAAAGAATGACTACACATTACTTCTATATAGATCAAGAAATCTATCTTTGCAAATGATAAACTTTTACCCTTTCTCCAAACAAATATAGATAGAAATACAACAGTTGTTTGTATTGTTCCTTATAAAGGCTAATTTAATAATTCCGGTCAATTTTGTGACCATAATTCCCAATATTAAAGTACAAAGTCTTAGTTTAGAATAATTGGAAAGCTAATGGCAAGGTAGTTACTAGAATACTAAATCTATGAACACCGAAATTGTGAATGATATATTCAGACTAATAGTTCATTCTAGAAGGGAGGAAAGTAACACAAGTTCTTCTACTTAATTGCTGTTACTTATGAGTGTTAAATACATCTCGCTAATGAGTACTGTTTCTCCAATTTGTTTCCAATTCCGCACCATGTTTGCAGACATTTTTATTTTTTTTCTTGGCTCCTTGCAAATATATTGTATAACTTTGTACAGTGTTGGGAACTTGAACTTTCTTCTACTTATAAGCATAATTTCCACGCTAGATAATTGCCAGGCTTGGTAGCGCAAGCCTGTGACCTAAGTGGGGGCATTAAGTGGTTTGATAAGTCACTTTTTTTGTACATGGTTTAAACTGGAATAAATGCGGTTGAAAAAAGACAAGAAAAAAGGAAAAAAGGAAGACAAAAAAAGAAGAAAAAAGGAAAAAAAGACCAAAAAATGACACGACCATGCAGATGAAAAAAAATAAAAACAAATAAAACCAGGCAAGCAAACGACTTAGACAGCCCTTTTTCTTTTACCATAAAAGTCCAAATAATGACTATCCAAAGCAAGAGAATGACGACACATGATTCCATATACATAATAAATCCATCTTTGCAAATGATATAGTTTTACCATTTCTCCGATCAAATATTATAGATAGAAAACAAAGGATGTTTATAATGTTTCCTTCTATAGGCTAATTTAATAATTCCAGTCAATTGTGTGACTGCAATTCCCAATGTTAAACTACAAAGTCTTAGTTTGGAATAAATGGAACGCTAATGGCAAACTAGTTACTAGGATACTAACCCTATGAACATCGAAATTGTGAATGATAAATTCAAACTAATATATCATTCTAGAAGAAAGGGCAAATAGTAAACTAACGAAAAAGGGTCAGAAGTGCTTATGATGCATTTATACAGGCAACAATATAATCCTTTAGACTTTCTGTTGGAATAAACTACAAAAACAGAGAGACATAGGTAGCTATATTCTAGCCTTCTAAACGAAGAATTCTACAATTTACCATTAATGCGCTGTAGACTTTTCCCTATTGTTGAATGGTAGATAAAATGTGTCATTATCTTCGTCAAGTATTCAGAAACCAATTCATAAGAAAAGAATATCAAGTTTTGAATGAAAAATAAAAAATAAAAATCTTGATCTATTCTCACCCAAAAAAAAAAACATCTTGATCTATACAACAAATACAGAACAGCCAGAACATGAAAATAATTATCTGGGAAGTAGAAAGAAAACGAAGAAACTTCTATTCTGTCATGGTCAACATATTCCAATCAAATCCTTTTACACAAATGCATGGAAATAAGGATTAGGATTAGGGGAGCTTATATATCTGACTCTCACATCCATTCCCTAATTCTATTTTTCAAATGTAAAAGTTCATGAAAATACATATAGGATTGGAGACCACCCAAAAAGTTCCAGGCCAACAACAGAATAGTGTTGGGTTTCAGAACATGTAGAAGGTGCAATAGTAGGTCAAAATACATGGCGCAATCTTTTTGTCATATATCTAATGTGTAATGTGGTTTAGAATTCTAACGTTATCATGGGGAAGCAGATCAATGATGTTGACGAAGAGAAATAGTGTTGTTGGTAGGGCAATTTTTTAGTGTTGTCATTAGAGAGGCCAAGGTGCCTATCAGGAAATATGCTTTTAATAGTGCAAATCTATTGGGCAACTCTAATGATGAGTTATTTGATAGCTATGTGGTAGATGCCTCTCTTTGCGGTGTTGTTAATCAGACTAATGGTCAAGATAATAAGTCAGGGCAGCGGGGAATTTTACTCCTATTATTTTGGAAGCTAATAAGATAACACAGGAAACATTGGGTTTAGCAAGTTCTTTGTGCGGTATGTCTCCTGTTAGTTGCTAAGCCAGATGTCGGCTCTTCTTGTGAAATTTTGGTGGTTATTACTGCTAATATGGTTGTTCTTTTTCGACAACTAGATATGGCCGTTCAAGATGGCCCCAGTCCCGCAAGGGCTATTGTCATTTTCAATGTTCTGGATGAAGTATATAAATGTGTAAGCTTCTCCTGAGTTGCATTAGATGATAAAGGATAAGCAAGTTGCGGACCATCCCAAAATCATCTGTCCTAATAGAGAGCATGCTCTATTGTTCTCAACTAGTTCGGATTGTTGATTTTTTTATGGAACACATTCACTTGTGTAGGCTTACAGTGGGAAACTTAAATAACCATATTAAGTATATGGTTAATGCATTGAGAATAAACTAAAACTTATGACATCAACTCCGATTGCATCTATTTTTCAAACTTACACCAAGGTATCAAAGTACCCAGAATTTTAAGCAGTGAGTCTGTGACTTCTTTGCTGATGTTGTGCCTCTTAAATGACACAGCTGATATTAATAATAATATTTTGAATCTTTATAGAGACCATTGCTATCTCAAAAAGAAGGAAGCAACCACTAAAATTTGTAAAACCCTTCATTCTCAATACTATAATACTCTATGCATTCACATGGCAATCCCCTATTATGGGCTCATGGCCCTCGACCATTAAAAAAAATAAAATAAAATAGAAAGCTACTTTCTTGTAATTTAACATAGAGAATTTACCTCTCATGGAAGGGCATGCTTGAATTCCTGCAACTGTTTGAAGTTGATCCATGGTTTCACCCAAACCTTAGCTTCATATATCTTCTTCACATCAGCATCAATGGCTTCCAGTGTCAGATGGTATATCTTACCAGCAACCACTTGTTCCCTTGCATTCAACACCCTCACAAACTCCAGCAGACCATTCTGAACAAGAAAATAAATAATGAAAAAATAAAAAACCCAAATAAGAAATCAATAATTATAAAAAGGGAAACGATTATTTCATGAAATCAGTGATTTAAACTGGACAAGAAATGGGGTGAACCTGTTGCTTGTTGTGTTCTTGGACAGCAAAGCGAGCGAGGCTTTCTGTTTCGGCGCTGTTCTGAGAGCCATGGCAATCTTTGAAGCCACCCAGTTTCATTTTTATGAGGGTGTCGTCCCTGCAAAGCCCCAGCTCACAAAACCCACAGAGGAAGAAGAGTACAAGGCTAGCAAGTGCAACAGAAGAAGAGAGGCTGCCAAGCTTCATTGGATATCTTGTGAGGTTTGGTTTGATTTTTTCTCTGTTAGATTTTTGTGTGCTCAGTCAGTCAATCAGTTTGTGGTTGCGGAAATTAAAGAAAGTCGGTATAATATCGGAGGATTGCGTGTAAGTTGGTTTGGTGTCTTTGTCTATTTGATTGGTGGTTAAGGAAAGTTTAACGAAGGAGGGAAATTCTGGGCCGGCCCGAAACTTCCGATCTTGGACTCGGGCCGATCTGGTTGGGTTTGGTAACGATGTCGGGTTGAGTCTAGCTTGGGTCTCAATACAATTGGGCATGTTTCAGATCTAGGCTTGTTTGAGACTACTTCTTGAAATCTGAAACCGTTTTTACTTAGTAGCGCTTTTACTAAAAGCACTTTTACTAAGAAGTATATACAAATATTTATAAAAATTATAAGTGGTTCATGTAAAAATACTTAGAAGTGTTTCATGAGGAAGCACATGCTTCTAAAAAAACTCCTTAAAAGCGTTTTTAAACTTAAAATCACTTATATTTATTTTTGTTAAACGATACCAAAAACATTTTTACTAATTTGAAACGCTTTTAACAGTTCTAAAAACAGTGTCAAACGGACCCCAAAATATATTTACATTTAGGCTAAGTCGCAATTTTGTCCCTTTAATTTGATCAAAATGTCAATTTCGTGTCCGTAGTTTTAATTTAATTATATCCATGTAGTTTCAATTCTTTATAATTTAAGGACAAATTTTAATTCAAGTGTCCCAAAAAAAAAAGGACAAATTTTAACTTCTGTCAAATTTATTTGACGGATTAATCAAATTTGTTTTTCCTTTCTATGTGTTGCATAGAGTAAAATTGGGTTTTAAAGGTCACAAAAAATGTGTAGGGTATTTTCAGCAAATTTTAGGATATAAATAGAATTTCATTTAACTTAAGGTTTTTATTTTTTATTTTTGAGGTTCGAATTTAGGAACTTCTTGGAAAAAATACCACTAGATCAATAACTAATTGGTAATTAATATTAATTTTTTTTAGCCACTTAGTTAATTTTAAGGATAAATGTGCTATTTAATGATATTTTTATGCTAATGTTCCTAAATAGGTTTTTAAGGCCAAATCATGTTTTAGGTCCTTGTAGTGTGGACCAAATTTAACTTTGGTTCCTATAGTTTTAACTATGTCAATTTTGTCTATGTAGTGTCCTAATGGTTGCAATTCAATATTCTTAATTTCATTAGTTTTGTTCGACAAAATACGTGAAGCTCACGAGTGAAAATATTTTAGGCTTTTAGTATATATAACAAATTTTGACACCATACAATAACACAACACAAACCTAACATGAAGTTAGTGGGTCTGATTGATCATTTCTTGACAAAAACACAATTATGACATGGCATGTTGCACATAAATAATAAAAGGGTCGAATTAATGTCAAACATGTGTAGATATAAATACGTTTAATTAGTATTAATTATATGAAGAAAATGAGTAACTTTTCTCAGTTTTTAACATGCATTATATGAGTCATTGTATGATTACATAAATTGTTTTTGGTATGATTTTGTAAGTATTAGGATTAAGGGTTTTTTACACTAACACCACCCAAACTATAGGTGGTGTGCAGATATACCACCAAAAAAAAAAAATTTGCAATCAACTGCCCAAACTTTACAAGATGTTACAATGTAGTTTTGTTAAATTTTATGTTAACTTAAAGGGTATTTTAGTCAATCCATTTTATTAATATTTTTAAAAAAATTAATTGAAATTTAATTTTAGAAACGTTTATTTAGGGAGAACAATTTTTTTTTCTTTTTAAAATTAGTTTCAAAACTAAATTAAGGGCAAAATTATTTAGATAGAGCACTTTTTTTATTTTTTTTTATCTAATTTAGAGGCAAAATTATGTAGATAGAACAATTTTGTTTCATACAAAAAAAAAGGAACAATTTTTTTTTCTTCTTTTTATTTTCTATTTTTTTGTTTGTAAATATAATTTAAATTAGACACTTTAAAAAAAAGATTTAGGAGTATAATTATATAGAAATACTTGTTAAAGTGAATATTCCTTTTTTAATTGTGCTCAAGGACAAAATGAGAAGTTTGGGACAAAAACTTAAGATTTAACAGAAAATTTGACTGTATGTGCCACATTGTTACATCTGGCAAAGTTTGGGAGGTTAATTTAAAAAAAAAAAATTTGGGTGATAAATCTGTACACCCCCCATAGTCTGGGTGGTATTAGTGCAAAAAAACATAGGATTAAATAGATTTTTGTGTTTATAAGTAATGCATAAGTGATAGTGTAGGTTTAAAAATAGGGAGGTGATTTTCACACTCTCATTTTCTCCATTTGCACTCCTTTACATTTGTTTAATGGTTTTTTTATATATTTTTTATTTGTATTACCAAATCTACCCTTTATTCTTTTGACGTTGAAAATGTTTTAATTTATGTATTATGCCTTCTCTTTTTAACCTATTATCATGCTAGGACTAGGTTTCTCTCCGGTGCTATTATCTCAAGAACTTGCTTAATATTGTCTACCTACTAAATATATATCTATGGTCACAATTGAACTACTTTAAGTATTTTTCTAATAGCTGTTTTGTATTGAAATTTTCATTTTCTTCATTTTTCATATTCTCTCTCTATCTCTTTCTTTTCTTTTTCATATCTCTGTAAGTGCAATTCAACCCAAAATAAATCAATAAGCAAATATAAATATTAATCTAATCTAAAGAAATAAACACGTACAATAGAATTTTTAAGTTGAGATTTTTTTCATTCATTCTCTTCCTCTGTATTTTAGATCTTTCTTGTTCTTCCTCTCATTTTTTTTTCTATTTCAGATATTTTCAACTCAAGACAAATATTATCTAAAACAGCCAATTATGATGGCCATTGCCAATAATAATGGTTCTCTTCTCCTTAATAATTCTTGCTTTCACACCCATCACTTGTAGCAAATTTGAGCCATTCTTTAACAAAAATGAAAAACACTAGAGAAAAAATAAATAAATCCAAATAAGATTGCAGACATTGATGTCTTAGATAATGAATTAATAATTAATAAACCAATAAGTCATAAAAGGGTAGATTTGGGAATACATATAAAAAATATATAAAAAAATCTTAGAAATATGTGAAGGAGTGCAAATAAAGACAAGAAGAGTGCGAAAATCGCCCCTATAAATAAATGAAATTATGTTTTTGTATTTAGATTACAAGATATATAGGTCAATCTAAACACGAAACAATTGTAAATGAATTGAGTAAAGTTGAACCATTCGACACGATTAATTAAATGAATTAGATTAGAGTTAATTAATATTAATACAAACACAAAATGATATGATTCGAACATAACTCGTTAACACGAATTAGTTTCTTTACTTTTGAGTGGTTTAGTATTATTGTCACTATCTAAAATACTTCGAATTGTGCAAATAACATACTATTTTTGTTGACCAAATTGACGGAATTAAGCCTGTATCCTCGAAATTGACACAATTTAAACTATAAACTCAAAATGAAACTTGATTCAAATTATAAGGACTAAAAACGTAATTTGGCCAAATTTTAATGGAATGAGCGGAGCCAAAACGATTTATTAAAACAAGATGCTTCTTTGTAATTTTTGGAACGTGGTGATTACTGGTTAGAATTAGAAAACGTGTTAAACTTCCGAACACCCGGGAATGATTGAAGCTGGGTTTGGTCATTTCATCCCATTCCCATCCCATCTAACCGAACGAAACTTCCAACACCCAACCTCTTTCCCGTACACTCCGACACTGTCTTTCGCACTTTTAAATCCTCACTCCCTTTTTCGCCACACGCCTCACAACCAGAGAGAGAGAGGTGATGGGGCTAGAAATTGCGGAGCCGAACGCGTGCATTAGAGGTTGCTGCAGCAGCACTTCCATTCCTCTCCATCTTCCACCTTCGTCCTACACTCTCCTCAAACCAATTGCCCGAGGTAACCGACTCTTGCTAAGGCTCTGTTTGCCCAATGGCTACCACAACTTGTTTTTTCTTTGGTCTGTTTTCATTGATTAAATAATTGATTTTCTTGTTTGGGGTTTTTGGTTCTAATTGTGTGAGTAGGGGCTGAGAGTGTTGTATATGAAGCAATTTTGGATGCGAAGAAAGTTGCTGTGAAGAAACCCATCTTGTCTACTTCTGAAGACCTTGATAAGTTCCACAAGGAGTTGCAATTGATATGGTATTTTTATGTATATATTTACATGTACATTGCATGAATGCTATAAGTTGTTTATGCGTATGTATGCATATGAATTTGAATATATGTTGAACATTTTAAGGCGATGAATGATTATGATAATGATGACCCTTCAATGTCATTTAATATTTTTTTGTTTTTGTGCCTTTGTTTTAATCATAATATTGAAGTAAGCTGGATCACCCGGGGATAGTGAAACTGGTAGCGGCACATGCAAAGCCACCCAATTACATGTATTTCTTCGAATTCTTTGAACCTCCCAATTTATCGGATAAATTACACGTGGAAGAATGGAGTCCCAGTATTGATCAGGTGCTCGTGATTGCTGTGCACTTAGGTATGACTTTGTTGGCTCAGTGATTGTTCCTAGGTATTTTCATGAGTTAGATTGTCTTAGTATTCAAACCTACTATTAAGATAGAAAATGTGAACTAATTATTTAGCAAATGCATTGTATATGTTTAGCATAAAAAGCGTGTTATAATTGTAACTTTAATTTTGCAATTAAATGGGTTCTGTCATTTTACCCTCTTTATTGTACCACAAAAGGGTATTAAGTGTCACAATACACAGGGACACGCACACGCACACGCACACGGACAAGCACACGCACACACACACACACACACACACACACACACACACTCACATACATATACATATACATATATTAAACCTCTGTGGGGTCGGTGATTTTTAGCCTCACCACAGGGGATGTCCGCAATTAGTCCTTTGACTAACGTGTGTGTGTGTGTGGTTTTGTTTTCTTGCATGTTAAGTGGATGATATACTATCAGAAGTTTATTCAGAAAAATATATTAGAAATAAGAATGTGGATAGCCACAAGACGTCCTAGGATTAATTGATGAGTTTGGCAAGTTGTTGTACTAGTGCAACCTCATGAATTGATGCAACTTGCTTCATCTTGATGTTGCCAATTAGAGCTTATTGCTGCAATAATTTCTGCAATTAGTAACTTTACATTTTGCACCACTTTCAATCAGAAGTTTCTATAAAGATTTATTTTGGTGATTTTACATTGTTTTCCTTTCCAATCTTTCCTTTTCCAGCAAAGGCTTTGCAATATCTGCATAACCTCGGGATTGTACATAGGGATGTGAAACCGGCAAATATTCTTGTAATTGCCTATCTTAAGTATCTTATTCTATAGTAAACAGAAATCTTTTTTCTTTTCTTTTTTTGACAATTTGAGGCCCTTAACTAATATTATTCCCTTTATAATGCAGCTTGACAAAGATCTTTATCCACACTTAGCAGACTTTGGTTTGGCGGAATACAAGAAAGATCTTAGAGGAGTTTCTAGCGAGAACTGGAAGTCATCTGGCAAGCCTACTGGAGGTTTCCACAAAAGAAATATGGTTGGCACACTCATTTACATGTCACCTGAAATACTAAAGAAGGAAATAAATACAGAAAAATCAGATGTCTACAGCTTTGGTATATCAATCAAGTAAGAATTTGAGAGTTGATTATGATAAAAACTTGCAAATTTTATTCTATTTATATCTATGAATACGATACAAAAGGAAATGCAGTTGTGTACTTTTGAGTGATGCTGTTTACTTTATGTTATGGATTATTGGATTGAATAAGTGTTTGAATTTTCTTTTTGTAACAAAACTTCTATATGGTACTTGTACATACTCTTAGGATCTTTGACCTGTGAATAGATGTAACGAGACTATCGAGTTTTCTGATACAGTATAACCTTGTTTGAGATATGCTGAACTTAGAACCTATGCAGCTAAAAGTCGTGAAAAATGGATGATTTGAAGACTTTGACCAAATAGTTCATTTTGCAATCCCTATGAGGTGACTTAGGTTGAAATTGAATAAGTTCATTTTGTCTCACAAAGCTTAAGAAATTGTCTTATTTAAATTCTTCATATTAAGATCATTTTGCAATCCCTATGATGGATCTTCGGTTTACTGTTGTTTTGATCATTCAAGGGTAAAATTTAAAAGTGATGCTGTTGGAAGAGCTTTGACATGTTCTGATGCCATTATTGGGCAGCATAAACAAGTTAAAGGTAATGCAGGGTGTTGCATATGTCCTCTTGCGACTAGACACAAACATAGGCATAAAGAAAAAATATTCTGCAATCACACGACAGCTTGTAGCAAAGAGAAGAAAGGAAACTGAAGCTGGATTGATAAAAGGATAGATTTCTGGGATCAAAAGACTTAGTTATTTTTCTGTTAGATGGATCTTAAACTGTATCTATGAGACTCAAAAAAATTGTTTGTACTAGGCTGATAACAACCCTAGCCATAAGCCTGCCTAGGCTGGGCAGGCTCAATAGTCAATAGCCTACTTACGTTCTTGTAGGTGTGAGTGCAGATTGTAACCCTGTTACCACTACCAGGAATGCTATAGTTGATAGTGTCTGTCTTTTGGCCAAAAAAAAAAAAAAGATAGTGTCTGTCTTGAACAATAATGTACATAGGTATGCACAGTTATTCTCAATTGTTTCTCAAGAACATGGTTTGTTATCAATCTAGCTTTTAGCTGCTTGGATGTCAAACAATGATTAATATCGTTTCTCCCTCATTTGGGTCATACTTATTGAAATCAGGATTTTGACTTGAACTCGTCAACTACATAGTCAACATTAAGCTCTATTAATGCATGATGGTAGTAAATTTTTAACCTGGATGAATGCGCATTTATAGTGATACCAAGAAAAGAATGGTCCGAAATGGTTACTCATTATATGCTTCGTAAATCCTCTCTGACCTAGAAAATATAGACAGCTGCAGAAACAAGGAATGTGGTAGCTGTCAGCATGGAAAATCATTAAGAAATTATGTTGTAGATATGTTAGGGTCCTGGGTCATGGAAGTTATTATTTATGATATAAAATGACGTGTTTTGCCAATTTCTGTGAAAAACTACTTTCAGACTTTTGATAAGATTAATGATGTTAAAACTGTGTGTAAGCGTGTGTGTGGTGTTAGTTTGCATTGCATTTACTTTATATATATACATATACAGGTTGGTTCAAGTGTGGACGTACGCATTGTGAACTGTCTCTTGGGTGTTCAAATGCGCAGACAGTCCACACTTGAACATTTTCGTGTATGTATATGAATACATATATTAGAGATTTCATATGCAGAGTGTGGTAATTTATATGACACTGCCACAAGCTTAAAAGTTTTACATTCCCATCCATACCTTTGGTTTGGATTTATTAGATTGCCTTATTGTCATATCACTCTGAATAGTAGTATTAGGGTTATTACTTTTTTATACCAATAAATTTTTTATTATTGTTATTACTGTATAGAAAAATATGCAATATACTTTTTTGTTTCTCTTTTTCCAATGAACATGAAATTTCAATATGATCCTCTTGCAGTGAGCTTCTTACTGGGGTTGTTCCATATACTGATCTTCGTGCAGAAGCCCAGGTTAGCCTTTATTATTTTTATGTAGCTCAACTTATGTTATGATTGGAGATATTGATTTATAGATTCTTTTTGCTGATACACGTGTTTGCACTTTAATGTACAAAGAGAGGGCTTAGTTCTTAAAAAGTTGTTCCTTTTTTGGTTTTCATTACTTTTCTAATTTGCCCTCATCTCAGATTGGACCTTTAGACTATTGGTCTTGTTTGTAAGCATTTTCATTTTTATAGTGGTGGATCATAAATTTAATGTCAAACACAATTTGTAGTTTTTCCATTTTGCAGTTAGTTGAAGATGGCTTTTAAAATGGATTTGACTCCTCATATTTGTCAGTGTAAAGCTCATGGGATAATATTTATATTGCTGGCAGGCACACACTGTACTGGAGATGAACTACACTGAGCAGCAACTTACAGCAGCTGTGGTGTCTGATGGATTGCGACCCATTCTTGCCGGTCCTGTGTCTGGTGCTCCATCAACTTTATTATCACTGATACAGAGGTGTTGGGATGCAAATTCTCAAAACAGACCTTCCTTTGATGATATAGTTGCAGAACTTGGAACAATTTTGGAACACAGAAAGAGAACGAAAGAACCAGATATTGCCTGCGGAAAATCTCCTAATTATCTTGGTGATCAACCTATATGTTCGGCCAACAACTTTCAAGCTTATCAAGAGGGTATTAACTGGTTTACTCAGGGAGAAAATTTCACCAAAAGAGCTTGTGAAAGTAAATCCGGTATGGAAATCTGGCTTGATGCTTCAAATGATCCCTTCGCATACCATCCAATACTTTCTTGGGGATCCTTTGCTACATGCGGGAGAAGGGAGACCATGGAGGATACACATTTCCTTTTGCCCCATATGTGCAATGAAGGGAATATCCATGTTTTTGGCATTTTTGATGGTCATAGAGGTGATTTACTTAAATTCTAATTGTGTATTTGGGACTTCTACAAGGGTCAGCATTGATTTAGTCCTTTGACTATTTCTTAGTGCATCCAGATTCCAGTGCTCAGTTGCATAATAATTTAGTGTTCATAACTGTAACATATGTAGGTGCGGCAGCTGCCGAATTTTCAGCTCGAGCTTTTCCAGGATTCTTGCAAGCTTTAAGTTCGATTAGCAGGTTTATTCCTTCAGTTTTTGTTTCCAACTTTTTTTATATTTTATATTTTATTCATCTGTAATTTACTTATTTATAAATGCAGTCCAAGTGAAGCATTATCCGAAGCATTCATTAAGACAGATATTGCGTTTCGAGCTGAACTGGGTTTTTGTCGTAAATCCAAAAAAGTAATCCAGAAAGACTGGCATCCTGGCTGCACTGCAGCTGCTGCTCTTATTGTTAGAAACAAGCTTTTTGTAGCTAATGCAGGTGATTGCAGGACAATATTATGTCGGGCTGGCTGCCCCTTTGTTCTAAGCAAGGTGAGTGGGATTTGTTACATTCTTGTTTGGCTGTTCTGGTTTACTACAAGGTGTTATATTCCTGATTATAATCAATGACATATTAGGATCATGTTGCAAGCTGTCTTGAGGAGAGAGAGCGGGTTATTGCTGCAGGGGGACAAGTAAAGTGGCAAGTCGATAATTGGCGGGTTGGTCTTGCTGCTCTTCAGGTTTGTCTCTTTAATTATCATCATGTCATGCAATGTTGTCTTCCAAAAATGTAATGTTCTTCAATTTGGTTTGGCGACAAAATGGATTGTACGCTGTTACTTATATGAGCAGAATCTTATTATTTTCCCAATGGAAGTCTCACTAGCAACCTCGTTTCTAGTAATTTTTCAGAACTTGTTTGGTGAATTATAATAAATTCGACAATTGATCAAATTTTCATGAGGAAAAGCAAATAATGTCAAAGTAATGTTTTCGGCAAGGGAAACAATGATGTGTGTTTCGTTGTTTATGTTCCACATATGCGGCACTTAGTTAGGCCTCATGTATGGTTATTTTATATATACAAAGCTACCAAAGAGAAATTAATCACTTTCATACAATACTAGTCTATATTACATTAGAAGATTTCTTGCCAACCATTCTTGTACATTTTTTCTTTCAACAGGTCACTCGTTCCATAGGTGATGATGATCTAAAGCCTGCTGTAACCGCAGAACCAGAGATAACTGAAACTATTCTGTCTGCAGAGGATGAGTATTTGGTAAGGACTATTATTTGGTTATTGGACATTATATTCAATTACTAAAATATGAATGGATAATGTACAGTTGAATTTTGGAAAAATCTGTATTGAGTGCAAATATAAACATCTCAATGGAAGAAAGGATAAAAAGTGAATAAGGAAAGAACCCCTTGTGAATAAAGTTCAAGGCCACTTACTTATCAAAGAAAGACAGAAGAAAGATTTCAAGGCCATTAGCTGTTGGGTTATAATAAAGTTCTACACATTTAATCAGTTGCCTTTAGATTAATATAAAGTTATAAACAGCTAATATTGACTGGGAAGTTCTGTATCATAAACTTAACATATTCTGCTAGTGCCTGGCATTCATGCCATGCTGGATTGAATTAAAAATTTCAGTGAGCTTGGTTAGGAGTGAAAAAGTTCCACGAGGTTAAGAATACTAGAAAAAATTTATTTGTATACTATTTATTTTTGACAAGGAAAATTCATACTTATCTAAGATGTTTCATAATTTCTTAAAGCAAATGCTGTGGAAGAATTTTTTTTCTTTCTCTTTTATTTATATTTGATCCATAGTTCCATTGAAGAATTGATCAAAATGTTAAATTTTTGCCAGAGCTAAAAGTATATCATTTTTCCAAATTTAATAAGGCTTTCACATGTTCATGCCAGAGCTAATTCATTGCCTTCTACATTAATTTTATGTACTGAAGTGTTCTTAGAGAGTCTTTTTTTATTTTTCAATTCTTTGGGGGATATTGTGAGATGCTATATTGGATTTCCTCCCCTACGATTCAGGAGAATTAATTGACCTTGGGCTTTTGTGAACTTTGGTTCCGTCACTTTCTTAAAATTATTGAAACGGGAATGTAATTTAATGAAGAATTAGACTTCATATATGTCTCATCTATTCTAATGGATTCCAGGGTCTACTTCTGACAATATAATTTATCTATTTTGTATTAAGAAGGATTTATAGAAACATACAATATGGACATGATACTGTTAGATAGGCAATTAGGCATTGGAACCCACATATAGAGTTTGCTCTGTTTAAAAATAACTAATCTTAGAATATACAATAGTAACTATAATTTCTTCTTTTTCTTTTTATCTTTTTGAAAAAGCCTGGTTGCTTGGCAGGTAATGGCAAGTGATGGACTGTGGGATGTTGTGAGCAATGCAGAGGTTGTAAGCATAATCAAGGACACTGTGAAAGAGCCTGGAATGTGCTCAAAGAGATTGGCGACAGAAGCTGCAGAGCGTGGCAGCAAAGACAACATCACAGTCATTGTTGTCTTCCTTCGTCCTGTATCCACGGCTGAGAGAATTTACTAGGTTGTCAATGGATATGGATCAAGCAAGGTGTTTCCAACTTCTGAATGAAAATTGTCCGTGCAAAGAATCAAATGTGGCAAGAAACGAAGCTAGATAAGCAGGTAAATTGTGTATTTAATTTAACACTTTATTTGGTAGGTGTACAATACTGATAATATATGTGGAATTTGCATTCAATGCATTCCACCATAATACACTGATAATATACTGATAATAATATACTGATAATACAACACCTTATACTAGTGTTGTATTTATTTTCAATTTTTCACCATTTAATGCATTCTGACCCTGCTTTCTTCTTTTCCCTCCTCATTTCTTAATTCATCGTGAGTAGACCACAATCAAGTATTCTATCCAAGCATTTAAACAATGCTCTTTTAATTCTTCATGTGCCAAGCATGTGCATTTGCCATCCACATTTAAACGATCTTACTTGCAAAAGGTTATAATTGACACTAGTTCATAATTTATGGTTCAAATTGTTCAAGTTAAAAGTTGAAGGACTAAATTGAGATACAAGTAAAAGTTGATGGGGGCTATTTATAATGAGTGATGCTTTTTCCACCCGTCTTTCTTATTTTCCTACCCTCACCAAATTAAAACAAAGTATTAAGTTACTCTTCTCACTCACCAATATTTTCAAATTTACCTTACCTCCTTTCATTACTTAAACTCTATTCCTAATTTCCATCTTTATTGACTAAAAAAATGGCGGGAAACATGGCTGCCACCATGGTCGCTGCCGATGGTTGGATGGTGCTGAAAACAAAACTCGTCCAATCTCATTGCATTTATATTTGCTTTAATAATTTAATATTGAACTTTTCTGGATATTTGCTTTTGGTTTTATTTTATTTTTTTTCAAATATTTGTAAAGTAGAAGACTCTGAACTTAATACTCAAATGGTTTTTGTCTTTTTGGGTTTTATATTTGGTTCTGAAATGGGTATAGTCTATTGATCGAAGACAAGAGGGAGCCCAAAATTTATTAATTATGATTTTATAGTTGGTAATTATTTCATTAGAGTGTGTGCATTGGTTATGTCTATAGATATAGCTATATCTGTAGCGGTGGTTATAGCTATAGCTCTGAACTTTTATCAGTCGAACACATCTTGCTCTTCTATGCAAAATAGCTCCTTATGGGACAGATCAAAGGATATACCTGTTTAGACAAAAATGGAAGAGAAGAATTCAAAACAAAAATAAAAAGGTTATTTGTTATCACAAATAAATTCAGCTAATAAACACAAAATTCAGTTAAAATCTATTACCGTTCGCTCAAATCTTTCTTGAACTCCAGTTAAATTTTTCTAACTTTAATAAATTTTCCTATTTCCCCTTGCAGCCAAGGTAAAGCTTTCGTCTCTCTAGGGTGTCCTTAACAATAAATCAACCCCTATATGGTTGCCTTGACAACTGAGGTAAAGAAATGCTAAACATTCGAACTTAAACTGAAACCAGACAAGTGCAGAATATGGATTCATTTTCTTTAAAAACCAGTAACAGTAAAAAGAGTATAATTTGGCAGTTTGAAATTTCCTTTTTATTGGTCTTGCATTGTAAATTTTCCCGGCAACCAAACTGACCCATAGTTTCTACTATTTTCCAAACTAATCAATGGAAGGTTTGTTTCCTTCCTATGCGTCTTTGACTGACTTTCACAAAGAAGTTCTAGATATATTATATATATGCTTTATGAAAGGGTATACCTTGGACCAGTTGAGCCTCTAACTTGGTCATATGCCATGGTTCTAAGTACTAGAACACAGTGAGAAGGCATTCTGCTACATTTGATAGTATAATAGTATATTGCTGCAAAGGATTTGAATCATTAAGACCTCTAACTACTCATGCATATGAGGAGTCGTGTCTTTAAAATAAATAAAAGATAGGTTTATTTCACGATTTACAACCCAAAATTGTTTTTCATTTCCAGATTAGCACATGAAAGTTTTTTTGTCCCACGTTACCACCTATAATTTACACATGTGTCCTATTTTACCTTGTTTCGTCAACACCTCCGTAAAAAATGCTAACGTAGCACGATGAATGTGCGTTGCGTGTCACATCTTTTCTTTTATTTGAGATTTTTGCTATTTTGTTATTTTGCTATTTTTATAAACTTTGAAAATGAATAAAAAATAGCTTTGGACTTAGAAAAATACAGAGAAAATTGCTACGAACTCGTCTTGACTAGTACTAATTTACTATAGGGTCAAAATACAAATTTTCCCTCTGAGTGTTTCCAGCAAAATTTGGGAAGTTCAAATTTATTTCTAGAAAATTAAAATACTCTAAACTCTTTGAAAATTCATAGGATAATCTCTCGAACTCCAAAAAATACGAGGTCTGCACTTAGTCTTCTAAAAACTAACAATACATTTCTCGTGAACACTTGCTTCCCAAAAGATCTCCTGAAATAAATTTTCCTCTATAAAATAAATTTTAGAAAATTTTTACAATTTCTATAAAGTCTCAAAAAAATTCTCTAAAACAGGTTTTTGGTAATTTTCAAAATATTTTTGAGAATTCATCCGAGACTTTACAGAAATTCTAGAATTTATTTAATAGAGGGAAATTTTGCTTAATTTTCTAGAAATAAATTGGGACTTCTCAAATTTTTCAGAAACACTCAGAGGGAAAATTGGTATTTTGACCCCATATTAAATTAATACTAGTCAAGACGAATTTGTAGGAATTTTTTCGTGTATTTTTCTAAGTCTGAAGCTATTTTTAATTAATTTTCAAAGTTTAAAAAAATAAGAAAATAGCAAAAATCCGAAAAAAAAAAGATGTGACATGTGGCACATATTTAGCGCACCACGTCAGCATTTTTGACGGAGGTGTTGACGGAACAAGGTAAAATGGGACACAGATGTAAGTTATAAGTGGTAACTTGGAACAAAAAAAATTTATGTAAATAATTATAAACCCCCTAGTTCTATTCTAATTAATTCATAGCCTCCAACCATTCTTGTAGTTAATTCATAACCTCCTGTTTTACTTAAATCTTTGTCTAAACCCCCAGGTCAATGGGTATACAGCTGATATTGACTTTTATTTTTATTGTAAATCCGGTTATGCCCCTTTCCATTTGAAAATCAGATTATCAGAACATGAGATTCATTAATCTCATTCTCACTCTCTCACTCTCTCTCTCTCTCTCATCTCTGTGCGTGTCTTTCTCTCCCTGCGACTATTTTCGGCGCGTGCTCTGTCATCCGGCGACGGTTGCCGGCGATACCAGTCCCAATCTTCTCGTCTCTCCTCCCTCTTCCTCCCCCTGTATTCCACTCGCCATGAAAGCTAGCGTGCACGCCGAATCGGGTCTAGGCAGACCCGAGCTCCCTCGCCGGAGATCCGCCAGTTCCGACGACGAAGAGGTGTCAAACCGTCATGGATGGCTTCCTCTCGTCATCCCAAGTCCACTGGTGCCCTCAGAAGATTTGGACGACCCCTAAGTCCGTCGTTTCGAAGAAGAGAAGCCGGCGACATCCTCGCCGGTGATCTCTGTCTTCCGGTAGCCATTTCCGTCGAGTCAGGTACTAATATTCTTCTCCTCATTGTACTCTTTAATTCTATGTGTTTGGATTGGACCAATTGTTGATGAATCAAAAAACCCCAAATCGAACCTCATTGTGTGTTTTTGTAACTGGGTATTGTTGTAAATGTGTGTTGCTCCAAAAATGTTTGGCGTGAATGATAATTAGCAAAGATTGAGAAAATTCTATTAGACATTGTGCCATTTCATATAATGTTAAAATTTTAGTGGCGTGCTAGGCTTGTATGGTAGTTGGTGCTATGTTGTGGTCTTCTACATCTCATTTTTGGTGCAATAAAAAAATGACCAAAAGAAAGAACCTATTGCAGCAAAGTTTGTCTAGTAACTACTTTTTTTGAACTAGTTTGTTTTATATGTTATTATTGATTAAACAGTTTCAGTTCGCGAAACAGTTTCAGTTCGCGAAACAGTTTCAGTTCGTGAAACATGAGTTTTAAATGAATTTTGAATGAAATTATGGTTCTGAAATATGATGAATCAAATTTGCAGGTAGAAACAGATCGAGGCAGTGGCGACTATCGTGTACTCGTCGCGCGTGAGGTGATCGGACGACGTTGTATTGTTGGCTACTCCTCTCATCTCAATGGCTTGTTGTGTTGTTGTTGTTGTTTTTTTTTTTTATAAGGTTGTTGTGTTCTTTTTAGTGAAACGGAATTTAGTAAAGGTGTAACTGTTTTAGTGAAGTGTAATTGTTTTAGTATAAGTGTAATTGTTTTTTAATTAAGGTGTAATTGCATTTTAGTCAAGATGTAATTGTTTCATCACTTAATTCAGTTTCAGTAAGTGAATTCATAACTGAATTCATAACTGAATTCTTCAATTTAGTGTAACTGAATTTCTGAAATTCAGTTTCAGTATAACTGAATTCTTGAAGAGTACTGCTATTTGCACACCATTTTTTTTCTTTTTGCACACCCTTTTTCCATTTTTTCTCATTTCACACCCTCACACCCTTCCCATAATTAAATTTTCTCATACACACACCCCTTCCAATTACCATAATATCCCCATTTTATCCAACACACCCCATCAACTCAGAAAAAAAAAAAA
Source organism: Dryas octopetala (assembly GCF_963921425.1). Classification (NCBI taxonomy): domain Eukaryota; kingdom Viridiplantae; phylum Streptophyta; class Magnoliopsida; order Rosales; family Rosaceae; genus Dryas; species Dryas octopetala. The sequence continues at coordinate 13,305,286 of NC_141371.1, forward strand.
AACACCCCATCCTCCTCACCGAACCACCTCTCTCCCTCCCCCTCCCCCTCCCTCTTCCCCAGCCCACCCCAACCCAGCCCCGTCACAGCCCACCCCAGCCCCTCACCCGACCACCTCCTTCCCTCCCGCACCCTCCCCGCACCACCCTCCTCTCTCTTTCTCTCTCCTCCCCCGCAGCAGCACCTCCTCTCTCTCTCTCCTCCCGTGCGCAGCATCCGTTCGACACTGGTCCGCCGAAAATGTCACACTCGTTCGGCAGTCATCCGCCGAACGATGTGAGTGTTGTTCGGCAGGTACCCACCGAACATCAAGGACTCGTTCGGCAAGTACTCGCCGAACTAGCTACTCGAAAATGTCTACTTGGGCCGTTCGGCATTGGAGGGAGAAGGGGAGGGTCGGCGCGTGGCTGGGCTGCGCTCGGCTGGGCTGGGTTGGGTTGGGCGCGGGGCGGGGTGGGCTGGGGTTATCGTCAGAGAGAAAAGCCAGAGAGAGGAGAGAGAAGCCGGAGATGGAGGAGAAGTTGGGCGCAGGGCTGGGATGGGGGGTTCGGCGCGGGGCAAGGCTGGGGGGTTCGGCGCAAGGCAGAGCTGGGCTGGGAGGGCCGAGGTTGTCGTCGCCGGAGAGAAAAACCAGAGAGAGGAGGGGAGGGCTGGGGCGGGGCTGGGTTGGGCTGTGACGGGGAGAGATGGTAGAGAGAGGGAAGGAGAGATAGAGGGGATGGGGTTTTGGGTAATTTTGTTTTAGGTGTTTTTTGTCATTTCACAAATTAAAATTTTGGGGTGTGCAAAAAGAAATTTAGGGGTGTGCAAATAGCAGCCCTCTTCTTGAAATTCAGTTTTAGTGTAATGAAATTCAATTTCAGTGTTTGATTTTAGTTTTAGCGAAATATTGAGTTTTAGCAAAAACTTCAATTCTAAAAAAAAAAAAAAAAAAAAAAGTTTCACCAAAATTCAGTTACAGTGACGTCAGCACGTGTCAGCATGCGTCAGCGCGCGTCAGAAGGGTAATTTAGGATTATAAGTTATAGGGGGTTTTGAAAGAGTTTCTAGATGGGTGGGGGTTTAGGCAAATTTTTTTTGGTGATTAGGGGGTTTAAAATTAGGCACTAAAAAAATTTCTAATAGTAATATGGGAATGAAAAACAGTTTTGAGTGGTAAATCATGAAATAAGGCTAAAAGATATTGCTCTTTGCCTGTCGTTTCTCCCTAACTTGTTTTTTGTTTCTTCTAAACCTTTTATTGTCAGATATTGTTATAAGTCGAATAATTAAAAAGTATTTTAGTCGATCGTGGGAACATGATTTTTATCTGCACCTATCTGCAGAATGAGAAAGTCTAATAAACTCATATTGTGTATAATTTAAAGAAATATTATGAAAGCAGGGGAAAAACATGCGCGATCATAAGAAAAGGATCAAATACAAGCAGGATTACAACTACTCATGAATTGGATACATGTACATAAAATATATAAGAAAAAAGGAAAAGATTTTGTACCTTATTAGGGCACAAGACCTATGTGCCCTAATCTGATGTGACAAATACACATTACTATTTATTTTCTACATTAAAATTAAGATCCATTGATTTTAATGTTAATAATTATAAACCCCCTAGTTAGAGATCAAATACAAGCATGATTACAACTACTCATGAATTGGATACATGTACATAAAATATATAAGAAAAAAGGAAAAGATTTTGTACCTTCTTAGGGCACAAGACCTATGTGCCCTAATCTGATGTGACAAATACACATTACTATTTATTTTCTACATTAAAATTAAGGTCCATTGATTTTAATGTTAATAATTATAAACCCCCTAGTTAGAGATAAAATCTCTCATAACCTCCACCCAAAATCTACCTCTCCTATAACCCCCAATCTTACACTTAATATTTTCCTAAACCCCCTAGTCAACTAATACCCAACCAAGTTTGACTCTCCATCTTTTAATTTTCTAGTTTTACCCCTTTTTTTAGTTTTCATTTTCAATTTATGGGTGCTCTCTCTCTCTCTCTCTCTCTCTCTCTCTCTCTCCCATCTGGTGCCTCTCTCCTTCATCTTCCTCTCCTTGCCCTCCACTCTCCGCGAAACATAACATCGACGCCAGATCGGTCTAGACAAACCCGAGCTCCCTCGCCGGCGATCCGTCAATTCCGGCGACGACGAGGTGTCGAACCGGTTGGGTTCTTCTCACCTCTTCCTCCTCTATCTATCCATGGCCTTTTCTTTCCCATAAAATCCACAGAAACCCAAATGCAGCCCGAAGTCCGATCATCATCTCCGGCGGTGACTTCGCGATCCGGCGACGTCGCAGCCGCTCTCCACTTCCAGAAGCTTCCTCTCGACGTGGTGAGTGTGAAGGTGGTCTCCGATTCTCCAACTGACCACCGTGGACGGCGAATCGGCGGCGGATTGAAGTGGTTCCGGTCTCATTCTTCTCCCCTTGACAGTCTCTCTCTACTGGTCTACAAATTTTGGTTCAATTGCATTGAATTTCAAAAGCCCTAATTTGAAATTGATTTGTGAATCTGTTTGTGAAATGTATAATTTGTGAATCTGTTTTAATTGAATTTGTTATTAATCGGATAGAAATGTGGGTTTTTTAATTGATTTATAAGTATATACAAATTTACTTCATTTATTGATTAAACAGTTTCAGTTCGTGAAACATGAGTTTTAAATGAATTTTGAATGAAATTATGGTTCTGAAATATGATGAATCAAACTTGTAGGTAGAAACAGATCGAGGCAGTGGCGACTGTCGTGTACTCATCGCGCGTGAGGTGATCGGACGACGTTGTCTAGGGTTTCAGTTTCACTAAATTCAATTTCACTGAATTCAGTTTCAGTGCATTCAGTGAACTGAATTTGAATTTAATGAATGCAATGAAACTGAATACATTGAAATTGAATTCAGACTGAAACTGAATTTAGTCTAAAGTTGTTTGATAGGCTCACATCGATGGCTTGCTGTGTTGGCTACTTCTCTCATCTCGATGGCTTGTTGTATTGTTGTTTTTTTTTTGGATAAGGTTGCTGTGTTCTTTTTAGTGAAACAGAATTCAGTAAAGGTGTAACTGTTTTAGTGAAGTGTAATTGTTTTAGTGAAGATGTAATTGTTTTTTAATTAAGGTGTAATTGCATTTTAGTCAAGGTGTAATTGTTTCATCACTTAATTCAGTTTCAGTAAGTGAATTTATAACTGAATTCTTCAATTTAGTGTAACTGAATTTCTGAAATTCAGTTTCAGTGTAATTGAATTCTTGAAATTCAGTTTTAGTGTAACTGAATTCTTGAAATTCAGTTTTAGTGTAATGAAATTCAATTTCAGTGTTTGAAATTAGTTTTAGCGAAATATTGAGTTTTAGCAAAAACTTCAATTCCAGAAAAAAAAAAAAAAACAGTTTCACCAAAATTCAGTTACAGTGATGTCAGCGTGCGTCAGAGTGCGTCAGAAGAGTAATTTAAGATTATAAGTTATAGGGGGTTTTGAAAGAGTTTCTAGATAGGTGGGGGTTTAGGCAAATTTTTTAGGTGATTAGGGGGTTTAAAATTAGACACTATTGATTTTAACTACTAAATTTCATTAACTTTTTTGTTTAGGTACCAAAATTAAATAGCATTTTAGATTAGGTACTAGTTGAAAAGTCAAACAAAATAATAAAGTAAAAGGTATTAAAATTTACAAATATTACATCACATGCCACTACAATAAAAAAATAAAAATAATATTACATCAATTTATACTATATTGTTTAAAAAAAAAAAAATCAATTCAGTCACAACTTAACTGTGACTGTTTTGATAATTGAAAGAGACAACTCACACCACTATATTATGTATTATTTTGAGTAAAAATATTGTTTTGATCTCTATTTATACTATATTGTAGTATAATTTTTCTAAAAATAATTCAATTAAGTCACAACTTAACTGTGATTGTCTCACAACTTTGATGTGACTGTCGTTCAGTCACAAGTAAATTTGAAGTTGTGAGTGTCGTATAGTCACAACCAAATGTGAAGTTGAGACTACATTAGCAAATTTTCAAGATAATATAAAAGCCTCAAGGGCAATTTTGTCAAAACCTTATAAATTTTAACTAACACCCATCATATGTGGGCCAAAGGACAAAAATGTCAAATGAAAAAGGCTCAAATCAAAGGCGCCAATATATTTGTGACCTAATCTAAAAAATTACATTTAAATTTAGTAGTTCAATTGAAATATTATATGATCTTCATGCTATATCAAAAAATTATTAAAATTTGGTATTTAATCCTAATTTTTTATTAAAATTATCATTATTGTAAAACGACTATTTTATCCAATTCAATTTTAATTCAACTTAATTAATAAATATCAACAGGCTCCTTCTATTGAGGTATACCTCAACTTATTTATGTTGAGGTCTGACCTTGTTAGGGCCCACAAGAGTCGTTTTGTGTCGATCCGAACCGTTCACAAGGATCATCTTCATTGATAGATCCTCCTTGCAAAAAATTAGCCAAATCGAAAATCATTTGCCTATCTAACTTTGTTCAAACAAATGGACGATTTCATCGAAAATATTTGGTTCGTCCATTTATTTGATCAAAGTTAGATAGGCAAATGATTTCCGATTTGGCTAATTTTTTGCATGGACGATCTATCAATGGAGATGTAAAAAATGAACGGTTCGGATTGACACAAAACGACTTGTGTGGGCCCTAATAGGGTATATCTCAACATAAATAAATTGAGGTATACCTCAATAGAAGGAGCCTGTAAATATCAAATATGTTTGCCTATCTTTTTTAGCCCTAATTCTTTCAGACCCATGAGATAAAAAACTGAGGCCACTTTGTCGAGCACTCTCAGGAAATTCTAGCTTCTCAACTCCACTTGAAACCAAGGCTAGATGTAAAGCAACTAAAATTCTGTCTACACTGATCGAATATTCTCAATCATGTTGTACCAAAATATATATATATATATATCCTCAATCATAATCCACACAAGATCTAAAGATTTTATGCTAATCTCTCTCTGTATCTTGAATAAGGGGAGATCACTATGAAATTGAAGAAATCTTTTGTATTTTATATATTTTCATGTGATTGATCAAAAGAGTTTAATTAAGTTCAAGAATTGTTTAATATTGTTTAATTCCTTAGTAGAATTCAAAAGCAAAAACAATATAAGAACTTCCGTGAATTTGTGGGAAGATTGATGTGGGGTCGTGGCTGGGAAATAAAGGTTAATGAGTTTGTGCTTGCTTGATTCGAATGATCAGGAGAATATGAAGGGAAACTTTTTCTAAAAGAGTGGATGAAAGTCTGGCAAGATTTAATTTTTTTTTTTTGGCCAAAAACAAAAGGATTCCATTCAAAAAAGCCACAAAGGCAACAACAAAATAAGGGAAGCAAACATTTAGAAAATTCAAACAGAACCAAATTAGAAAGCTACAGTAGATAGAATAAAAAAACTAAAAAATCAATCCAGAGGGAGTCCATCAGCCACCAAAACTCCAAGCAAGGAAGATGGGGTGTCTCCACCCAACCCTCTGGGCATATCTTCCTTCTAGATAGCACAACAACTGCATTAGCAATTGACTGGAAAAGTAATTGTTGAAGAAAACAAGAGTAGAGTAGTGAAGACAAGGCCGGAATACCTCTGTGTCTGTTGCAATAAGAAGAAGCACTTCGCCGGAATACCTCAATTTGATTCACGAATTTTTCAAGTTGTACCAAAGCAGTACAAACGTTAACTTCCATCTAAAAATTAACAGAATTGGTCAAAAATGTGATCAACGAAATGAAATGCCCCTGAAAATGTGGCCACTTGTTGTGCACATGACCAATTTTTGTTAAATTTTTCGATAGAAGTTAACGTTTGTACTGTTTTGGTACAACTTGAAAAGTTTGCGGGCCAAATTGACACTTTTTATAATTAGTGAATTAAATTGAGATTCACTGTAAAGTTCATGGACAATTTTTGTAATTAACCCTATATTTTATGTACATTGTTTTTCTACTTCACTAAAATCTCTTTCCTAATTAATCTTTAGTTAAAAAAAAAAACAAAACAAAAAAACAAAAAACCTTAAGATTTTTTTGTTGGTTAGTGATGTACGTCTTGGAGCTTATTTGACAGTGCTTATGTATGAAGCGCTTTTGTTAAAAGCATATAAATATTTTTTAAAAAAATCAAAGTGTTTGCAACTTTTTAAACTTGAGGTACTCAAGGAGTAAAATTTCTGTTTCGAGGAAATTTTCGATTGAATTTTGATTTTGACAAAATTAAAAAAAAATGACGGAATTGCTATCAAAATACGAAAATTTTAATTAAAACTTGACCATATGTTTATTTAACATATTTTTTACTACATTAATAAAAAACATTGAAGAAACCAAATTATGTAGTAGGTTTCATGTGATATAAGGTGAATATAATGTGCGCTGGAGGTAAATACTATTTAAAAATGGGTCACTAATTAATAATTATATAAATAACATATCAAATTTATTTATCTTACAATATTAAATCATGAATTAAATAAGTATTCAATAAGATGCATTAGGGTTTAGAGTTTAAAAACCATTAAACGAAACCCCAAAAGAGCCAAACCAAACCCTAAACTCTTTTTTTTCTTTCTAATTGCCCAAAGACCCTAAACCCCAATCAACCATAAACCCTTTTTTTTTTCTTTTTTTTCCTTCCTTTTTTCCTCCCATGACTTCTTATTCTAGCTGATCTGAGATCTACGCAGTATCACTCTTTGGAAATTGGAAATAACCTAGCCTTTGAGTATATATTACAAGATTATTCACCGCAGGCATTACTATTCATTCCCGGCTCTAGGCCATCCTTGGGATTACCCGCTGAGTGCTCTTCAAACCTGAGATTTCAATCGAAAAAGCTCTGGTTCGATGTCGCCTAAATGAAAAACTTCACTCTCATTTCTCTCTCCCCGACCTCATCTCTCTCTCTTCCCACCCTCATCTCTCTCTTCCACCCGCACACACCAGACCTCATCTCTCTCTTCCACCTGTACACACCGGACCTCATCTCTCTCTTCCAGCCACTCATCTCTCTCTCTCTTTCTCTCTCTCTCTCTCTCTCTCTCTCTCTCTCTCTCGCCCCCTGCCGCCGAAGCCCACTAAAACTCAGAAATCCCACCCCAAGCCAATATTTTCACTGAAATTTCTAAAATCTTGACGAAAATATCTTGGTATTTTGATAAAATCTCCCCCTCCTTAAAAAATTAATTTTCCTCTTTGGAGGTACTAACTTGAAAATTGTGGTATAGTTGAGGTACTTACGTGTAATTTACTCTAAAAGTAATAACAAAAAAAAAAAAGAACAAGGAAGAAGATGCACATCCCAGATCGCACAAGCCACAAACCCAACCCACCTCGCTCCAACCCATCTCAGGCGGCCTACCCCCGGTGGTAGCCTACCTACCGACGGCGGCCCTACCTGCCAATGCTACCCCACCCTCCCCCTTTCACTCTCTCACTCTCACTCTCTTTGTGACTGTGTCTCTTTCTCTCTCTGTCCATTCTCTCTCTTCATCGTAACCCACCACTAGAGCAGTGAGGTAGACTGACGAGGTCACTGGTCTCCAAATCGACCATCAAGCCAGCCTTCCTCACTGCTCCAACATTGGGTTATAGTGAAGAGAGAGAAATATATTAGATAAAAAGAGAAAGAGATAGAGAGGGAGAGAGAGAAAGAGGAATAGAAGAAGAGATGGAGATGGAGAGAGAGATAGAGAGAAAGAGAAAGAGAAAGAGAAATAGAAAAAGATGGAGAGAGGGGGAGGGTGGGGCTGCCGCCAGCAGGTAGGGTCGTCAGAGGTGGGTTGGGGCAGGGTGGGGGCGAACTGTCATCTCCCTCTTCTTTTTTAATTTTTAATATTAATTTATTTTTAATATTTTTACTCTAAAATATAGGATTCTAAAACACAAAAATTAATTTTTTTTAAGTGAAATGGTCAGACATATCAAAAGACCATTTTACCCCTTAAAAATAAGTCATGTGACTGACACAAGGTTTTTTTTAAGGAAATCTTGATAGAGGTTACAGATTATCCCATATTGATACAAATTCTAAATAAGTGTCATTCTGTGGCACTCTGGTGCGGACGCATCCGCACAAAAAAAAGTGCGGACCCTATGTAAAAATATTTTTGGCGAGCGCTCGGTAGTGTAAGTCCGCAAAAAAAAAAAAAAAGTACAAGCGTCTGCCCTAGAGAAGGATTGAAGTGTCATTCATCCACAAGAATCTAGATATGTATCCTGAAATAAGATCGACTCAAATGTGTGTCCTATCTAAAAAAAAATTCCCTTTTCAATATTTTATGAAACACCACTTCTAACAGTATAAGTGGCACCAATCTGTGTCTCCTAACATTTAAAATTTGTTTATACCTTCTAAAATGATCAGGAATGTCATCAAATTCATAACGAGATATTAATGAAAATGAAAACAAAACAAGCTGGTTGGGGTGGGGGTATGTTGAAACAGAGGAATAGAAGACAGAAGCTTCCAGGAAGACACAAACTGATTAATCAGTTTCTCATTTAATGATTACAGAGGCAATAAGCCTTTAAATACAATCTAACAGCCACCTATGTAACACGTTACATTCAGTCAACCATATTTCATTACCCTTTGCAGACCATACTATGCATTACCCTTTGCTCATTTTCTTGATTGGAGCAAGTTCACAATACAAATTTCATCAAAGAGAATACCGGAAATTGACAATATTGAAAATACTACATTGACGAAACCCTCTCATCACCATGCAAGTGTTTGACAGGTCTCAGGACCAAATTTCAAAAACAATGGGCAACGGGGGATTGGCCCGGTGGTTGTGTTAGGGAGAAGGCATTGGCATGTGAAAACGGGGAAGGGTTTCAAAGTTTGAAAGGTTGAAACTACCAGATCAATCATGCCATTCTCTTAGAAAATAAGAGTATGAGTGAGTGTGCGGATCTGAATGCCTTCACAACTGTTCTTGCACAGCTTATGCTTATGTAAATCTGACAGAAGGAAGTATTGGGAAATGTTTGACATGGTTTGGTGACTTGATGAATCTTGTAGAGAATCACACTTTGAGGCACATAATATTTATATTCGTGTTCATGGCTCTGAACCAGGTGAATTCACACAAAAGCTCATGCATTTTGTTTTGTTTCGTACGTCCATCATATCACTTTAGGCCTCGTTTGGTTTGCGGATTTGGATTTTTCTAATGAGTATGAGATTTCATTTCCATGTTAATTTGTTAGTGTATCATTATTAAATTGTGTGATATATTTATTTCTTTTCTTTTTTTGTTCATCTATAATGTAATCTTTAACTATAATCTGCTAAATGTGATGTTTGACTGTGCCTCGTTTCATTTATCAGAAATTCTGGTTATGTTAGGCTCGCTCACATTAGAGTCAAGCCGTGATATACAAACTTAATAGCCTAATATGGACTAAGTCACAAGACACAGAGAGACATGGACATGCATAACCTTGGATACCCAGCAGTAGTGGATCCGGTGATGGTGTCAACTCATCTTGTCCCAAAAAATTTCTATTACAGTAAATGATAATTTGGACTTAATAATTGATGATATTGAGGTGCTTTAGAACACATGATGGGCATTTTGAATGGAAGAAACGCAATTATGGTATGAAGGTTCACTAGTTTTAGTGAGCACAAATTATAGTTAGCCAATTAATTTTTTAGTTTGAGTCATGAACTTTCTTTCTTCTTTATGTCTATCTGTCTCTGAATAAGGAGGCTCTTTCTTTGTCTTGTTACGTTACTCTTATCTCTTATCCTGTCATTCAGTACCAGCCAAGGCAAATCTATCAGTGCAAACCAGACCCTGACTTCTTCCCTGGGAACCTTTACATTAGGCTTCTTCAGTCCTCAAAATTCTACCAAGTGCTTCCTTGGTATATGGTACAACAGGATCCCAACAACACCAATAATATGGGTTGCTAACAGAGAATCCCCTCTTGATTCTCCTGGTGTTTTCATGCTCAGCAGTGATGGAAATCTGGTGGTGTTGGATAGGACCAGAAAAGTACTTGTCTGCTCATCTAATGCATCAGTATCTGCTTCTGCAACGAATGCCACAACTGGCTTACTAATATATGGATACCGGAAACCTTGTTCTGAGATTTGGAGAAGACACTCTGTGGCAAAGCTTCAATCATCCCTTTGATACATTGTTGCCTGGAATGAAGCTTAGCTTGAACAAAAGCTATCAAGTCACAAATAGCTCAGTTAAATTGAGGGTCGTGTTGAATCCAACTGGGCAGGTTGAGCTGCATGCTCTGGAAGAATTCCAGTGAAACATGGTTTGAATCGTGGAGGAAGCCTGTTGATAAATGTGATTTTTATGCTCGTTTCGGTCCATATGATGCCTGCCTCAAGAATGAAACCCTTGCATGCATCACCATGCCAGTGTTTGACAAGTTTTAAAGCCAAATTTAAAGAACAATGGAAAAGGAATTGAAATGTGTTAACGGATCAGAAGGGTACTTTTCAAAGTTTGAAAGGGTTGACACTACCAGATCATTCTATTCTGTCAGACAATAAGAGTATGGGTGAGTGTGAATCTGAATCTGAATGCTATCAAAGCTGTTCTTGCACAGCTTTTGCTTATGTAAATGCGACAGAATTAGGAAGTAGAACTGGTAGATGTTTGACATGGTTTGGTGACTTAATGGATCTTGTAGAGAATCACTCTTGGATGGAATATTTATATTCGTGTTCATAGCTCCGGCCAAGGTATGTTTGGTTTTCTTAATTTGCTATGTTCTGGCATGGATATGTCAATTAAAACTCGTACCAGACAATAGTAGTTGAGATTGGACTCATTAGTGTCACTATCACATGATTAGTAAACCAACCAAAATTTTATAGTCTTGCAAGAAATTGACCATTACTTGGAGCCGTCAATATTATTAATCAATCAGATCTTTTTCTGTTCTTTGCTGGTGGCAAGGGTGATGCATTGAAGCGGTCCCTTGTAATTACAATAGTCTCAGCTGTCGGAACAAAAATTTTGGAGAAGGAAGGTACTGCTACTACTCTGTTTCTCTTCCAAATGTGCAGGCACACAGATTCAAGTAATCCAAACAAACGATGCTCTAACAATACTACTGAAACAGGAAACATAGGAGGAAGTATGGTGAGACTATTACTGCTGGAGGTGGAAAGAATGATTCAGAACTACCACTCATTGGTTGAAGAAGTATATTAGCTGCTACAAACAACTTCTCTGAAGCTAATAAACTGGAGAGGGAGGATTTGGCCCTGTTTTTAAGGTGACACTTTCACAGTACTGATCTCTAAATGCAAGTGTGTTGTCCTTCATTTTATACTTTTCTTAATAATTTGGCTTTATAACACTTTACCCACCTGAATTTTGAGTTCAATTTCACTTCATCACCGAAAAAAAAAATTAAATCAATTTACCACTTGAATAAAAATTTGTTGCAATGTACCACCTCTAGCTCATTTTGTCTAAATTTTTGTTAAAAATAAAAGTGTTGGGTAAAATATAAAAAAGCCTAATAATTTCTTTAATTAATTTTGATTGGTAAGGTGGTATTTCTCTTAGTGTTGGGTTTATCTTCCTTCAATCTTTTACAGGGGATTTTGCCTGAAAATCAAGAAGTAGCCATAAAAAGGCTGTCAAAAAAGTCTGGCCAAGGATATCGATCTGGAGTTCATGAACGAGTTAAAGCTTATTGCCAAGCTCCAACATACCAATCTTGTTAGGCTCTTGGGTTGCTGCATTGAAGAGGAGGGAAAAGATATTGATCTATGAGTACATGCCCAACTGAAGTTTGGACAAATTTTTGTTTGATATGTGCTTATCACATCTAAGATTAACTCTTTTATACTGTTGATTTCTGGGACATCAAATTTGATTACCTCTTTGCAACATCTTTTTCTTTGTGTTCAAAAGCTGAGTAGAGCAATTCAACAATATTGTTCTAACCTTTAAAACAAAAATGAAAATCACTTACTCATTGTTCTTCATGGTTGATCTGAACAGATGCATCTGAAAAGACAAAATTTGGATTGGGGTACACGCTTTCGAATTATAGAATATTCACAAGTACTCTAGATTGAAAAATATTCACCGGGACCTAAAAGCAAGTAATATTCTGTTAGTTGAAACAATGAACCTCAAGATTTCAGGCTTTGGAATGGAAAGGATTTTCGGGATAAATCAAACTGAAGAAGATACAAGTAGGGTCGTTGGGACATAGTAAGTATATATAGGCTAGCTAAAGTCATCATCAGAATTGTTTCATGTTTGGATATTCAATTGAACAGAATAACAGAATTGTAATTCTAGCTTGTCATATTATATATAAGCTTCGATCCTATTTACAAAATTACAATTGTAGAGCTCCCAAGGTGGACAGTCCTCAGAAGCTATGTTTGTTATTGAAGCTTATTTTCTTGGGTCCTGGCTGTTGTATGCTTATTTCATTCTTTTTTACGCTGCAAATATGAAAAATTTCATTTGTTGGAAGCATGTTAAATCATTTTGCACAAAGAGGACTGATTATGTGGAAATTTCGACTGTCTACTGCCCATACCTGAGTAATATTTTTTGTATTGGTTTTCTACCCACCAACATGTTGATTTTCCTTTAATTTTGATCTTGGACAATGTACTCTACTTTCTTACATCATATTTATTATAGCATTCCAAAAATGCTATAAAAAATAATTTCTTATTTATCACAGCATTTTCAAAATATTGTGAAACACCACTTCTAACATAATTAGTGGCATCCATCTGTCTCCTAACATTTAAAATTTTGTTCATACCTTCTAAAATGATCAGGAATGTCATCAAATTCATAACAAAGATATTAATGAAAATGACAACAAAACAAGCTGGTGGCGGTGGGAGCATACATCAGGAATGTCATCAAATTCATTACCCTTTGCAGACCATACTATGCATTACCCTTTGCTCATTTTCTTGATTGGAGCAAGTTCACAATACAAATTTCACCAAAGATAATACCGAAAATTAAGACAATATTGAAAATACTTGAGATTGCGGGTGAAAAGGCATTTTGAACTGAATCGACCAACTGAGCCATTTGATGTATTTCATATGGTACTCCACTCAATATGGCTAAGAAGCTTTTAAATACATTTTAATCGTCATTTAAATGAGCATGACATTTACTTCACTTGTACTTCATTTGAAAATCTCTAATCCTTTTAATCTTTTTGGTCCCTACATCATTTTCTATGTAAAAGAAGTGACATATTATCACAGAATTTTTTTTCATTTCAAACAGAGTCCGAAGAAAATACAAGGTTACAGTCGTAAGTGTAAACTAAACTTACAAATTAACTTTTCAGGGATATCTTTGTTCCATTCGAAGGAAGAACCATACGAGGTCAAGCCTCATACCAGGTCCTCGCACACCCACAAGCACTGTGAACCACTTTGACCATAAAACCTCTAACAACACAACAAACTATCATTGCACCACCACCACCACCACAATCAACCAACCTGCAACAACTACCACACCAACAAACTTTCACACCCAGCTCTATAGACCAGAAGAATCTACATGATAAAAGACATAAATTTCACATGATGGATATATAATAGATAACATATAGACGACATCAAAGTGCAGTAGTTTCAAAGTTCATTGTGATAGTGAGGAGGATCTAAATAAACTTTGAATTTTCAAAGATGCAAATCAACTCATGTTACCAATGCCAACAAAGCAGGATCTACATTATCTTTGGACAATAAATCAACTATCAATTCCATCGTTGATGCATCTGCAGAGAAACCCCTCTCCCGCATTTCATGAATAAGTCCCACTGCCCTTAATGTCTCATTATTATTCAAAAACCCTCGAATAATTGTGTTATGGGTGCAACCATTTGGAGGACAACCTTTCTCTTCCATTCCTCTAAGCAACTTTTCTGCTTCGTTTGTTGAGCCTTTCGTACAAAGTCCATTGATCATTATAGTATATGTCCTCGCATCAGCTTGAAGCCCTTTTGATGATAAACTGCAAAAAAAGTCCCTTGCAGATTCCATTTTCCCAGCTATGCACAAACCTTCAATTAGAATATTGTGAATCACAATATCCATATCAAACTTCTTGCCTTCCATCTCTTTAAACAATTCTATTGCCATAGAAAGTTGTTGGTTTTTACAAAGGCCATCCAGTAAAACAGCATAAGTTTGAACATCTGGAAGCTGGCCACAAGCTTGCATCTTAGAGAGCAAGTTTTGAGCAACTTGTAATCTACCTATTTTGCAAAAACCATCGATAAGAGTGGTATAAGTAATGGTATCAGGAACCACTCCTGTACGAGACATATCCTCATAAAGCATCATGGCGTCTTCGATCTTTTTATGCTTGCAATATCCGTTTATCAATATGTTATAACTACGAGCATTAACAATGTCACCCTTACTAAGCATTAGACCAAAAACTCTTTTTGCTTCCTTCAATTCTCCTCGCAAGCAGTAACCATCCATAAGTGAATTGTATGTAACCGTATTAGGTTCAATATCTCTTTGAATCATCATTTCAACCACGCTTTTTGCTTCCACGGCTTTCCCCTCCTTACAAAGTGTATCTACTAAGACATTGAAGGTGCGTACATCTGGAAAGATTTTTTTACTCACCATTTCCTTCAACAATCTCGTAGCTTCTTCCCACTTTCCTAATTTGCAAACTCCATCAATCAAAGAGGTGTATGCAACAACATCTGGGACAATACCCCTACTAATCATTTCTGAGAAGAGGTTCAATGCATCAGCAACTAGTGTGTCTTTACAAAGACTGTCAATGATCATGTTATAGACAACTACATCAGGCTTACAAGCTCCTTCTTCCATCCTCCTAAGCAATTGAATAGCCGCACAATGATTACCCATTTTGCAAAAGGAGTTTATTAAAGTACCAAATGCAACCACATTGGGCTTACAACCTTCTTGTTCCATCATCCTAAGCAATTGAATAGCCGCACCATTATTACCCTTTTTGCAAAAGGCGTTTATTAATGTACCAAATGTGACCACATTGGGCTTACAACCTCCCTCCACCATATTTCTGTACAGTCCTGCTGCCTCAGCAACTCTACCCGCAAGAAGAAAGCCCTTGATTAGAGTGTTGAAGGTCGTGACATTTGGTTCAAAACCAAATTTAAAGAATTTTCCCAACACCGATAAACTACAACCCATTTGGTTCAGATGACTAAAACAATTAATGATAATGTTTAGAGTATAAACACTAGGTGCAATTCCCAACACGTTCATTTGGTTACTCAACGAGATGACTGCCGAATAAAGTTTCAATTTGGCAAGTTGACCCATAATTTGATTGAAACGGACAACCGAAGGCAGAGGATGCATTTGAAGCATGGTATTGAACAAATTGAAAGCATCGTGGAGATTAGTGGGTTTGGGTTGGGGGTTTGTAGATTTTGTTGGGTTTGAGGATTGAGAATGAAACAAGGCAAAGTAATTGTTGAAGAAAAGAAGATGAGTAGAGTAGTGAAGACAAGACAAAGGAATACCTCTGTGTCTGTTGCAAGAAGAAGAAGCACTTCTCCACATCGTCGTCTTCAGCATCCCGGAGCCCCCAAATACTCTGTTCAGATAGCGAGAGGGTTTTGTTTGAGATGAAATCGGCTGTCCCAAATACTCTGTTCCCCACACTGTCATCTCTTAATATTTTGACATTTGTCCACAAACTGTTTTTTTGGCCACTAACATTTGTCCACAAACTTAATATAAGCCAAACGCTATTTAACTTCTTTTTTAATTTTTTGTGACATAAACAGATAAACTTCTATTTAGAAAATAATTATAAAATACCATCCTGTTATTTCTGTCATCTCTCTTCAATGTCGATTTGTTTTTTTGTTTTTCTTTTTAATTTTGATCCAATTAATACTGTTGTTTTGTTTAATTTGGATCTAATAATGGACTCACTTTTTTTTTGCCCGCCTATTGTGACATGTTGATTTGGTGTTACAATTAAAGACTAGCAGGTCCATGATTCCATTAGACTGACATTCGATTCTATATCAGTGATCTATCCAATACTAAATACTCACTTTTCTTTTGAACATACACACTCTCACTTTCAAAAAATATGCTAATTAACTAATTACTTGCAAAACGGGTTTTATAAAGCTTAACATAATCATCCTCGAAAAGGAGGTGCTCACACGCCTGGGGAGGTTTATCAAGCAAGGTCAAACCCAAATTAATAGAAGCTAAACACTCTTAACTATTTTTTTCGTTACATAACTTCTATTTAGAAAATGATAAATATATAGCTATGGTATAGTATATTGATATGCCATTGTGCAGGCTCTTAGCAACGGAGCCATTACTAATCTTCTTATTCTATGTCTACATTTATAGCATTGTTTGTCCTTTCTATTAGCCATATTGGTCATAGGTTTAGGGAACTGGATCCCCTGCCTTGCTCCTTTGCAAGGCTGGTACCAAGCTCAAATCTGAGCATTTGAAGACAAAGTAGAGAGAGAAAGAGTAAGGAGAGAGAGATTGTCTTTAAAGGCTCAGATTTAAGCCTGGTACCAGCCATGTAGGGAAGCAAGGCAAGGGATCCAAGTCCTAGGTTTAGATATACTATTACTGCTAGGTTTGCCTTCCCTACTGACTTCATCTTAAGCAATATACACGAAAGTCCTTACTACTTCCAAACTTTTTCCTCTTCTCATTTGATAAATTTTTCTAAGTAAGAAGAAGATGGTTTCATCTTCTTCTTAAATCAAAGACTTCAACTATTGCTAGTTGATTTACAAGTAGTTTAAGCATATTCATGTTTTGAATGTATTTTCAATTTGTACAAATCTCACTTCAAATTCAACTTTGTAGTCAAACTTTTCATAAGGTGATTAATCTGTGACCTTAACGAATTGATGGACCACTTAATTAAAAGTGGACTAAAATGGATTAATTTTTTTTTACTTATTCCAATGTTTTTCTATTTGTCCTTATTATTAATTGACTCGAAATATTACACTACTTTTGTGGTGTCCCAATCGGGATCGCCACAGCAACACCCGCCCTAAGAACCCCTGAATATGATACCACGCCTTAGCATCACTATTCCAAGTTCCTTAGAACAAGTTAAGCATTTTTTTGATGGACTATGGGTTTAATCAGAGAATAAAATGTACAGCAGAATTGATATGAACATATTTCAAAACATATTTAAAATAAGTCAACTCGGTAGGGTAAGAAGGTTTACAAAAGTAAGCCTAACACAACATGACGTCCGTAGAAGTCACGTTCGAGAAACAAACCCCAAAAAGGGATACCAACCGACTACTAAAAAGATGTTCTGAATATTTAGAAACTGAAATATAAAAAGGATAGATAATGAAACAGGTAGAAGACCCAGCAAGATAAACAACATGAAGAAGACCTGAGGATGTCCAAAAAGATATATGAGTGCCTCGCCCAACAGATTAGTCAAGATCGTCAACTAAAGGATAATCTGCAAAAGCAGTGTAGGGGGTAAGCATCACATACGATCATAGCTTCTACTCGGGGGACCCTAGCTGGGTTTGATAATAGTAAGTAAACTACTTAATATATATATATAGTCAGTGATAAAACAGTTCGAAAAGATTCACTAACAAATCAATATCAAAGTTAATCGTTGAAATCCCCAAAATTTTTTATGATGAGCATCCAACTTCTTAAAACGTTATGGGACCCAAAATATCATTACCTGATAATCGATTACAAATGACCAACTACACTTACCGCAACAACACTCGGTAATGTAACGAGAGTATCCATTACTATGGTAGTACCCCTTAAGCTAGCCTCCCCAGAAGGATAAATCGACTAGCACCTCCATACATACCCCTTCCAGAAGTTTAAGGGATCGAAATCCAAGGTCAACGTTTGTCGAGACCCTTTATCCTCAAATCATCATTAACAACAAAACTACGCAATATGGCATACAAAAACGATGCACAGTTCACAGGCAACAATATTTATTATCATACATACACAAAATAATCTCAACTGTCAGGGTGTGAAAATCCTTCTACATGGTGTCCAAGCTTAACCTTTGTGCACTTCCATAGCACTACTGTTCTCAAATCCTTTTCTGAGAAATTGGAAATCCAAATCCGACAGAATACCGACTTTAGTCAAATAGTAATTTCGGTAGAGTTTCGACATGACCTTTCTTTTTGGTCATATCTTCCCAGAAAATTTCAGAAACTAGTTTACTAAGACTAAGTTTTTGAATTTTTGAGACTTAGAGTTTCTACTTAAAGTCCAATTTTATTTATAAGTCTGGAGGTTAACCAATTAAAGTCAAACAATTTGACCTGGTCAGGCATGAGAGACTGGGGGAGCTCTGGCCTATTGTCCAGCGCCTGTATGCTTACGCACTGACCTCGACATCGCGTCATTTTGTTACTTTAACAAGGTGTCGTCAATCCATTAATAGATTGATTAATTAACAAGTAAGTAAGTCAAACTAGTCATGCAAGCAAAGTAAATTAATCCAACTTAAACTTTATTTAAATGCTTCTTAGTAAATCTATTTCTTTTTAGTTATAGCAATTCTATAATCCAATTTGATTTACATAATTAGTTAATATATATATATATATATAAAGCAAACACCTCTCCTAGGTGAAATTTTCTGGAATTCCATAAAAACCATATAGTGCTTAAGAGTATTAAAACATAGATTACCTTAATAAACAAGGGTAAAATGGTCAAACAAACAATTAGTTACAATTAAAAATTTAAAAGAAAAACCATTTCCATCAGTCCATGTTAGCATAGGGCAGTTTTCTTCTCCCCACGTTAACGTATTGCACTCCTTCCCTGAATTTATTCTCTCCACCAAGACTTCACCTTCATCCATCTATGAGTGAAGCTCAAAAGGAAAGGATTCAAGGTTCTTTCCACCTTCGATTAGGGAAAATTGGATTTTCCCAATAAGTTTCTTTCTGTCTCCAACTTCCTTTTTATATTATTTCAATTTATTATTAATTCCATGATTCTTTTATTTAATTAAATTACAGACTAATTAGAATGCTTGACGTATTCCCAAGCTTTTTTTTTCTGTTATAATTTAGGGTTCTGAAGTCTGGCTATTTTTTGTTGGTAAACTGAATTCATTAAGCCCAGAGGCAAAGGAAGAGGAGGGAAGAAAACCAGTCCAAAGCCAAATACAGGAGAAAAAGAACAATAAAACAGAAGAAATAGATTTTCTGAAGTCTGGCTTAGAATTAGGTAATCATTCATCTCATGATGTGTTTCAACATATTTAAGTTATGAATGTGTGGGGCGGAAAAATAATTGATGGGGTTTCACTTTGATATTATCAAATTTCATTTAATAATCCACTTGCATTGATATTATAAGTACTATTTTCATCATCAATATGTTTTATTTGTAGGTATTTAGCTATATATGATCTGTTTTTATTCATGAGAATTCTATGAAAACTGCTCACCTCATTCTCTTGAAATTCCCATATATATCTAACAATAGGTTCTATTTTTTGTTTCTGTCTTACAAGGGTCCTCGATCTTGATTATGGACCTTACAATGATGCCCCTCCTTTCACTTTAAGGTAAGAGAATGACCCCTTTTTAGCATTTTGTTTGTTTCCCTACAAAATGAGAGAAATAGTGGAAGAGAATTGAAAATTTTTGAATTACCAAAAACTTTCTGTTTGTTGGAATCACATAATATATATTGGACTGTTTGTTGGCATAAAGGGCATCCATTTCAGATACATCAGTTCTGATGGCCTACACAATTCTGATGGCCTAATGCTAATATGATGAATATCTCTTTCTATTTGGTGTACGGATTGGCACTGCCGTTCTAGGTTGAGTCCACTAATTGTGTGTGCATGTATTTGTTTGGATTATTAATGCATTCCTCTGAATTTTGTGTACAATTTTCATATGAATTCTGTGAGGAGAACAATAACATTGTTTGCTTTGTTTATTAAACTTTTTTTTTTTAATTTCTTGGTTTATTAATTCTTATATTAACAAGGATTTGATTTTTGCAGATGTTTCATGTGGATCATAAGTTGGTGGAAGTTCAAGAGTGGAGACATTTTTTGATTAATTTGCCTTTTCCCCAGGCTATTATTCTTAAGAACATAAATTATGCTCAATTGAGATCGGAAGTAGCAAGAAGAGCTCTTTTTGTATGATTCAAATTATTATCGAATGAAATTTGTGCAGAAATGATGGTTATAAGATCATAAGCATATATGCAGAGGAAGCCTTGCAAGTTTCGATGAGATTGGTTTGGAATATTTTTTTCTCCAGCTCTCTATCCATTTATGCATGTGGTGATCATCAAATTGAGGTGCATTTTACTACTAGAGATGTCTATGCTCTTATAGTCTTATACAGCGGTTTGACTATGTAGAATTTATTTTATTCTTTGTAATTGATTACTTATGAGAAGGTATTGATGTAATTGGTATTCTCTGTGTTAGTAGAAATCAATTGTCCTCCATTCAAGCCTAATATGCAAATCCATATCAACACATATTTGTAATGTGCATACCTGACTAATCATTTTTTTTTCTTTTTTCTTTTGCTTATGTATTCACCCATGCATCTTTTTTTTGGCTGTCACATTTATTCCAGATTTTAGAGTTACATATAGAAACCTCTAAATATGTCTAAATGATTCTTATAATATTTTGCATTCTATCATAAAATCACTAAATCTTGGTTCTTGCAAGGCTTTTTCTTTAGTCTTCATTATCTTTCTCATTTTGTTTGTCAAATAGAGCATCAAATTTTACACTATATATGAACAGGCCGGGCACACACAAAAACATAACATCCACCCAAATCGTAGACAGATGAATTCAACATATGTGCAATAAAAAGAGCCAATTTCTCACGTGTGTCGAGAGGCTAGAAATGTGATATTTTATTCAAAATCATATACTATTAAGGAAAATCATCATGAAGTTGATAAGCTGCACAGTAGTAGTGGAAATTTTCTCCGCAAGGTATATAGTATATGATTTTAATTTTATTTATTTAATTATTTTTTAGATTCAAGCTGATAATCATAATTTGTGATCTTGCTTCCATACTCTAATTTTGTGATCATATAGTTGTGTGTGTTTTTTATTGACCATTATTGACCATTAAATACCATTAAAACTAAGGTATGGAAGACAATTATTGACCATTAAAGGTATTATTGTGCTTATCAATTTCTAATTATAAATGATACATTAATAATTATTGTAGTAGAGAAATCTGAACAGTATGTCATATTTATAATTTTCGGATTTTTAATAGCTCTTCGCTTTATTTAGGCTGAAAAAGGGCAAGAACAAAGCATTTGAAAGTTCAAAGCAGTTTCATATTGCCAGTCTCTCTCTTTGGTTTTTCTAATTCAAATTCCAAAGCTTTCAGGTATTAAGCTTCTTTCTTTGATTTTGTTAAAATAATTCTTTTTAAAGCTTTATATTCTTCTATTGATTATTAGTTATGTTGCACTTATTTAATGGTGTCTTGATTTGGTTATTTCATTAGCTGGCTTTTCATTTTGATCGTGTTGTCTGAATGAGGCTTCATACTGCTTTCGTTTTTTGGTTCACTTTTAACAAGTAAAAAAGAGAACATACTTGATTGATTTGGGGTAGGAAACTCGCTGACACTGATGCTTCAGCGCCCGATGCTCCGGTTAAAGCTGAGAAATTTGCTCCAAGGTAAAGTGTACTGATTGTTTGTGGTGGTTTGTGAGGTGGGTTTTTTGAAATGTCTGTAATGTGTTTTTGTTTTTTACTGTGAAAGTTATGCTGAAATACTAGAGGACTTGAAGAAGGACCTTGAAAGTCACGGTGGACCGCCTGATTGCATTGTAAGCACAAAATTTAGTTTAATTTAATTACTTACCACTTGGGTGTTGCATTGCAATTTGCGAGCACAAAATTAATGATGCTATTGCAAATGAAGCATAGCGTTTAGAGAATTTGGTTAGGGAAATATTTGCAGGAAACATATTTGATCTTGGTTCTGCATAGGTATGCAATTTTTGTATTTTATGATTGTTGGGATTTTCTTATATATTGCTTTATATTATGTCGACACCTTTACAATTTAGTTTAATTTAATTACTTACCACTTGGGTGTTGCATTGCAATTTGCGAGCACAAAATTAATGATGCTATTGCAAAGAAGCATAGCGTTTAGAGAATTTGGTTAGGGAAATATTTGCAGGAAACATATTTGATCTTGGTTTTGCATAGGTATGCAATTTTTGTATTTTATGATTGTTGAGATTTTCTTATATATTGCTTTATATTATGTCGACACATTTACCCAAATATTACAGATTAATATAACTCTTCACAAAAGAAAAAAAAAAAAAAAAACCATAAGCCTAACTATTTTACCCTTCATAGTCCACTAATTCACAAACCTTCATAACTTTAAATATATTTGAGAAACAAATCAAAAGACAAATACAATTTTTTGCCTAATCCATTGCAATTTTTAAGATACACCCAAAAAAGTCTTTCACACAATCTTAATTCTGTGCATCACATTTTGAATTTCAAACTTCCATATTTCATAACACACTTTTTATATATTACCTTCATAATCTAGAATACATATTGGAATACAATTAATAAATACGAAAAATAGGGGGAGAGAGTGAGGATGATGGTGTGATTTTACTTTCTCTGAGTGCAGCCCACCATAAATATTTGGGATTGTAGTCAATCAACATGGTTGTCGTTATGCTAATTTTAAAGTGCACCATGATATAAAAAAACTTGACTGATAATTTTCCTTCAAAATAAAATGAACCCTAATTTTTTCACACGTCTTTATTTTATCCTTATTTTTTTTTTATACGATGAGTTCAACAGAATGGAGACAATCACTGAGTTCTTCACAATATCGCAATTATTTGGCTCGACAGTGCGAGGCATCTCGAGGAAAGCGACCAATGGTTGATAATGTTTGTGATGATCGAATTGAGGCGGACACCAGTAATAGAGATCAGTCATCCCCTGGTATTTTTTGTACGCTTAACTAACATTTATACATTTTTAGGGTTCTTATTTAAAATAAGTTCATATATTGTTTACACTATTAAGTAACATTTTTATTATTATTCTTCTTTAATTATAATTTTTTAAGCATGAAAAGTGAAATTAAAATTAATAATACTCAAGTGTAATCATCAATTGGATAGAACGAGTTGGCGATGAAGGCCCAAGTTCAAGAGTTATGTCAAATCATGAGAATGAAGGTCGATATGCTTCTACAATGCGTGTGAACCATATAACGCAGATGCCAAGTTCAAATACGGAAACCAATTTATTTGAACAGGTGGAGGATGAAGGCCCAAGCACAAGAGTTTTATCCAATTATGGCAACAACATTGAGCAACCTCTTAGAAGACGTTTGACTCATATAAGACGAATGGCACGTTCGGGTACGTTACGAATGGCAGACGAGGATAATCTAAATTCTGCTCCTAATGGTGGGTTATTTTTTACATTGTTTTTAGTTTGAATTACAATTCTTTCACTCAAAATTAAAAGTGAATTATTTAAAAGCAGAAGTGCCTAATGAAGCGACGAATCGTAATGCGGGGCCAGGCAGCATTAGCGTACCTCGAGTTCAACGTAGGCCAAGAGAAATGAGAAATCATAATTGTGCTAGAGATTATTGTGACAGCATGGAAGTCCCAGGATGCCAATTACCTATACCAACCATATGTTCAAAGTGCGCAGCGCAATTATTTCATAATGAGACCTCCAATATGTGTTGTTGCAACGGAAAAGTTGCCTTGCCATGGATACCATCTCCGCCAAAAATGGTAACACTTTTCATAGACCAAACATCGGAGGGTAGACACTTTAGGTAAAATATTCGAGCCTACAATCATGTATTTGCCTTCACTTCAATGAGTGTCCATGTTGATGACAGAATTAATATTGGAGGACGTGGAATTTATACATTTCGAGCACAAGGATCTATATATCATAAAATTGGTAGTCTTCTACCAAGAGAAGGTAATAGACCGCGATTTCTACAAGCTTATATATATGATACCGAGCATGCAATTGAAAATCGGTTGGCTGATAGTGATATTCTAGATAGAAGTGTGGTTGAAAAGATACAACGGATTCTTAATGAACATAATCCGTTCGCTCAGACATTACAACACTTAGGGTGACACCCACAGTTGCCAAATTGCAAACTCATCTTAAAGGAGCAACCAGCAACCGGCCTCAATATAGTTTACCATCTGCATCTCAGGTCGCTGCAATTATAATAAGCGGAGATGAAGACACCAATCAAAATAGAAGAAATTTCATCGTTCAGACAGCTCAAGGGCAACTTATAAATGTCCAAGACACGGCTGGATTCTATGATCCTTTACAGTATCCGTTGTTATTGTCGTATGGATCATATGGATGGGATATTAATAGTCGTGACGATCGTGGAAGAGAACTATCGCCTTGCGACTATTATGCGTATATTTTACAGGTGCGTACAGAAATAAAAACCATCTAATTAATTTCAGGGAATTTTGAGATGTAAACCCAAACTTTGATTTTGCAGATACGCAAGGATGATCCATTAGTTCTACTTCGAGGGGGGCGTCTTTTACAACAGTACGTTGTGGATAATTACGTGAAAATTGAATCACACAGACTTAGATGGGTATGTTCCCATCAAACAACACTTCGAGCTGAACTTTACCAAGGCCTTCAGGACTCTCTAAATGCTGGTGAAAATAATGCGGGTATGGATCTCTCTCCACAATCATAACTAAATATTATCTACCATGTAAGGAGTGTGCAAAGTAATTACCAAACAAAAATTTTAATGCCCTAGGTAACATCGGTTGCAGAACCATTTTGCCATCATCATTTGTTGGAAGCCCACGTGACATGTATCAGCGGTACCAAGATGCAATGACTTTGGTCCAAAAATATGGGAAGCCTGATCTTTTCATCACAATGACATGCAACCCAAGTTGGGAAGAAATTAAAAGTGAATTACAACCTGGCCAAACGCCTCAAGATCGTCCTGACTTACTCACTAGAATTTTTCGAGCAAAATTTACAGACTTAAAGCAAGACATTGTGGATAAAGGGGTATTGGGCAAAGTTGTTGCACATGCTTATGTCATTGAATTTCAAAAGCGGGGCCTTCCTCATGTGCACATGCTTATTGTGTTAGATGAAAATGATAAGGTTCACAACCCAGATGATTATGACCGCATTGTTAGAGCTGAAATACCGGACGAAGATGGAGAGCCGCAACTTTACAATGTAATGTTAAAACATATGATACATGGTCCATGTGGAGTACAAAACCAACATTCTCCATGCATGAAAAATGACAGATGTAAAAGAAGTTACCATAAATCCTTTGCACCCGTCACTATTCTAGGGAGTGATTCTTATCCAATTTATCGAAGACGAGGAGATCGCATGTCCGTCCCTCTAGATCGACGTGGAACTGTAATGGTTGATAACAGTTGGGTTATTCCATACAATCTGTGGTTGCTTTTAAAGTATGATTGTCACATCAATGTAGAAATATGTTGCAGTATAAAAAGTGTCAAGTACTTATATAAGTATGTTTACAAAGGACCAGACAGAGTCACCCTTGAAGTACAGCCATATCCTATTAGAGACGAAATAAGGCAATTTGTCGATGCAAGATGGATTTGTGCACCGGAAGCACTATGGCATATTTTCAAATTTACCATGAATAAGATATGCCCATCGGTGTGGCGATTACAAATACATCTTCAGAACATGCAACAAATCCAATATCAAGCTAATGACACTATAACAAATATTTTGTCAAATGATGGATTATCAATGACAATGCTTACTGAATATTTCACTCTGAATCGTACGGATGTGGAAGCGAGAAGACATTTGTATCGAGAGATGCCCGAACACTATAGATGGATCAGTAAGGAGAAAATATGGACTAAACGAGTAGGCCTTCAAAGGGTTATTGGGAGGATAAACACAGTCTCACCTTCAAAAGGTGAGAAGTTTTATCTTCGCATCCTCCTCAATCATGTGAAAGGACCAAGATTATTCGAGGATTTACGAACTGTTGATGATGTAATGTGTCCCACGTTTAAGCAAGCAGCCGAAAGACGGGGTTAGCCAATAAAATCTTATTTCTTGATTTTCAAATGATTTGAATTAGAATTTTTTTTTTTTTTTTTAACTTTCTTAATGTTGTTGTGGTTTTTGTGTGTAGGTTTATTAGAAGAAGATGACAATATTCAACAATGTTTGCATGAGGCCTCTACTATGAGGATGCCATTAGCTTTACGAAGATTATTCGTTACAATTTTGGTGTATTGTGAACCAACTGGCGTACGGAGATTATGGGACGAATTTTATCCATTCTTGATTGAAGATTATCCTTCTTCAAAAGACGTAAATGATGTGTTCGTCGTCAACAGACTCTTGCGTGATTTAAACGGACTACTGGAGCAGTTTAACAAAAACATTTCACAATACGATCTTTCCCAAATGACAAGTGATGTCGAAACAAGCTCAATGGAGCCGAGATGTATTCAAGATGAAATGTTGATAAGCATTCCACAAGGGGACCTTGATGCAATTGAGCGTCCAAATGACGACCAAAAGTTTGCATTCAACACAATAATGGGCGTAGTTGACCGTCATGAAAATTCAATATTCTTTGTGGATGGTCCAGGTGGAACTGGAAAAACTTACTTATATCGTGCATTGTTGGCAAACTTAAGGAGATTAGGTCTTATAGCATTGGCAACAGCAACATCTGGAATAGCGGCTAAGATATTGCCGGGTGGGAGGACAGCCCATTCTAGATTCAAGATTCCACTAAACCCTGATGCATCATCAACGTGCTCTATTAGTAAACAATCTGATCTTGCAAAATTGATACAAAGGACAAAAACAATCATTTGGGATGAAGCCACAATGGCGCATCGTCATGCCTTTGAAGCATTGGATCGAACTTTCAGAGATATATTAGATGTCGATTTACCGTTTGGGGGGAAGATAATGATCTTTGGTGGAGATTTTCGACAAGTTCTTCCCGTAGTTCCGAAAGGGACCAAAGCTGAACTAAGTCAAGCCAGTGTGGTGAAAGCATCATTTTGGTCGCAAATAAAGATTCTGAAACTCAAAGAAAATATGAGATCTAGAAATGATGAACTGTCACGCCCCGAAACCCAGGTACGTAACAGAGGCACCTATCTTGCGAATACCAGAGACTACAACAACCAATCCCCCGGTGTTATAATCCCAAATATCCACAAAATAGGTTAAGCCTTTTGGTTTAGTAAAAATGGGTTGGATCAGAGTGCTTGAGTTTGCAGCGGAAAATTTATTCAGAAATAGTTAATTCATAATTAAACCAACCCTCGGAGCTACTATTGTTTAGAGTAACTTCAAAGAAACTGTTTATATAGACTCGATAATTCAAAAGTAGACAACCCAAGGACTCAGTGTATATACAAGATATGACCAAGGGTATATAAAGATAGTAAAAGGACACCAAAGACCTGCCCAAGGAAAAAAATATACTGACTAAACAGGAACACAGGAGTTGACAAGCTCGAGACCGCACCACCACCCCTCAATCGAGGCCGTCAAAGTCCACACGCGCAGCACCTGAGAGGGAGAAAAACAACAATGTAGGGGTGAGCATCACATACGTTCATTGCTCCCCCTCAGGGAACTCCCTACTAGGTTTGAAAAATAGTTTGAGATAATTTAAAATCAAATGCACAACACAAACCAGTTGTCAAGCTTTGTAAAACGAGTAGCATGCTCATACAATTTTCAAAATACTGTTTTCCGGGCCCAAGTTCGAAATCATACCTGTTGACCAGCCGTTAGGGCTAACTACCCTCTCACAAAAACATAACAAAGTCCTGCAGTCATTTGACCGGGACAGGGTAGCGAAAGTGGCCATTTCATGGTTATACCGCCTAGACTGGCCTCCCAAGAAGGACAATCGACCAGTCCGTCCGTACAACCCCTCATGAGGTTTTGGGGATCGAAACCCAGGGTCTACCGTAAGGGACCTTTCACTCTCAAGTCAAACACAATAACAATCTCACGAGAATATGCATAACAGTCATCATTCTCATCATCATAAAACCAAGCAGATATGCCAATCAAAAACATGCATCTTTATCACACAGTATTTATTATATAGTACATGCAGGAAATCCACTAGTCAGAGTGTGTTGTCCCCCTACCTAGGGTCCAAAGCGTTTGCTTGTTTTCGAGTACAAATCACAATTTGCCACGTCGCAACGATCTCCTTTAGGTAACTGGAGTTCCTAGTTTGACAACAACTGGTGTTAAAAACGGTCTTCACGTAAATCGATGACCTTGTCTGTTAAGACCAGGTATAATTCAGAGGTTTGGCACTAGCGTAACTGCTAGGCTTCTCTGAATTCTTAATCCGACATGACCTTGCACCCCGAGGCAAACAGTCATGTCAGACCGTGTGGTTTCTATATCTATTTTAATTTATTGTCGAGGAGGTTGATCAGATATGAACCTACAACGTGACCAGGTCAGTGCATGGGGAAACTGAGGGAGCTCTGGCTCAGTACCCAACGCCTGTATGCTCATGGACTGACCTTAGTCATCACGTTATTTGGTTACCACTGATATGGCCTCAATATTTATTAAGTTCATTTGATAACAACAGTTAAACAGCGTTTCGTCTATAACCACAACTTAAATAACAGCAGGTTAAATAAGCTGGGTTGAGGGTATACCTGTTGAAGACTTCCCACGGGCAGAGTCTCGGTACTACTAGACTTGCTAAGTAACAAGATTAAAAGAACCTAATTAACAAGAGATTTATTTAACAAAATTTTAGCAGAAATTCGACAGGGATCAAGAAATTACCTACGGAGCTCAGAAATGATTTTTTTAAAACTTCACCAAAACATAGCCTTCACACTACTAGAATTGAAGAGCTCGTCGCCACGATCGCGTAGGCGAAATCGGATCGTCGATCGGAGCTTCAGAACTCAAGATAAACTCAAAACAAGATTGAAGAAGATAGAGAGAAAGGAGGAGAGAGGAGAGAGAAGCTCTCTCTTGGGAAGCGTGCGGCTGAATTGTGAGGAAATCAGCTGGGGGTGCGTTGCTATTTATAGGGAGAGTGAGTGAGTCAACTCGGTTGACTCATCCGAGTTGACTGGGTTGACTCAAGTCAACCGTCATAACTTTGACCAATGAGAAATTGACACGTGGCGAAGGCTTTGACACTTGGCTGCACATGCAGCCATCAGATCTTGCTGCCATGCAGCGATGGACGCCCCAGATCGTGCCACGTGGCGCGATCTGGTGATTTCCTATTTTATTTTCTTTTTCCTATATTCTCCAACTTCAAAAATTATTTAAAAATAGCTCGGGACTCAGAAAAATACCCCGAAAAATACTACGGACTCGTATCGACTAGTACTAATTAACTATGAGGTCAAATTACCAATTTGCCCTTTATAAAAATTTCGAAAATTTCAAGCTCCACAAACTAAGATAAAATGCTTTAAAGAAAAGAAATTTTGGGAAATTCATAAAATAATCTCTCGGACTCAGAATAATACGAGACTTGCACCGTTGGGTTCGTGAGTAAAAGTACTACCTTTTAAAGTTCTAACTTGGGTCAAAACCCTAGTCAAAATTGGTCAAACAATTTAAAGCTCAAGGTGAAAAAAAAAAAAAAAAATTAGATTTTCTATAAAACCTTTTTTGAAAATACGGAAAAATCACAAAATAAATTTGAAAATTTCCGGGTCTCACATCCTCCCCTACTTAGAAAAAATCTCGTCCTCGAGATTACCAAGGGTGCTCGAACCAAAAGTGGGTACGTGGACTCTAGTTCCCGTACAACGTTTTCTCCTTTACGTTCTCAATCAATCATAATCCAACTTTACTTGAGTGATAAAGCATGCATAACAACAACTCTCGAGAAAAATACCTCTATTGATCAAGTCGAAATACTGGAGACTCATTTTTGAAAAGATAAAAACAAGCTACGGTTGATATCAGTCCCCAAAGACACTTCCGTTGATCTGACGATACCGTAATGTCGAGGATCCTTCTGATAACCAAACCCGTAAACTAAAGCGAAAACGGAGACCTCCATTGATCTCGACTATAAGTGATACTAGAGATAATTTCTCCTCACAACAGTCGTTCGCCCAATGTTAGCCGTTGACCTTTTGCTGTGCCTTCATTTGGTTTGGTGGCTGAGCGCGGTTTTGACGTCGGGGCGGCATCTTGTCAACAGAACTGACAGACTAAAAGAAAAATGGGCAGACTTAACAATGACTTTCAAGAATAGAAGAAAAGGATGATAAACAAGAGAATTTCGAACAAGACTCTTGGAAGAAGAAAGAATTTCAGAAGACTCTATTTCGAAAACATTTTCAGGAAAATAGCTCTGATACCATTTTAACTGTCACGCCCCGAAACCCAGGTACGTAACAGAGGCACCTATCTTGCGAATACCAGAGACTACAACAACCAATCCCCCGGTGTTATAATCCCAAATATCCACAAAATAGGTTAAGCCTTTTGGTTTAGTAAAAATGGGTTGGATCAGAGTGCTTGAGTTTGCAGCGGAAAATTTATTCAGAAATAGTTAATTCATAATTAAACCAACCCTCGGAGCTACTATTGTTTAGAGTAACTTCAAAGAAACTGTTTATATAGACTCGATAATTCAAAAGTAGACAACCCAAGGACTCAGTGTATATACAAGATATGACCAAGGGTATATAAAGATAGTAAAAGGACACCAAAGACCTGCCCAAGGAAAAAAATATACTGACTAAACAGGAACACAGGAGTTGACAAGCTCGAGACCGCACCACCACCCCTCAATCGAGGCCGTCAAAGTCCACACGCGCAGCACCTGAGAGGGAGAAAAACAACAATGTAGGGGTGAGCATCACATACGTTCATTGCTCCCCCTCAGGGAACTCCCTACTAGGTTTGAAAAATAGTTTGAGATAATTTAAAATCAAATGCACAACACAAACCAGTTGTCAAGCTTTGTAAAACGAGTAGCATGCTCATACAATTTTCAAAATACTGTTTTCCGGGCCCAAGTTCGAAATCATACCTGTTGACCAGCCGTTAGGGCTAACTACCCTCTCACAAAAACATAACAAAGTCCTGCAGTCATTTGACCGGGACAGGGTAGCGAAAGTGGCCATTTCATGGTTATACCGCCTAGACTGGCCTCCCAAGAAGGACAATCGACCAGTCCGTCCGTACAACCCCTCATGAGGTTTTGGGGATCGAAACCCAGGGTCTACCGTAAGGGACCTTTCACTCTCAAGTCAAACACAATAACAATCTCACGAGAATATGCATAACAGTCATCATTCTCATCATCATAAAACCAAGCAGATATGCCAATCAAAAACATGCATCTTTATCACACAGTATTTATTATATAGTACATGCAGGAAATCCACTAGTCAGAGTGTGTTGTCCCCCTACCTAGGGTCCAAAGCGTTTGCTTGTTTTCGAGTACAAATCACAATTTGCCACGTCGCAACGATCTCCTTTAGGTAACTGGAGTTCCTAGTTTGACAACAACTGGTGTTAAAAACGGTCTTCACGTAAATCGATGACCTTGTCTGTTAAGACCAGGTATAATTCAGAGGTTTGGCACTAGCGTAACTGCTAGGCTTCTCTGAATTCTTAATCCGACATGACCTTGCACCCCGAGGCAAACAGTCATGTCAGACCGTGTGGTTTCTATATCTATTTTAATTTATTGTCGAGGAGGTTGATCAGATATGAACCTACAACGTGACCAGGTCAGTGCATGGGGAAACTGAGGGAGCTCTGGCTCAGTACCCAACGCCTGTATGCTCATGGACTGACCTTAGTCATCACGTTATTTGGTTACCACTGATATGGCCTCAATATTTATTAAGTTCATTTGATAACAACAGTTAAACAGCGTTTCGTCTATAACCACAACTTAAATAACAGCAGGTTAAATAAGCTGGGTTGAGGGTATACCTGTTGAAGACTTCCCACGGGCAGAGTCTCGGTACTACTAGACTTGCTAAGTAACAAGATTAAAAGAACCTAATTAACAAGAGATTTATTTAACAAAATTTTAGCAGAAATTCGACAGGGATCAAGAAATTACCTACGGAGCTCAGAAATGATTTTTTTAAAACTTCACCAAAACATAGCCTTCACACTACTAGAATTGAAGAGCTCGTCGCCACGATCGCGTAGGCGAAATCGGATCGTCGATCGGAGCTTCAGAACTCAAGATAAACTCAAAACAAGATTGAAGAAGATAGAGAGAAAGGAGGAGAGAGGAGAGAGAAGCTCTCTCTTGGGAAGCGTGCGGCTGAATTGTGAGGAAATCAGCTGGGGGTGCGTTGCTATTTATAGGGAGAGTGAGTGAGTCAACTCGGTTGACTCATCCGAGTTGACTGGGTTGACTCAAGTCAACCGTCATAACTTTGACCAATGAGAAATTGACACGTGGCGAAGGCTTTGACACTTGGCTGCACATGCAGCCATCAGATCTTGCTGCCATGCAGCGATGGACGCCCCAGATCGTGCCACGTGGCGCGATCTGGTGATTTCCTATTTTATTTTCTTTTTCCTATATTCTCCAACTTCAAAAATTATTTAAAAATAGCTCGGGACTCAGAAAAATACCCCGAAAAATACTACGGACTCGTATCGACTAGTACTAATTAACTATGAGGTCAAATTACCAATTTGCCCTTTATAAAAATTTCGAAAATTTCAAGCTCCACAAACTAAGATAAAATGCTTTAAAGAAAAGAAATTTTGGGAAATTCATAAAATAATCTCTCGGACTCAGAATAATACGAGACTTGCACCGTTGGGTTCGTGAGTAAAAGTACTACCTTTTAAAGTTCTAACTTGGGTCAAAACCCTAGTCAAAATTGGTCAAACAATTTAAAGCTCAAGGTGAAAAAAAAAAAAAAAAATTAGATTTTCTATAAAACCTTTTTTGAAAATACGGAAAAATCACAAAATAAATTTGAAAATTTCCGGGTCTCACATGAACACTTTTCTGAATTTTTACTTCGTGTTGGCAATGGGGAAGAGCATGTGGTCAAGGATGACATGATTAAAATACTAGAAAATATGGTTGTACCATGGGAAAGTGAGCAATCCATTAATCAACTGATTGCTGAGGTTTTGAGGTACATGGTGGAAAGAGCCTTAATAACCCCTACAAACGAAGTTGTTGACATGTTGAATGAAAAGATAATTGGTATCTTTCCAGGTATGGAAGAGACTTTGTATTCATTTGACAAGGTCGAGGACGACACAAGGAACTTGTATCAACCAGAATTTTTAAATGCAATAACGGTTGGTGGTTTGCCGCCACACAAATTGACGTTAAAGAGAGGTGCTCCAATCATGTTGCTAAGGAATATTGATCCGAAATTGGGATTGTGTAATGGTACCAGATTATTATGCCGTGGTTCTTACCAA
The DNA here is from genome assembly GCF_963921425.1 of Dryas octopetala. Lineage (NCBI taxonomy): Eukaryota > Viridiplantae > Streptophyta > Magnoliopsida > Rosales > Rosaceae > Dryas > Dryas octopetala. Next base: position 13,338,903 of record NC_141371.1, read on the forward strand.
AACCTCATTGACGCTGAAATTCTAACTGGGCAATTTGCGGGAACTAGAGTTTTTCTACCAAGAATTTCTCTAAAGAATCCAGAGACTGCTGGACTCCCATTCGAATTAACAAGGAAGCAGTTTCCAGTTAAATTGAGTTTCTCCTTGACTATAAACAAATCTCAAGGTCAGACAATACCACACGTAGGTATTTATCTTCCAGATCATGTTTTCAGTCATGAGCAGTTATATGTGGCTTTATCGAGAGGGGTTTCAAGGTCAACAACTAAGGTTCAAGTAAAAAAAGGCTCAATAGCCGGTGAAAGTGGTATTTTTACCAGAAATGTGGTGTACAAAGAAGTTTTGCTCCAACCCGATAACGTATGACGTGTCTCTCATAAGCAACCTAATCATATGGATTAGGGTGGTTTTCCCTACAACTTTATTGCTCATTTGCACATATATTTTGAGAACTATTTGAATAAATTTAGTAATTGCATTCTTAGTTAATCCATGCCTCAAAAAGTGATAACATTTACTACAAAGTGCGACGACAATTTGGTCAGAAGGGAAAAGCCGGCCTCTCGCATGTATTACTTGAGATGAACCCGATACTTAGACTCATAATAACAACTATTGTAACAAATCAACAGTGTATGCGTAAAAAATTTCATGCCAATTTAAAAAAAAATGAAACATTCTCACACTAGAAACAAAAAAACATCAAAGGTGCACATTAATAAATAGAATGTATGCCCAAAAATTAACGTATGCGCAATAGAAAGAGCCACTTCGCACTCGCGAGAGCGAGTGCGGAGAGGCTAGTTTAATTAATATATCCAACTCAATTAACTAATTATGTAATTAAATCCAACTTTAGACATGGTTAATTAATTTAATCAATCTAACTTAACTAATTAATCATACATAATAACCTTAAAGAGAAAGTAAAGATTAAACACATGGTTGTAGACCCTCTTATCTTAATCTCCACAAATAGAATTGCTAAAACACAAAGCTCAAGAGTCTTACCCAAAGACCTTACCTAAGCGAGCAAAAAATTCGGCAGAGTCTCCCTATAAATTGCCAAAATTATTTGATTGTGATGTTCCTGAGTGTAAAATCCTTATGGGCACCCAATGGAACAACCCGATCAAATATTTTAAACTAAGAGACTCCCAACAAGTGGTTTGTCTCAAAGCCAAAAGCTTTGTAGAAAGAGAAGCTCTCAACTCTCACAAAACTCTCAGCTGGAATGTGAAGAGAAGTGAGAGACAAGGGTTTTTATTTATAGGCACATGAAGTTTAACTAAGCTTCCAATGTGGGATAGTTACACAAAAGCATACTAACAAGAGAGTGAAACCGAACCGGGTCTAGGGGTTAAATGGGTTGAAGAAATGGGTAGAAAATGCGGGTTAACGGGCTGGTCCGGCTGGGGTCAAATCGGGTCGACATGCGGGTCAAAAGCCCACCCGGCAGTGACCATGTTGCCTACGAGATGAATGGCTGAGATTGGGAAAGGCGTTAATGAGCTCCAACACTCAAGATTAAAACGTGGGTTTTAATTCCTTGTGGTGCAGCGCACCACTTCCCTAGTACGCTTGCTGAGTTAGCGCCATTGGGCGCTTCGTCAGATGCGTTGGGCCAATTGCTAGGGGTGGGCATCAACTCATTCGAGCCGACACTTCAACCAACTCGCCGACCAAATCACCCGTAGCCGACCTAACCCGATAGACGTCGGCTCGGGCTCGGGTTCTCGTCATCCACTAATTGTCGGCACCCGAGCCGACCTGCCAGGTGAGAGAGATAGAGAGATCCAGGCGAGAGAGAGAGAGAGAGAGAGAGAGAGAGAGAGACAGAGAGAGAGAGAGAGAGAGAGAGAAATATCCAGGAGAGAGGGAGAGAGATCCAAGTGAGAGGAAGAGAGATCCAAGCGAGAAAGACAGAGAGATCCAAGCGAGAGAGACAAAGACCCATGCGACTAGGCGAGCGAGATAGAGGAAGAGTGGCAGCGGCTGCCATTTTTTCCGGCGAGAGAGAGAAGCCTTGTCGGCTTAACCCGTCTCTGACATGCTCCAACTGTTAACCTAATAGACGATGGCCCTCTCCGATCGATGGCTGTGCGGGCAGTGGTGGTTTGAGGTACACGTGCGCTGTCAGTCCCAGTCAGCATCCTTTTTTTTTTTTTTTTTCTAATTCTCCAAACTTCATAAATTCAGCAAACATCCGACCTTCGAAAAATCCTACAAACTCATGAGGCTGCGTACTAATTATCTGAGGTTTCAAAACATTATTTTGATCTCCAGAATTTCTATGAAAAATTCAACTTCTCCAAGTAAAATTTCAAAAAATCAAATAATAGCCTAAAATAATTACCCAACTTAAAAAATTCGTAACTCCTTCTTCCGAATTCCAATTTCAACAAACCTCACACCGTTAAACTTAGAAAAACAAGCTCTACGCTACCAAGGTCTAACCTTAGTCACTTGGTATTCAGAAAAATTCGTCAACTCTGAGGAAAAAAACTTAATTTCTAAATTAAATAGAAAAATAAAATATTGGAAATTCTAGGGTGTCACAACTTTTTAGTGCTTATGTTTATTTTCTTCTTTTTACACTATACTAGAATGAAATTACTGCATTTCTTACAAATGATTAATGTAACCTAAATTTATGGTAATTGATTGAAAACATAAGCAAAATGCATATTTTCTCACAGAAATGCACTTTTTTTTTTATTAAAGAAATTTTATTGAAGAAGACTAATGAGAATTACAATCAGTCTGGACTAGTCTGAAGTTGTTGAGGCTGTTGAGCTAACCAAAGTGGAGCTTCCCCTACCCAACTAGATAATCGCCCACAATGTAAGGCAAACCTAGCTAAAGCATGAGCAGCCCCATTACAAACCAGAGAAACATAAGCACAACTAGCTCCTAGAAAATTACCCCAAACTCGTTTAGTCTCCTCCAAAAGGTGCCCATCTTGCGCCAAGTCCTCTTCAGCCCATTGAAGTCGAGAGACAATCCCTTGAGCATCAGATTCCAAATGGGACAAAGACAACCCCTGACCAAGAACAAAACAAAGCCGTGAGCAGGAGCTTGCCATTCCCCACTCTGCTGCACCCCATGCTGCTGCTTGGGAGCTACATTTGCACTGGAGAACTCGTCAAAAAGCTGCATAGCACGTCATAGATTACTGCTGGCTGGTGAAGTCCCATCAAACAAGGAACGTCGACTGAGAAGAACAAGAACCCACCTTCATCTCATGAAGCTTAACCTCCAACCCCAACTTATATGCACTACTTTCCAAAAAAATATTTTAAATAAAAGCCTCATTCCAGTGCCCATTCGCATTAATCAAAGAATAAACCTGAAAAGTTGCAGGCCTTCACAACCATGGGTCACCATAAATCAAGGTGTCCTCACCATTACCAACACCACGTCGCAGACCTCGTCACAAAAATGCACTTTAATTGTATATTTTCTCATAGAAATGAACTTCAATTGCACATTTTTTCTTTATCATATTCGAGAGCTGTCAAATTCAAATTGCCCTTCCTAAATAAACTTTTTTTTTCCCATATATCAATTTAAATACCTAGTGAGCATTTCTAATCTGCTACATTCAAATAAATTATAATTGTGTGAACTAGAACCACTAACACATTACAACCTTAGTTTCTTCTTTCAAATTAAGAAGAAAAAATAAAGAAGAATATAGCCCAAGTCCCATTTTGGGTCCAAAATCGAAATAAAACATTTAATTATTTCCCTATAGAAACCTATAAATACAAAACCCAAAGATAACACGTGAAATCCCTTGGGAGGATTCAGAGTCAACCACAAATGGAAGACGTGATGACCAAATTTTTCGATTCCGTCGCTAACTTCCTCTGGGCCAGCGGAGATCAGATACCCTGGTGCGATCGCGACGTCATCATGGTAAGCACATACACTTGTTATTCTGATTCCCCAATGTTCATTTTCCGTTTGGTTCCCGGGAAAATTGAAAAAAAAAAATCCAAAGAAAACAACGAAAGAGTGATCTGGGTCTCCTCTTTTTTTCATCAACATTGCCTTTTCTGTTGGCATTAAATTGTGTTTTATGATTCAGGGGTGTGAGAGAGAAGTTGCAGAGGCCAGCAAGGGTGACTGTGAAGAGCAGAAGAGCGAAAGCATAATGAGGTTGTCATGGGCACTCGTTCACTCCACGCATCCAGAAGATGTGCAGCGTGGAATAGCCATGCTTGAAGGTATTATAATTTGTAAATACCTACATTAATTTTCCCAATGCTCATTTTTGATGATGCAAGCTTCGTGATTACATGGGTTGTTTATGATTGACTCCTTTCTTAATGAATTTTAATTAGTATAATTGTTTCAAACTTTGATTGGAACAATCTTCTCTTAATAAGTGTTGAACAAAATTTGTAAATAAATAATAAATATTACCCAACATAATTTCACCCAAATTCATTTATAGAATGAGGGTTTTATTATTTTGGGTACGACCCATTCAAGATGAAGTGCATCTCTTAATTACAGTCCCTTGACTCAAGGGAATACCCTTTGATTCCAATTGCAATGAAACCAACAGATCATCTTGCAAGTGTTTGGATTTCCAATAGGTAAACGACCCATTGAAATAGAATTTATTTGTGATTGCGGTTGCACCTGTATTTTAGGTTGCCTACGTACCCATTGCAGGATCAAACCACACGTAGTTCCGAGGTTTTAGGATTTAAATGGGTGGATGACCCACTTAAAATATTTGTGTAACTTGGGTAGGGTTTAGAGCCCTTGGATTTGATTTGAGAAATTAATTCAGGGACTTTTGTGTGTAGAACTAATTTCTGAAGAATTTGGGTGGATTTGATTTGGTACGAAATTAATTCAAAGAAATTTATATGAACTAATTCCTAAGGGAATTTAGAGAATTTTGTGAATGAGGTTGAGTGTGAATTTTGCTCACATTGCCTACGTACCCATGATGGGATCAAACCGGACGTAGTTCGGTGAAAGAATTTGACTTGATTGGCTTTGTGCCATTTTGAAGTTGAATTTAGGATTTAGATTTGAGATATTTGGTTTTGTACCAATTTAAGAGAGATGGTTTTGTACCATTTGAGAAATGTGGTTTTGTACCAATTTGAGAGTTTAAATTTGGGGTTTGGATTTGGTTTCGGTTTTATACCGATTGAGAGAGTTGGTTTTATACCAATTTGAGAGTGTTGGTTTTGTACCAATTTAAGAATTGGGATTTGGAGGAAAATGTGCCCATTAATATTTTTTGTATCATTTATTTGTTAAATGATACATTCTTTTATAATGGGCTAACATGAATTTGGTTATGTATGCCCATTAATATTTTTGTATCAATTATTTGTTTAATTGACACACTTTATATTTTTAATGGGCAAAAATTAAATGGAAAGAGCCCATTAAGCTTTATTTTTGTATCAATTATTTGTTTAATTGACACACTTTATATTTTTAATGGGCAAAAATTAAATGGAAAGAGCCCATTAATATTTTTGTATCAATTATTTGTTTAATTGACACACTTTATATTTTTAATGGGCAAAAATTAAATGGAAAGAGCCCATTAAGCTTTATTTAATTTTCTACCAATTAATTTTCTATTGGTACGTAATTTAATTTTGCTAATGGGTATCCTGATTTTGTGGATGCAAGCTCAATTAATTTGTAGACTTGCATTCTTAATTGCAAATTGCAATCCAAATGGGAAGTAGCCTTTAGCTCCCGTGGGCCCAAGCAACCACATGGGTTTACTAGCTTGATGACTTTGATAGCCAAATTGATAGAGAATAGCAGACCACTTTAGGCCTTTTGTCTTTCCCTCTTATTTGCTGCGCCTCCTTCCAAGTTAGACTTCTTTTGCATGCTAGGTATTACCCAACAAGGCCTCTCTTGCAGAATTTGGCATGAAAGGCCAAGATAATCTTTGAGCTTCCTTGCCGTAACTTGAAGAGGCAAGATCTCTTTCTTCCCTGCATGCGTCAGTATAGCAGCAACACGTCCCTTGTCTGCGTCTCTCTGCAGAGAGCAAGAAGTTGATCCTTATTTCTCTCATTTATTTTTTTCCTGGCTTGCTGCCCATTTGTTGTTTTTCTTTTTTTCGTGCCTTTCTCCTTCTTTGTTTTCCTCGTCTGATGCAAAGGAAATATATCTCAGCCATAAGACTTGTTTTCTTTGTTGACTGATGGCAGAGAAGGTGATTTTTCTGTGGCATTTTGGGGAATGTGGATTCAGCAATATTCCATCTTTTTTTCTTTGAGGATTTAGCCAAATCCATTTTTTTTGTGCGGATTCAGCCGAATCCTTTTTGTTTATGGATTCAGCCAAAACTAATTTGAAGATGGATTCAGCCGAATCCTTTGATATACTTTTGTGGTTTCAGCCGAAACCGAATGGAAGAGAATGAATTCAGTAGAATCCTTTATGGTTTCAGCCGAAACCGATTTGGAGATAGATTCAGCCGAATCCTTTGATGAATTTTTGTGGTTTCAGCCGAAACCGATTGAGAGAAAATGGATTCAGCCGAATCCTTTGGCAAACTTTTTTTTTGGGGTTTCAGCCGAAACCAAATATTGAAAGGAGCAATGAATAAAAGAAGTGTCATCTACCTAGCGGTGGCAAAGCTTTGGTGATGGCAAATACACGTTCCTCTTCTTCTTGCAGCCTTTCGGTGTCTTCTCTCCTCTTTCTCTCCTCCCCTTTTTTCTGAATCCCTTATGCTCTATTTATAGAGTCCATGGGAAGTCCAAGTGATGAGATCAGATGGAGATGAGATAACTCTCTCCATTTAAATTTAAACTCATCAGATAAGAGATAATTAAGATTTCAGATAAATCCACATTATCTCACTTTTCAATTTGTTTTCATTTGAAATTAATGTGGCACATGGCATATGGGGATCTTATCTCAACCTCAACCTTTGTATTTTTTTTGAATTTTTTTACGGTTCAACAATAAGCTTCACGTACATTTTTCTCCTTAGTATGTTTTCTCGTGGAAACAGTCTTTAATGGGGCAGTTGTACCACCAACGTACCACTCACATTTACAATTCTATTTGTTTAAAAAACCCGTAAGTTTTACTTGAAATAAAGACACATGTCAGCATATTAATAAGGGTTGCACCGTACACGTGGCGTGACTATCCCACTAAAGAATCTCAAACTATGGTATGAATTATGCTAGGTGAGTTGTAGGGCCATTTGGTAAGGTTTTGTTTTTTGTTTTTATTGAAGAAAGAGAGAGGAGAAAAGGAAAACATAGATCTGTGAAGGAAGAGAAGAACACATGTAATGGTTTTTAAAATAAAAACTAAAAATAGTTTTAAATTATATGTAGGGCCCACTTCATAACGTTTATGCTTTTGGTTTTTAGTTAAAGAGATGGATGCCAGATATATGGAAGAGTGGGAGAGTAGATATGAGAGATTTCATGTGAAGATGAAATGAGGGAAACCTAAGAGAAGAAATAGTTCAAATTGTTTTTGGTTTTTGGTGTTTAGTTTTTATTTTATAAATCTTCCTTCTCTTTTAATCCAATTGTTTTTCTATAGAGCAAGAAAATAATCGTGTTAGTATAGTTTCATATTGCAAGTAATCTTTTTTGTTGATTCTCACAAACAAAAGTAGTCTCCTAGAAATTAATTAGAGTATGCTTCTTTTTTACTTCCTTCTGCAATAAGCAATTGGGAGCCCTTCTGGATTTCTGGTAAATTATAACTTTTCCATTATAAAATTCCACCTATCTTTTACTTAAATGGTTAGCCTTGTCCATTAATAGTAAAAAGTAGATTACCTATACACTTTCGCCTGTGATGTGATTGTTTTTCTGTTTTGCTTTGAACTGAAGAACTCTTGTTCTAGCTTGTCTCTGGTGCTTTTGAGTTTCCAATGTTGGATATTGGGAGTGCATGTTTTCATTCTCTAGTCTTATCTCTAACCTACAATAGTCTATTGAAAAACACTGAAGAATATAAACATGTACAGCTGCATTGGCTAACACTCGGTCCCCTTTGCATCAGAGAGAGAAGCTTTACCTTCTGGTTGTTGGATACTATAAAACTGGTGAATATTCAAACTGTCGGAATCTTGTGGGGCAATGCTTAGAGGTATGTTCTTGTTTTTCTTTTGGATTGCAAATAATTTTACCTGGAATATCTGAGTGGCATTCATCTCTCCTTTTTGCTACATGTTTACGTGCGTCTTACATTTAGCATATGGTTCGGTAACTGTCATTCAGTGAAATTCTAGCCAGAATATTGCTGTTTGTTTCATAGGATCTGTTATTTTAAAATGTTCTGTAACACTTGGCTTTGCTACTGTTTACATTCTTAAAGTGTGCCCTCTTCTAAAATTTTGAGTGGGTGCTATGTGCATGTGCCAGCGTGGGATAAGCTGATTTTCAGAATAATGAAATTTACTCAGTTTATCATATACTTTCTACTGTACTTTAAAATCATTGCAAAATCAATGTTGTGTTGACTTATCTAATGTGATATTGCAGACTATCTGTCCCACTTTTTCTTTTCGTTTATACAAACTAGAAGCATTACAGAATGCATGTGCAGTGTGATGGAAGTTATAGTAGGGAGAAAGAAAGCAATATGAAAGTGGAGTAATATGCAATTGCTATAATAATCTTAGTATTTAAATCAGTTATTAAATTATTTCATGTAAAGGGGGCATATATGACATGTCTTTCCACAACAATGACAAAGACTAGACTTGTCTTACTAATAGTATTATGAGTTGCCTTCGGCCTGTTTCCATTTGGATTTTTAAAGTTCTTACAAACTATCTGTTCTCATTTTGTTATAAAATAATTTGTTTTAACCTTTTTGTTTTTGCAGATTGCCCCTGATTGGAGACAGGCTGTGACCCTTAAGAAGACAGTGGAAGAGCAAATTTCCAAAGGTAACAAATGTGCAGAATTGTTTCTTTATTACTACATTGTAACACCAAATCAAAGGAATTGTAAAAACACATGTTTTGGAATGCAGATGGGATTATCGGAATAGGCATTACTGTTAGTGCTGTTGGGCTTATAGCAGGTGGGGTTGCTGCAGCATTGCTTGGGATTCGCAGATAATAACCACCAGCCAATTAACAATGTTCATATAGACTTACTACCAAACTTCACTTCTCAAGCTTTCAATTTTCCCACGAAGAAAGGCTTCAAATACTCGGGCTGAGGAATTCTGCGGCTTGGTACCTTCTATTTTCTGGAGGAAGCATTTCATTTCATTTGTTGTAATTTCTTTACAAAATCCATAGAAACCCACTATTCTTCTATGTATATAGGCACAAATACCATTTCTCTACTTACTGTACCAATCTGTAACCAATTGTCTCAAGTATTCAACGATCTGTTGATTTAAAATGGGATTATGACCTCTTAAATTAGAGGTGTCTATGTCTTCAAGTGAAGTTCTCATCCCAAATATGTGCAAGTCATCATCACCTTTAATCTCTTTAAAAAAAAAAAAAAAAATCCAGCCTTCCCCTCCTTCCCCTCCTTCCCCTTTCATCAGCATTCAAGAACAATAAAAAAAGATTTGAAAAGACAAAACCCCATCCCATATTTCCCATATCCCTCTTAGTCAAACTCCTCACCTGGAGCACTATGATGGATTGCTTTGTAAAAACCTCTAGTGCGATTGCAAAGGAACCCATATGGGTATCATTACGAAATAGAGGGAAAAGAGCAAATAAAAACACCAAATGGGAGTGGGTTTTGACTATTTGTTCAAATGGTGGGTGGTGAGATTGGACTAGCAAAGGGTGGGTTGTAAAGCGAAGAGGGTGGGGCTGAAAATTGTGGGTATTAATGTGTTTGGTTAGTGGTTGTTTTTGTATTTTGTTTTTTTGTGTTCAAATAAGAATAAACAGTGTTAAAGGGTGTTAAATAAAGGGATAGATGTCATCCTATACGATAAGGCCACCCATGCCTCAACAAGAGTTTCTGTTATATGTGTTATCTCCTCCCATAAAAAAGAGAGTAGATGCGCCAGTTTGGTATTGCTGTGTGAAAAAACAGTTGTGTGGTAAAACAACTGTGAAGTAAAGTCAGCTGTAAAGTAAAGCAGCTGAGTGTTTGGTAAAATATGTTTTCAAAAGTGCTGTGAGTGCAAAAAATAGTATCAAAGTGTTTGGTAAATGTTAATGAAAAAGTGTTGTGACTGTGTATAATTACTAAAATAGACATGATGCTAAAAATGTCTTTGACTTATTTGTTTGGTAAAAAAAAATGTGTTTTACTTGTTTTTTAAATTGTTGGCTACAAATTTTTATTAGCATTAATTTTTCTAAGAACAACATTATTAAATAACTATGTCTATTATTTTTTTAGGTATATTATAATTTTAATTGTGCAAATAAAATATCATAATTAATTATCACAATATAAAATATAACTAACAATGAACATATTTTTTAATTTAAAATAAACAAATTAAAAATATAGAAATCAATGAGGATATTATGGGTAAAATAAAATATTCATTGTTGCTGTGATTCACTGCAGTTTTCAAAAGCACCTAGAAACCTGCTTTCTGTTTTTGTTGTGGGGAGTTGAGAATTGTGGGGAAAAGCAGTTTTTAATTTTTTTACCAAACACCAAAACTGCTGTAGGTGATTGAGAATTGTCATCCACAGCAGCTTTTGAGTCTTCCACCGCATTCCCAAACGGGGCCTTAGTCAAATCGTCATTAATGTACCAATATTGCCCTTGCGGTTAATGAAGCTACAAATTTCAAATGCTAAAGTTCGTCCCAAAAAATGACTGCCAAGTTGCCAACCAAAAGGATAGAATGTTCTCCAAAGCAAAAGTAAAAGCTGAGCACTTGCGACCAGAAACATATCACAAGAGACATGTACTAGATTTTGATTTCATATATGAGGGGTATAAAATTTAAAGAATAATTTGACCAGAAAAAAATGTAAAGAATAATGTTTTGGTTGTGAACTGAGTCAAAAGAGTACATGTCCCTTATCGATCTAAAAAGTATGTAAGCAGCATTTGAAATGCTAGTAAATAATTTTTTGTATACAGAAACAGTAATATTAAGAATTTTGGGGATTCATCCTTTCGGGAGCAAATCAACTCCATACAATAAAACTTTCCATCAAATTAACTCCACGAGCAGAAACAATAGTAACAAACGTAATGAGACCACGACTTGTGCAACAATCGAATCAACAAGGAAACATGATCCTTGACCAGTTCTTCAGTAACAAAATAAATATATATTTACATATAAACACAATTACACAAATGGAGAGGAGGCGATCATACAAAAATAAGTCTACTGGTGCATTACTCTGAAGTTGAAAGAGCTGACTGCAACACATCTTCGAGGTACTTCTCAGCAGCAGCATACTGCCTTTTCTTGTCCTCAATTGCTAAAGCAGCCAAAGCTTTATCCTGCACATACACATATCTTATAACTCACAGTTTTTTTAGCACTTAAACAAACTTTGATCAATTAACTAAAATAGAGAACTACAGGCGGCAAATCTTGGTAGCTTCTCAAAGTATCAACGACAGGCTTTGTCTTCTTCTCTAATTCCTTCCGGTGCTCAGCCAGTTCAACCAACACCCCATGGCTAATCTCCGGAGAGTAGCCCCGACGATTAAGCTTATCCTGTCCAAGAGATTTACAGCAGCACTCTTACTAAGAATAAATAAAGAAATTGTAGGTTACAATTTTAACTGCACAATAGTATTAAAGGCTAAAAGCCCCATACTTAATAATAAGCGTACAATCTGGATGAGTACATATATTCCTGCAACTTCAGTACTGCCATTGCAATAAACCAGCCATCTACTGAACATTTATCACTGATTTTAATCATTTACTGATGCAAGACAGCACAAAGGGCTGCCTGTTGTTGAAATGAAAAAAGTCAACCCAAAAACAAATAGAAAAAGAGAGATAGCTCTTCCTCTAAACAAGGAAAGCGATAAGAGGCTTATCTTTTATCCTCCCACACAGCCTATAAAAGACCCACATACATCTCAAGAGGTGAGGTAAGGAGGTTTTAGCAGCCCACCCCTACATGACTGCACATTTAAAGAGATAAGAGGTTTTTCTTTTAACCTCATACACAGCCTATAAAAGAACAAGGAAAAAAAAATTAGACAAAATATTGAAAGGAACAAAAGGCTGGGAAAAAGATCCACCAGAAATCCCCCAGACAGACTGGATTCGAAACTGGGGCCCCCCACCAAACCCTACAATCTTTGGGAGGCAGGAAACTGTAGCAAATAGCTAGATATGTACCTTTGAGGAATCAAACCTCAAACCACGTGGGAGCAAACGAAGGGCCTGACGACTCAGCTATTTCTAGAATCCAATTACTTAAAAAACTACTACTATTAAAGGGAACTTAAGCTATTAATCTTCCAATACGCACCTTTCTTTTAAATCAACACAGTGCAGATGCTGTAAGAAATGCCCTATTTTACATTGCCCTGATTGTTCCTTTATTCCAGCATTCCTGGAGGTGGGTTTGCATTCATAAACCAACAAATCTAATTTGGTATCCAACTTCAAGCAACTTGAGTGTAATAAAAACTTATTTTCACAATTATGGAGTTCATAATTTTATAGATACTGGCATATGCATCACAAGCTATGCACCGTTGAAATTTGAAATAAAGCTTTTCTTTCTCCAATTCACAACTATATTCTCTCACCTGATGGATAACTAAAATGATGCCATAATTTCTTGCTAGGTTCAAAATTCCAATGGCAGGGGAGGCATTTCTTCATTTGTATAACACCCCCTTCCTCCACGACTACCACCAACCATACAAACATTCAACCATTTATACATGCATACATACATACGTAACTAAAAAACCCTTCAGTAATGGAATTTGTTCTACACTCTTACAGAATCTGTTGGCAATGGAAAATACTAGTATGTATTTCCCTGTTGTCATGGTTAAAGATTAATAAGGCAAAATGTACTTTGGTGGGATCAATTTGGAAGAGGGTAAAGTTGCAAGGCTGGCAGAAGCTTGGGTTTTGCAGTGGGGTCATGTCCAATGAAGTATTTGCACCTCCCTTTGGGAGGAAATCCTAGGAGTTTAAGTTTCTTGAATCTGGTGGAGGAGAAGGTTAAAAAAATGCTTAAGAGCAGGAAGAAGGTGTTCTTATCAAGAGGGGAACACTCACTTTTGGGGTGCATAGCTATTTACTATATATTATTATTTAAGGTTCCTTGTGGTTGTGGCTAGGAAGATTGAAATGTTGATGAGGATTTTGTTGTGGGATATTACAAGGGAAGGAGAATATCTTTGGGCTTGCAGGTTTGTTCCTTTTTCCATATAATTGGGATTTTGGACCCCGAAGAAATATAAATGAGCAGGAGTTGGAGGAGTTTTCTACACTATTAAGGCTATTGGAGGAGGTGCAAATGGACCCATCAAGATGTGATAAGAGAATTTGGAAATTGGAAGGCTCAGGTGCGTTCTTATGTAATCCCTACAGCAGTTTCTTGAGCAAAAAATATGACTTTTCTTCCCTTCAGCCTTTTTGTCAAATCTGGAAAGCAAAGGTTCCTCCCAAAGTAAAGGTTTTGTCTTGGCTAGCGGTTCATGGAAGGGTAAACACATGATCAAGTTCACAGGAGAAGACCTTAAATATGTTTCTTTCCGCTTTGGTGCATTTTGTGTAAAAAAGGCGCGGAGAGTGTGGATCATGTTTTCCTTGGCATTAACAATAACAATATCATGAACCAAAGAAAATAAATAAATACCTTGAAGTTGGCAGTCTGTTGATTGTATTGTTTCTCCTTATCAGCCATAACCCCCAAGTTGGTCTTCCAATACTCAATATGCGCCTCACATGGACCCACATCAGCTTCTAGTTGGGCAAGTGTTCTACCAAAGTTTAAAATAACTCAATAAATTCAGAAAAATGCCATATTCAAATTCATGCCCTTAACTTTACGGTTCTTGCAATGCTTCCAACAAGATGTTACCTTTTCAAATAATTTAACCTGGCAAGAGCCTTGCGAGTATAATCGAGAAGAATTTTGGACTCTTTTTGAGCTTTAGCCCTCTTCTCCTCCACACCGGTCTTCCTCAACGATATATCCCCCATCGCCACAAGAAAACTAAAAACCCACCTTTCTTATGTCAGCTCAGTAGTATTCAAACAACATGTAAAAAGTAAAACCCACATTTATAATCAGAGGCTGGTTTAGCTCAGCACAGTGAGTGAGTCAGTATTCAAAGTAGAATGAATTTTCACATTGCTTAAAATTCAAAACACACAACACACACACCTGCTTAGCTCAGTATCTCTTATATTCAACAAATTGGCCACATTCGCTAAGACCTGCGCCGACGACACCACGCTGGACGCCAAACCCTCCTGTGCCAACCCCACACTCTCTAAGATCTCCCTAATCCTCGCAGCTACAACCACAAAAATAAATAAAATCAATCAATCAATTAATAAAATACACAACAACCATACACGACATTACACATTCAAACATACATATAGAATAATAATAAACAATAATAACAATAATCGAATAATGAGAGACCTTGGGAGCGGTATTCGGAGGCTTTGAGGCGGAAATCGGAGGCGAGGATCTTGGAGGCTTGGGTGTGGGCTTGGGAGAGAGTGGCAAGGTTGTGTAAATATGCCACCGAACGAGGGGTATATTCGAAATGGGGCACTTCTTTCCCGGCTTGGGAGAATTCCTGGGCCAGCCATTGCTTCACCTCTCCGATTCGAGACGCGTCCGACCCGCTGCTGCCTCCGCCGCCGCCGCTCTTCGACGTCGTTATACTTACTGACGAGGAATCGTTCATTGTATGGAGGAGGTGATTGCTGAGTCGACTCGCTCAACCGTTGGCTCGTTCCGGGTTCGTTGGGTGCTTCTGGATTTTGATTTTAATCGAAGTTAGAAACTCAGTGAGCACTTATAAAGTTATACAATAATGTCTGTTAGTTATTGAAATCGCGAATTTGGTCTTTTAATCCACTTATCCACCTACAATTTTTTTTTCTTATTATTACAATTTTGCTCCTATCAGTTTTAAAATTTTCAAATTAAAAAGATATTAAATTACATTTTTGGCCCCATATTTTGATCCAATTTTCACTTTAGTCTCCTTCATCTCAATTTTGATAATTTTGGTCCTCTAGTTTCATATATGACAAGTGGGAGAGACTAGAGAGTGAGGATAGGGGATTTGAGTGTCTTTGTGTTTGCTTTTTATTTTTTTAATTGAATTTTCACTTTTGTTTTAACAATTTTTAAATACTGGGTTTTTAATTAGTCTAATCTCCAAAATACCTTTAGTGAAAAGCCATGTGGTGAAGTCCTTAGAGTTAGCTCAAGTGATAAGGATGGTTAGAGTATAGGTTATGATTGGACTAGATTCATGATTGGATTCTCTCCAATATAACAAAAAAAAAAAACTATGTGATGCCATCCACATATGCAAAATAGACGGAAAATTGACAAAATAGAACACAGTGTTGGATAAATAAAAAATGGCTCAAGTATATTAGCATCCACCAATGGCTCATTTCAAGTTGGTGCACGATCTATAAAACATTTCAAATTCCCTCATTAACTATAAAAAATATACAGATTGTAAGGTTTAGTGTCAACAAATAGTATCATAGTTTAAGGATGTTAGTGTAAGGGAATTCTTTTTCAAATTTAAGTTTGATTTTAAACTCGAGACATTTCTAATATTATAAAGAGAAATATCATTAACCGGTGATTTTACACTGATCCTTTTGGAAACTGAACATTAAACTAAAAGCTTTTATGCATGTAACATTAACGCCCAAAAAGGTCGGCTGCAGTCAAAGGAGCCGGCCCTCCTGTATATGCTTACCGAAGCAATTGTTGCAAAAATGGTTATTTAAATGAATTTGGTTATAAATAAATTTCATGAGCTAGAACCAGAAGATATGACCATATGACATGGGTATTCACTATTTTTATTTTTTTTGCGTAAAAAGCGGAAAGAAAGAAAACCCAAGAGAGAAATATTCCACTAAATTGGTGCAAGTAAATTAAAGGAATCAAACAGGCCAACCCATTTAATAATCGGACCGCAGAGGACCAACCTATAGGGCTAAACAGATTGGACATAGACAAGGATACCCGATCTCGGCATGGCTTAGCAATCCAGGTCGTGCTTGCAGATACATGAGACAATATATACTAGAAACTAGAGAGGTGTTATTCCTCAAAGGATAAGATACAAAAGTAAAGCTACAGCCAGAAGAGAGGCATCACCAGACGCAACGGTATGTAACATGTGACTCGGTAATATCACCAGCATACGTAACTTTCACCACCTGCCCCCTCTCAAGTCCATAGTACTGTGCAATTGCATCCAGGGACGGACGCACAGCCAAGGGTGGGGGGTCGGGCGACCCCCCGAACGGCGGAGCACGCAAGCTTAGACCCTTCCACGGCGACGCCAGCGACCCCCCGACTTGAAGAAGGCGACCCCCCGACGCGAAGAAGGCGACCCCCCGACCCCGACGCCGACGGCTCGACGTGAAGAAGGCGACCTCCAGGGCGCCAGCCTCCAGCCTTCCAAGTTCCAGCAGCCATCGTCGCCATCGCCAACCCTGCCTGGTTCGGTGTTCCTGAAATGCTGAGAAACAGAGAGAGAGAAGAGAAACAGGGCTGAAGAAGTGAAGAGTGAAGAAGAGAAACAGGGCTGGGCTAGTGGGCTGGGCGCCTGGGCTAGTGGGCTGGGCGCCTGGGCTATTAATTTTTTTTTAAGTTCCTACTCAAAACGACGTCGTTTTGAGCTAGGAGTTTAAAAAAACAAAGAAAGACTAACCCGTGTGTGGCTGTGTCATTCAGTCATTGTCTGCTCTTTCAGCAATTCAGCTTCTTCCCCAAATCGAATCCCCTCATTCATTAACAGTAAAACCCACACAGACAGAGCCCAAGTGCCCAACCCAGCCAGCCGTGAGTCTTTGACGCCGTCGCCCCTGTTGCCCGCCGTCGCCCCTGCTGGCTGCTGCCCAGTGCCCCTCAAAACTCAAGTTTCAAGTTCCAATTTTATTTTTTCAAGTAAGTTTAAAGTTTCAAACCCTAATTCCTAATTCTCAATTCACTTTAAATTTATAATATATGTTGTTTTTTAATTAATTGATAAGATTATTGTAATGAAATTAGACTAATTAGTGGTTTCTTGAATCTTGATGTTGATTTAATTATTGGTTGATTAATTGATTATGGGTTTTTATTGTATATTTGTATTAATATGATTATTGATTTATTGGATTGTTGGATTGTTGTTGATTATTGTTATTACTTTCATAATTTGATTAATTAATTATGAGTTTTTATTATATTAAGTTGATTATTGGATTTTGGCTAATTATTGTTATTACTTTGATAAATTTGATAAATTGATTATTGGACTTTAATTGATTATTGAAAATTGGTTTACATGTGTAGAATTATGGAACGATTTTTTAAGAGAAAATGTCCAACGGGTAGTTCAAATAATTCGGTTAATTCAAGTTTTGGTTCGACTTTAAGTGGGTTAGATGATATTTTGGCTAATCTTCAAGCAGACCCTGGATTAAGAACTCAAATGGCGGATTATAGCCCTAATATTCGAGATGAGATCCGAAGAGCATATCTACAAAAGGGACCTTGTCAACCTAGAGGTCATATATTCCCACAAATTAATCAATCGGGAATTGATCGACGCTTCATTGCCCAATGGTTTGATGAGTTTGATTGGTTGGAGTATAGTCAATCTAAGGATGCCGCATTTTGCCTTTATTGCTATCTATTTAAATCCAATTTTGAACAAGCGGGTAGTGACGTCTTTACTGGGGTAGGCTTCAGGAATTGGAAGAAAGGGAGAGAAAAGTTTAGCACGCATGTTGGGCCGGTTGACAGTGTTCACAATCGATCTAGAGAAGCTGCTATGAATCTAATGAACCAAAATTCACATATTGAAACAGTTGTGCAAAAACAGTCAGACAAAGCTCGTATTGCTTATCGCACTTGCTTGAATGCATCAATTGATTGCACAAAGTTTTTGTTGCGACAAGGACTTTCTTTTCGTGGCAATGATGAAAGTGCCACTTCAAGCAATAGGGGGAATTATTTGGAGCTTTTGCAATTTCTTGCAGATCATGATGAGAAGGTTAAGGCCGTTGTGTTGGAGAATGCCCCGGGGAATCTCAAGTTAGTAGCTCCTTCAATTCAAAAAGATCTTGTTAATGCATGTGCCATGGAAACCATTGGGGTTATCATGAATGATATGAAAGATCGACTTTTTTCTATATTGGTGGATGATTCACGTGATATTTCAATAAAGGAGCAAATGGCTATGGTGTTGCGTTATGTGGACGACAAAGGGCAAGTAATTGAAAGGTTTGTGGGGGTCCAACATGTTGCCGAAACCACTTCTAGTGCACTAAAGGATGCCATTGATGCATTCTTTTCTTTCAACAAATTGAGCTTTTCCAAGATACGAGGGCAAGGTTATGATGGAGCTAGTAATATGAGAGGTGAGTTCAATGGCCTTAAAACAAAGATTTTGAGAGAACAACCTTGTGCATTTTATGTTCATTGCTTTGCTCATCAACTTCAACTAGCTCTTGTTGCCATTGCAAAGAAAAATGCCGACATTGCCACTTTTTTCACATCTTGTAATAGTGTGGTTAATATTGTTGGAGCATCTTGTAAGCGTCGTGATGCATTGAGAGAACAACTCCAAAAAGAGCTTATGGAAGCCTTTGAAAATGATTGTCTTCAAACGGGTCGAGGCTTAAATCAAGAATCTAGTCTCAAACGTGCCGGTGATACACGTTGGAACTCCCATTATGGTACGTTGATTAGTTTGATTTCTATGTTTTCATCGGTTGTGAAGGTGCTTGAATTGATTGTTGATGATCGCTACAATGATAGTGTGGGTGAAGCAAATAGATTATTGGGAGAAATGTTATCTTTTCAGTTTGTGTTTCACCTATTTTTGATGAGATCTATATTGGGAATCACAAATGCTTTGTCAAAAGCATTACAAAAGAAAGATCAAGAGATTGTGAGTGCAATGGCTTTAGTCAAAGTATGTAAGGAAAGACTACACCATATGAGAAATAATGAGTTTGATCTTTTGGTTGATCAAGTAGCTTCTTTTTGTGCTAAAAATCATATTGAGGTTCCTAACATGGATGAGACATATGTAGCTCGAGGGAGATCACGGCGCAATGCTCCAATAAAAACATATCATCATCATTATCGTGTGGAGCTTTTTGTTTATGTCATTGATGAGCAACTTGTGGAATTGGAGGATCGCTTCAATGAGGTAAATAGTGAGTTACTTATTTGCTTGGCATGTTTGAGTCCGGATAATTCTTTCGTCGCTTTTGACATACAAAAGTTACTTCGTCTTGCTCAATTTTATCCTCAAGATTTTTCGGATCGAGATCTATTGGCACTTGAAGATCAACTTAGGATTTATATTCATCATATGCGTTCAAGTAGTGATTTTTCAGAATTGAAAGGGATTGGTGATCTTGCGAAAAAATTGGTGGAGAAAGGGTTGGATCGGACATATACTTATGTGTATTTGCTTATTACATTGGCTTTAGTTTTACCGGTTGCAACTGCTTCAGTGGAGAGGGCATTTTCCGCCATGAATATTATTAAGGGTCCACTCCGCAACAAAATGGGAGATCAATGGTTGAGCGATAGCTTAATTGTTTACATTGAGAAAGATGTTTTTGATTGTATTGATAATGAAGCTATAATGGCGCGTTTTCAGAATATGAAAACTCGTCGTGGACAATTGTAACTTGTATGTTTTTATTATGAATTATAAATGAAACAACTATCATTTAATTTTTTAGTGTTATTTTCGTAAAAAAAATTTATGGCATTGTGTACACTATGACCCCCCGGAATCAAATTCCTGGATCCGTCACTGATTGCATCGCTTCGTAACAGTCGGGGCAGCTGCAGAACGAAAACATGTCGAAATTAAAATAGTGGCGAAATAACAGTTTAGTTACCAGTAAGAAGCCAACCAACCACATACGTGAAATTTAATGGTAATATACAGTCTCATAAACAAGAATGCAACATTTCATACTCTATCATACCAAAGCGCTTCCAAGACATATAAAGGAGTCCACCTATATTCAAGGACTCGTATGATGTTAAATCCTGGATGGGAGAGAAGGAGAAGATTGTGCTAGTTGACCAAAACTTATAGATAAAGGAGTAAATTAGGGAAAGATGAGGCCAGATTGTCAGAGTTTCTTTGGAATGGGAGGAGACCAGTTTATTTTTCAAGTTTTCTCTACATAATGGAAGGGTACGAAGGGTATTATCAGTTTCTTGGGATGGCAATTTAGGAACTGGGATCTCTGCTCAAGTACCTAAAGAAAGAAATAGAATGAGAGTGGCCACTCTAATCACAAACGCTTTGGAGAATTCCTTCAATATATGGACACTTGGAATACAATGCAATTGCATGTGTTGTGTGTGCAAATGGACGTGTGTGTTCAACAATGCACAAAAGAAATGGCTCAAGTATTATTTTGGGTCCCTGACCTTTATTAAGGGTTTCCATTTGATCATTGTAATTTCAATTGCTTCAATCAATTGTTTGTCCCTACCTTGGATGCATCAATTATGTTAGACAGAAATTGATGTGGTGATTGACTAAAAATTGACACGGCATAAAAATGGGTTCAACCAGTTCACTACTTCAAACCATCAGCATACCACCACACACAAAATTATAACACTCTTTTTCAACTCCATACCACTATTCATTTCACACAACAGAGGGCACACCACAGCCCAAGTCAGACAAGCAAATCAAACCATTACAGATTATTCAGAAATCAAGAATATTAGTTAGTCAGCCCCCTTAGTTGTCCCTTGATTAGTGCCTTTGTACATATTCTGTTAGGTTGAGTGGATGGCATGGGTCTTACTTTGTTAGATTGAGTGTGAGCTTTCTCAATTGCACAATCGATCACAGTGGTGATAAAATTAAGTGTTTGCTATGAGCAGCTCATAATTATGAGAGGTGAATCTCACCGGGATGGCATGACAAAGTATGGCCAAATGTGGTGGTGTTCTCCCTTTAGTTCCTATATTCAAATTAGCTCTCTTAAGTTGCCTCTTTCTTGAAAATAAAAATACAGCCATGTCATCAGTATTTGTGGCGTATTAGATAACTAAAACAGATACGTCAGTATTTATTGTAAGTTGTAGCACCTCACCAACTTCCCTCTGGCCTCATTGACAGCATCCAAGGAAGGGACAACATTGAAGCATTTTTAAAAATGAACCAACTTGACGGAAGCAATTGAAATTTCCAGAACTAAATGGAATTTTTCAACAAATTTCAGGACCAAAATAATACATGAGTCCAAAAAATATTATCATATAGAAGACAGAGACAATTAATTCCCAGGGCATGACCCATCTCCACAGAAAAAATAAAAAATAAAAAATAAAAAAATCAGAGACTGATTTGTCTTTACTTGAGTTAATAAACTAACCTGCTTTTCTTCTATGTTGTACTTTTTTAAGAGTTTTTGTTTCTCTCGTTCAGTCAGTACCTGATGCTTTGGCTTCAGGACATGCTTTGTGATATTAACAAGCAAGTCAGTAATCTGAGAAACAAAGCAAGATATCGAAAGATCAGAGGCATGAGATGGAGAACTTCTAAGTGAATGAACCAAATACAAAGAACAATAAACAAGTTCCACACAAAGAAAAAGATAGAACATATGTCTAAGCACAGAAACACGTTCCCAACCAAAAAACATGAATGTATTTACATATCAGTTCACATACAAAGCCATATAGCAAAGGACTTCAAGATTCAATGTCAACGGTAAAAAAAGTTCAGCAGGCTATATAATTGCATGGTGGCTAAATTTCAGTTTTGTCCTTGTAGTTTTGGCTAAGTTCCACTTTGGTCCCTGTAAATTGTTATGATTTTGGTCTTGTACTTTACAAATCTTTGCAATTCAAAGACACATTAGCATTTTTGCTCATTAAATCTTCAAATTCGTCCCGCTTTTGATCATGTACTTTACAAATTGTTGCGATATTGGTCATGCACCTGCAAACTGTTAGCGATTCAACGACGAATTTGACGAATTAATTGACAGAAAATGCTAACATGTCCTTAAATTCGATTTGTAAAGTATTGGACCAAAATCAAAACAATTGAAACTACAAGGACCAAAGTCAAACTTGGCCCAAAAGTGAAATTTAGCCATCGCATGGTCAACAATCCCATATTAAGGATCTATTTAGGATTATTATGACTTTCAAAAAGCTACTGGAGAAAAAAAAAAAAAAAAAAAAAAAAAAAAACTTCTAAAAAAGTTTCATTGAATAAGTGTTTGGTATCAACCGAAAAGAGGGAGAGGGAGAGAGAGAGAGAGAAGAGAACTAGTGTTTAATAATATCATATAAAAATTGGCAGAAACACTTGTAGAGTGTTTGGTAAATGTTTCAGTGAAATGCTGTAAAAATAAAAAGAAAAATACCAAAATAAGAAAGGCAAGATGATTCTGATATATTATGAAAGAATTGAGGATAAATATATCTAGTGAGAAGAAAAAAGGCAGAAGTAACTTTCAACAAGCATATCTTAAATGCTTTTATAAAGCGCCTAAGGAAACAACGAAAACACAAGGATAAGTACCTTGGTCGAAAATAACCAAACACTCAATTGGGTGCCTTTAAAAAGAAGAGCACAAGCATGTTAAAAAGCAATCCACAGAGCCTAATTTTTTTATTTTTTTCGATTTACACAGAGCCTAAATCTAAAAGGTTTTGTTTCACATTGCAAAATTATTCAATTTTCTTAGGATATGCTTTATGCCTAGACTACAGAAAAGTCAAATGTACCAATGCATTTTGACCCTGAAACAAAACTCATCAATTTTATCTTCTAGGAAAATGCTTATATGCCTCTCCAACCATAAGTCATCTACAAAAGCTAATCAAGAAAATCAGAAACATAATTAAACATAACTATCCTACAGGACTTTTAATGTTTAAAAAAAAAAAAAAAGATAAAATGAAAAACATAATTGATACCAGGAAACGAACCTGGAATATTTCAACTTTAAACGGATAAAGATCCAGATTTTTCCGAGCTTGGCTTGTTATTTGGTCCTGAGTAATCAATATGAGCCCAGTCAAAGTGTCTTTATTAGCAATCTGAGTTGCAAGCCCACGAATCGCATTAACCTTCACTATGCCAGGGCCACAGTAAATGACCAGAATCTGCAATTGAAAAAGAAATCAATAAATAATGATTGCTTATTACTAGTATCACATAAAGTTAATTAAGTGAAGACAAAAGGAAAATGCAACACTACTACTACTGTTTCTGCCTTTTTGTCCCAGTACCCATGCATATCAGTTCTACATTTCATTATTTCATTCCAAAAGAAATAACCATGCCAAACTAACATATTTTGTCTGTGTCAAACACCAACACTTATTCTTATGAACTAAACTAGTTCCTAGCATATTAAGTACATGTTTCCATGAGCAGTCATGCACTAATCCAAGAATACAACATCAGATTGCTTACCTAGTACTCCTTAATGACTGTAATACTCCAAATATTTAAAACTGCTAATGCCAACTTTTAATTCCATGTCAAGTTGTCAACATGAACCATACCAGAAAAAAAAAAAAAAAAAAAAAAAAAAAACTCTGTATTAGTAAAAGTTCAGGCTGCAATGTTAATGATGCAGATCAAAGGTAAAGGATGAAGGATTACAAAGTCAAAGTAGTCTTCCTTCGCAGATATCCTTTCATAACTGATATCAATTACAAACTCAGTTTGGCTTTAGTACCACTTAAAGATCTCAAGACACTAAAAGTTCCCAAGACACAGATGAGTTCTTTACTTGTAATGATTGAAGATCCATGTGGAGTCTTGTGAATCGGATGGTCTGGTCATGATTTTCAGTTTCTAATAATGTATGCATGTTGATATGAAAGGCATATTTCTATTGACATGTTTGAACTGCATACCGAAGTGAAGCAGGGATGGAGATGATGGAGAGGGAGGCAGTTGGAACACTAAGAAGGTGATTGCACAAAGCTCCAATGTTAGACACCCAATGGATGCTTACATGCAGCATTTGTAAGTTTCAGCATGCAATTTACATCAGTTGGTTTGTTACAGTGCAAGGATAGTGATTTGCAAACGTGGATATCCTGGTCAGCATTCATACTCACTAGACCTTTTTTTTGTTTGCTTTAGCAAGAGTGCATGTGCTTGAATGGGAGGAAGTCGCATTGGTTCAGGGTAAGTGGAATAGTGGAAGTACACCAAGTTAACAGTCATGTCTAGTCTGAATAAGTAAAGTTAAGCAATCATCAAAAACTCTGTGCATATCATCAACAGCATCTCTAACTCTCCTGGACTCTTTCTCCATTGTTTGGCCAGAAACCAGATCGGGAATGGGAATTAATTAGTTTCCCATTCCAGAAAGATATGGTGTTTGGCTAACTTAGAAAGGAAATAAAAACCATGAGTTTACTGGAGTCAATTCCTTTAAGTAGGCAGTATAGAAACCCAGCATAGGGTTGATATTTCTATTCCACTCAACACATGGAATGCTCCGCCACTACTCTTCTAACATTCTAAAAGAAAAGTAAATTAGTTTCGAAACTCTCTCTGTCTACTTTCAATATCAACAAGAATCATAAGAAAACATGTCTACGACAGACAGAAGTATTGTTTTCTATTTTGGCTGTTAGTATACCCATAAATTGTTAAGCAGTGTGCAGCCATGCTTTTGTCCATACCAAAGTCAATCACGGAAGTTGTAACTTGTAACTACTGCTCAAGATGCAATGTTAAAACATATAAAAGTTTTACTGCTAAATATTTAGTACACAAACTATTCCTAGATCTGTCAAAAGGAACAACTATCTAGTGACAAAGCAAAAATAGGGATAGAAGAAACAAGAATACGAAAGAACTAATTGAATATCTAGTAAAAGGGGAAAAAAGAAGAAGAAGAAGAAAGCAGAAACAAAAGAAGCAACACAAGTAACTTCCAGAGTCAACAGGATCAGACATCCGGAAGAATAAACGACTTTGCTAGATGATGCAAGCATCCAACCAAAACAAGCTTCTAACTATGAAACAAACACTCAAACACTCCACACTCTCAACTCCAAGAAAAGCACAATGGAACTGCTTCTCAAAGAACAAACAACAGACGCTAAAGCCCAGTAAACTGCTTCCATATTCCTGACTCTTAAATCATTTATTGTAGTTTTCCAATGAAATTATGCAACTTTTGGCCCCAGTAAACATCTGTTACAACTAAGCATGCATGTATAAGTTGTATTGAGAATTCTCAAAACAGAAAATAGTCCAAAGAACCAAAATTCTAAGCCACTAAATCAGCCTTGCTTCTTTGAGGGCCGTAGACCCAAAACTCTGAGAGCAAGCAAAGAAACGAAGTACGCATTCATGAGTACCAAAAGTTAAGGACTAGACAGTAGTTTTTTCATCTTGACAAAGACCAACTATGCCAGAACTGAGTAGAAAAGGACTGTAAAGTAATGAGACTTGTAACTAAACAAGAACATGCATCCATAGATAAAGCATGTATATGACATGCAAAGCAGGATCGCCATGGTCCACCTCAAGTTGCAGACAGAACAGCAGGCTATTCCAAAAGGGTATAGAATTCGGACTTGAGTTTCACCCATAAACTCCTTATGAACATCATATTGGTAAACCCCAACTGTTTTTCCAAGGCCCCAAACCTTACAATTGTCAACTTTGAGAACCATATATATAGATTTCAAAATCCAACACATCATTAACCGAGAACAGAACTTTTTCTTTCTTAGCTTTTTCTGCCATTATCAAGCGAAAGAGAGAAAACCCATGAAAGCTTACAAAGTTCTGAGTTGCTACTTACCCTCTCGGAAGGGTCGGTGCAGTGAGTAGTGGAGAAGCGGAGGCGCTCAACATCGGGGCTCTGGCCGTGAAGGGCTCGGAAGTCTTGGAGAGAGAGGTCGATTTCGGAGTTGGGAACATTGTAGCCTCTGTCCCTCAGCATCTCCAGCACAGTTCTGCGTGACAGGTAGTATCTGTGGCTCTCCGTGCTACCGTCGTCCACGTAGCCGCTCAAGCACGGCCCCAGAATCTCTCCATTATTATTCGCCTCCCCATTATTCACCTCCCCGTTATCTTCCATCTCTCTCTCCCTCTCTCTCTCTCTCTGATCTCTCTGTGACCGAGACTGAGCGAGTAGTGTGTGTATTGTTGTCTGAAAGTAGGCCTCACCAAAAAGCCCAAGGCCCAAAGCCCACCCGAAGCCCGCCCGGCCCATTAGGCCCGAAGCCCGATTTGGCCCGAAATTTGGGCCGGCCCGGCCCGGCCCAAAAGTCTCTTGGGTTGGGCTTGGGCCATCCCCTTGAAGCCCATGGGCCGCCCGAAGCCCGGCCCGTTTAGGCCCGCCCAAAGCCCGACCCAAAGCCCAATTTGGGAATCATAACATATTTAATAGGTTTTTCGTTTGTTTACTCTAATAAATTATTAATATGTTTATTAAGTTATTATATAATACTATAATGTTAGTAAATAGTAATAGTGTAAACTATGTAATACCATAAATAATAAAATAATAAACTTTTAAAATTATATATAACATTACAACTATAATAAAACATAAATGTATATGTGTATATACAACTATAATTAAAGTTATTAAACCACAATCGTCAATTCATTAATTCAACGATCTGAACCGTTCATTTTCTATTTTCATAGTCAAAGATCATCCTTACAAAAAATCGGCTAAATCGGAATTCATCTACCAACTCGATTATCATTAGAAAAACCACGACCGTTCATTAATTCGACCACTGTTACGCCACTTTTATATCTCCGATTAAGCTAATTTTTTGCAAAAAATCTATTTGAGTGGGGAACTAAAACTTGAACGGTTCGGATTGTTGAAAACACGATCGATATGTGAGCTTCTACATATAAATACACTTGAAGAATATAATTCTAATAACTGTCCCGTTGAAACCTTGTTGTTTCCATAATTATGAAGACCACAACGTGATTTCAAAAATCTGACCCGTTCATTTTCTATGTTCATAATCAAAGATCATTCGTACAAAGAATCGGCTAAATCGAAATTCATCTACCCATTTGATCATCATTAGAAAAACCACGATCATTCATTAATTAGATCAACATTATGTCACTTTTACATCTCCGATTGAGCTAATTTTTTGCACGAATTATCTTTGAGTGAGGAACTAAAATTTGAACAATTTAGATCGTTGACAACACAATTGCATCGTTGGTTTATAAAAATATGTAATAAAATATATAATAAAACATATGTACATTTATGTTTTATATAGTTGTAATGTTGTATATAATTTTAAAAGTTTATTATTTATGGTATTACACTATTACTAACATAATAGTATTATATAATAACTTAATAAACATATTAATAATTTATTGAAGTAGACAAACGAAAGAGCTATTAAATATGTTATGATTCACAAACTTGACAAATAAACTAGTCAGCTCAGTTGGTTGAGAGTTGAACCTTGTTATGTGAGGTCCCATGTTCAAATCACAACATAGCCAAAATTCTATATTTTTTTTGAAGATATATATGTGTCTAAACAGGCTTTGGGCCCATTTTGGGCCGCCCGTTCGGGCCTAGCCCGGCCCGGCCTTCCAAGCCCGCAAGCCAAAGCTCGATGGGCGGGCCTTGGGCTTGTGTATTAAAGCCCAAGCCCGGCCCGAAAATCCTATTGGGCTTCTATAATTCAAGCCCGAGCCCGGCCCGAACCCGAAAAATTTGGGCCGGGCTAGCCCGGCCCGGCCCGGCCCATTGCCGACCCCTATCTGAAAGGCGTTTGCTTGGGTTTGGGGCTCTGGGAACTTTCTATTGGAATTGGAGCGTGCGTTAAACTGTGTTAAAGTGGGGTTGGGAAGTACATGTTATCCAACTCAATTCTGGATTTTCTGTCTGGTACTTTTACTTCGATTGGCATATGTGAAAGCCACGCTCCAGTAAAGCACGTGGGAAACACTTGACTCCATCAGTTACCCGACGGGGCGGAGATGGGAATGGCAAACCCGGCCACGCCCTGCCCCATCAAATATTCGGGGACCCAAATTCTATTTTTTTAATTATTTTTTTCTTATTAAAATGACAAAATTTACAACAAATATATAATATATAGTACACAAATTATATTCTGATATAGCGCATCATATTGCCTAATTTGCTTTGAATTGTAGTGCTCCATGCTCTTGGTTTAAGAAGGATCCGAACTGGTTGGATCCAGAGGTGTACAATGGGCCGGGCCGACCCGAATCCGGCACGAGCCCGGCCCATTGAAAGTAGGTCCAGCCCGGCCCGTTAATAAGTGGGCTAGGTTGGGCCAATGTTTTCTATCCCGTTAGGCCGGCCCGGCCCGAGCCCGTTTTGTGTTGGGCCGGCCCGAGCCCGTTATGAGTTTGGGCCGGCCCGTTTATACTAGTATTTTTCAATTTTTTTAAAAAAATTTAGTATTAGCCTTGTTTTAATTTTTAATTTTGATTTTGATAGTGAAATTTGATAGAAAATGAAATAAAAGTAGTAGAAAATTAAAAAATTTGATAGAAAATAAAATGACATAAAAAACTATTTGATTTATTAAACAATAATAGAAACTTAAAATAATTAATCGGCCCAGCCCGAGTCCAACATAACCCATTATTAGATGGACCATAGGCCGGACTGGGCTTAAGGTTTAAAATAATTGGGCCGGCCCAATTATTAAATGGGCCGACTTTAAATGGGCCGGGCCGGCCCGTTGTACACCTCTAGTTGGATCCCTATCATTCGAGAGGATGGAGCTGCAACTGTGTAATGCATTTTGTTTTAATATATTTGTTTCAGTTCTCAAAAAACAATGTAAAACTATAAATTATAAACACTAAACTTAAAAAGACAAATAAAAATAAATTAAAGCTACAAATTAAAAGTTTAATATAAAAACATTTATGTATACTATATGAATAATACTATATTTATTCATATTTAAAAAAAGAAATCGAGAAATGGGGCGTGTACGAAGCAAGGAGTGTTACTCACTGGGAGTTTTTCCTAGGGCTGGTATCAGTTTGGTTTTTGAACCGAAAGCTCGCAACCGACAACCGACCGAATGTAGTCGTGGTACCACAAATGCCAACCGCAATTGAATCGACGGTTGTCGGTTTTCGACTGCGTCGGAGGCGGTCGGTTGGTGTCGGAGTCTGTGGGGAGGCAAAGAGAGTGCGAGAGAGACCGGTGGTGGACTTGGTGGTGGAGATCACAAGTCGCAGTGGTGCTCGACGGTGGAGATCGTAGGTGGTGCTTGGCGGTGGTGACTGGTGCTCGACGAAATGAGAGAGATGCAAGTGGTGGTGACTGGTGCTCGGCAAGATGAGAGCGATGTGTGCAGGTGGTGGTGACCGGTGCTCGGCGAGATGAGAAAGATGCAAGTGGTGGTGGTGACTAGTGCTCACTGCTTAGAGACACAGGTTTGAGAGAGATGAGAGAGATGAAGAAGACACATATGTCAATCGATTCGGTCGGTTTGGAGGTTCCAGAAACCAAGGCCAACCTCGACTCCAATGATGGTACGTCGGTGAGAAAACTGATCGACAACCGATCTTTCATCGAATAGCCAAAAAACCAACGTGCCGATTGATTCGATATTGGTCGGTTAGTCGGACAAAAATACCAGCTCTAGTTTTGCCATCCCAACACGTCGTGTGTGCCATTTTGCTTAGGCCTAAGGAGCCAAACCACATCGATGCTAGGAAAAAGCTGCCAATGAGAGAAGCTACGAGGTTGGCCTGTGACTACTCTATTAGAAAAAACCATGGGCAAGAGGCTAAAATATATTGTTGTAAAATTTTAATATTTTAATTAAATGTTTTATTTTTGTAATAAATTAAGTGATTTATTTTGGAGGTTTTGTGATTCCTATTGTGTAACTGTTGTAACTTGTAACAGTTTTCATCTATATTGTATAATCGTTACCTTTAACTTTTATTTCTTCTACCCTATTAACTTGAGGGGGGTCTTATAAGACTATAAATTTCTCTTTATTTTTTTTTTCAAAATATATAGATTTCATAATTTTCACTCAAAATAAATTACTTGTGTTTTTCTGGCCAAAGAAGGGTGTTTAGTTGGTGGAGCTTTGGGCTCATCCACTAGTGCAGGTAAATGTGAGCTATACAACGCTTTGAGTTGGGTTGTTGTTTCCTGGAGGGGACAAGTCAAGTATTTAATATGCTGCATTGGTTTGTGATCTTACCAAACCGCAAAGGGCTTGAATCTCCTTAAAGAGAGCGATATTTTCGCACCCCAGCCTAATTGTCAACGTGCTACTCGAAGACCAATTTATAATTTCTACCATATATATTAAGCCCAAAACTCAATTTGGTGAAACTTTCGAAAATTCCCTTTTCTAATGGAAAAAAATTAATTTGGTACTTTTTCTTGTAATTGACTAGTTATATGGACTATTAATTTTTACCTTTTCTAGAATTCAGTGTCTTATACTACTAAATTTGTAGAGTGTGATGGATTGAGAAACTTTAAGGTAGCAAATTTAGTCCTTCAGATTTAAATTGTCACCTAGATAAGCAAAGAATAATTTAATTCTTCTTTTGAAGATGCTCTCAGATGATTTGAAGGATGCTATTTGAATTTTTTCAGGAAAAAGATTATTCGAAATTGAATCAACATAAAAAAACAAAAAGAAAACTGCAAAAATCCAAACTCGAGCAAAAATCTTAGGTTGAGGATTATGTGTGGTCTACAATACCGCCCATTTTCTCAATTTGAAAACTTGCCATTTTCTTTTCGATCTTGTCTTTGTCAAAACTTTTATTCTTTATTAGATCTAATTTTGATCATCTCTGCCTATGGCTTTTCCGTTGAAGCTTGAAAATGAAGGAACCTAAAAGAAGATTTGTCTCTGTCCTGTAAATATTGTTAATGTTCTTTGCCAGAGAGGCAAGAGGAGGTAATGGAGGTAAGTGGTGAGCTCGGAAGAACCAAAAATGGCTCATGCTAGTAGCAGTGTGTTACCTTCTTTGCACACAAGAACCCCTCTTCGTGATATCACTGACATAGTGAGGGTAATGACCACTTTCTCGATCCTTTGGCTCTTTGTAATTTGATTAGTTTAGCGAAATGTGTATTTAATTGGGGATTCAAACTCGGGACCATAAGCGTAAAGGTAAAAATACTCTTAATTACTAGAGCTACTATTTGTACCCAAAAATAACATTTGGGCTATTTGGGCTTAGAAATAATTGTTGATAACTTATTTCGTGGTCAAGAAGCGTTTGTGACCCATATTTCCTTATTTTGTGGCCAACTTATTTTACGGCCAAGGAATGTTTTTAACCCTCATTCCTTTAGTTTGTAGTTTGAGGCCTAAAGTTCATTCGGGGCCAAGAATTATTTAAGTCCACTTGCTAGTGTGGCTCGCAACCCAAATATGTTTTTGAGACCGACCATATGACTAGAAGATAAATAAGCTGAATTCAATTAAGGCAAATAAAAATGGTCGCGGCCCATTCTCGTGAACAACTTCAAGAAGCGCACCTAAGATTACGTAGGGACCAATTCTTTGAGTCAAGTAATGAGCTTAACTTTGGAAAGAATTTTGGTCTTTATATATTAATGATGAGATTTGATCTTCAAATCCAAAAAGATGTGGAAAGTCATTGCAGACAAGTCACCTAGTGGAGCAAGAATTCAACACAATCAAGCAAAGATTCCCTTTATGGAAAGAATTTTGATCCTCATCAATGACGAAGTAACGCGGTTAGCAAGAAGATTAGCCCGAGAATCCTACCATGTCTTGGATCCCTGAAGATCGAGTCTCACTTAAACTAGGCAAGTAATGGCCCATTGCACTAGCATTGCACCCTAAACCCTATAAATACATGCATTGAGAAGAAGAAGAAGACACTCAAACGCTCAACATCACATAAACATGCATACACCATGTCTACTTATTTTAGTTTTCCCTAGTTTTAGTTCTAGGTTTTGCTCTACTAAGCCTTTGCAAGGCCTTAGTATCATTTTAGTTCTCTGTCCATTTACTTTCAAATACTCTACTTTTGGGAAATTTTCAAGTAAGAATGTCCTTACTTTAAGAAAAAGTAAGACCATCATTTTTGGACCTACAATTCAATGATCGAAACCGTTCATATTTTAGAATATCATTCAAAAATCACCCTTACAATAAAAATCAACCAAATCAGAAACAGTTTAGCCAATTTATTTTAGCAAACATCATTTCAATTTTATCCGACGGATTGTGTTTGTCTACACAGTTTATATGACCAAACAATTACCGATTTGGCTGATTTTTTACAAGGATGACCCTTGAGGAGGGATCTAAAATATGAACGGTCTGATTATAGAATTGCACTGCTAAATGGTCCTCAGAGATGATGTTCTTACTTTTCATAAAGTAAGGATATCCTTAATTACTTGAACGGGATTATTCTACTTTTTGTTCTTGCACTTCAATCCAATTTCAATACAAGTTGTCTTTATATTTTTCGCATTATACTTTCTAGTTTCCTTTGCTTTACGTTCTCATTCTTCAATTCTTTTTAATTTGATGCACTTTATTTTCCTTGCAATTTATTTAAGATCCTTATTTATGTTTATGCACTTGTTCTTAGTTCGATCCATCTTCTTTGATTGTTTGTTACAAAGCCTTGCCCCTAAGATAAAAAAGAACCTTGGCCAAAAGGTGGTTCCTTGCTTGGTCAATCAATCATCTAACTAAGAGTTAGATCAGGGCGCAATACACTTAAACCATCCAACACATTCCACGTAGGCCGAATTTCGACCATATGGTGGCACGCCCTTGCATTACATCCAAAGGACCAAAGTGTTTGTTAGATAACCTATACTTGTACGTTAAGTATTGTGTATATGGGCTTCTATTATTGTTGCTTGAGCCCTAAGTCTATAGGGTCACGTATACTTGTATAAATACATTATTATGTAATGAGAAAGATCAACCAATTCTATCAAAGCTCACACGGTATCAAAGCACCAAAAACCCTAGATAGAATTTTTTATCCCTCATGCCTCTAACCCTAACCTATCAACCGCATATCTTTTCTCTTCTTCGGCGTCTCACCATGTCTACCCTTGATGATGTCATGTATTGTGGTGCATTAAAAAGTATCAATTTGCCCATTCTTTTTTTCATTACTTATGGGCGTAAAATTATGACGTTGCCCTTAATTTAGTTTAGGGTATAGAAATGGAGTGTAAGGTATATAAATGAGATTTAGGGTTTAGAAATGAAGTTTATCGTTTAAAATTAGGGTTTTAGAGCTTATGGCTTAGGACCCTAAGCCGTTTTGTTGTGTAGCAGTTAAATACAAATATAATATAAATCTAAATATAAATAGTAATATATGTTTATTAATTTATTGTAATTCATATTTTTTTTTTATTATGGTCAATAATAACTAAAATAAAATTATAAAAAAGTGCATTGATTAAAATGTAATTTAAAAAAAAATTGAGCTATTTGGAATTAGCACTTTTTTTTTTTAAGCCAAAACCCACCTATTAAGATACTCTGCCCGTCTACCCCCTTCTCTTTCACTTCATTAGAAGACATTGATATCTCGACAAGCATCGCAAGCCCAGTTTGGCAGATTGGATGATGAGTATTCCCATGGTGGTAAGCTTAGGAGCTCTTACCACATGACAGAATACAAGATCTTCCACACAATGCTTTTACTTCAAAATGGCATCAGAACAGAAATTCCCAAATTTCTGAAGCAAAGTGAACATGGCCCATCCACAATTTTTGCTCAAGATTAATAAAAGTGTTAATATCAAGGGTTTATTTCATATTTAGTACCTAAACTTTGACCATTATCTTAATGTGGTACCTAAACTTTTATTTGTCTCAATTGAGTACCTAAACTTTTATTTTGTGTCTAATAGGTACCAAAATAAATTTCTGTTAAAATTGTCAATAAAAATTAGGGGCAATATAGTCAAAGTATATTTTAATTATTTTCTTTATATGTTTAAAATTATTAAAAAAAAAAAACACACAACAAACAAAAAAAATAAAAAATTATAATTAAAATATAAATTTTTTGAAGTGACTATATTGCCCCTAACTTTTGTTGACAATTTTAACAGAAATTCATTTTGGTACCTATTAGACACAAAATAAAAGTTTAGGTACTCATTGGGACAAATAAAAGTTTAGGTACCACATTAAGACAATGGTCAAAATTTAGGTACTAAATATGAAAAAAAAACCCTAATATCAATTATGTATTCTTCTTAAATGAAAAATTGAAGTGAATCAGCAAAAAATTATATAGGTGACATAAACCTATTTGAGATTTTTGGTATGAGATAAACACCCAAAAAAACAAAATTGATCAACAGACGAAGGTAGAGGAATTAGACATGCAATTGATTAAACGAGATGAGATTCTTCATAGAAGGATGCAAAAGATATGAGGCCAGAAGTTTTATTGGATATAACGGTTTGGGTAGTGCTCAAGACTAAAGTGAGATCCAGTGAAGGACAACAATATATGGAGGAGGTAAGCTGACATTAAGTATTTTCTCGCCGTCGAGAGGCTTTTGCTGGGTTGTTTTACTTGAAATCAAAATGCTTATGTGGAGGATCTGGTACCGTTTGATCAAATAAAGGATGTGGATCTCTTCAAAGGCACATAATTGCAGACAACCAAAAGGCAGAGGAGAAAAATCTTGAAATTTCTGTGCATGACCATTTGATTCAGTGGATGACACCAATCTGCTTTTGTCGGAGTGAGTCTTGAGTTCCGTTCTCATGCACAACAATTGATCAATAAAAAAAACATAAGTCATGAGATTACCAACCTATATGCATTCAAAACCTACTTGATCATGTTGTGGCAACCACCAGTTTAATTTCCTTAACCCGGGGATTACATCTTTTAAACTCCATAACAATTATCTCTTTGTTTTATTTTGTTGTTATTTGGGTCATGATTTCAAGGTAAAAATGGCTAGGAAATACAATAATTTGACATTATTCAGTTGATAGAATACTAGCTGATGAAACAAGAACCTTGAACCGATGGAGCTAGGCAAAAAAAAAAAAAGAAGGAAAAAGAAAAATGTTTAACTAGCATAGTAGGTTGAGCTATTTTAGGAATCAGATCACTATATATTAGCTACTGAATTTGTGCTATTTTGGGAATCAGATCACTGCGTATCGACTACTGGATTTGAGCTATTTTCAGTAGCCGATACTTAGTGATCTAATTCCCATAACAGTTCAGCCTACTATCAATTTTAATTTCAAGAACAAACTATTCTAGTTGTAGATAAGGATGAGAGGGAAGGGGAGGTGCGACAGTGTGACGAGGGAGGGGGAAGCGGGTGGGAGTTGGGTGGAGGGGGAGGTTTGTTTTTTAAAATTTGATTTTTTTTTTTTGAGTTTTTTATTAAATTAAATGGGTGGGTCCCACTTTAGGTCTAGTTGGCAAAATGAGGGGTGTTGAGTGATTTAGGTTGGTCGAAATGACCAATATGCCCTGCCACGTAGGCGTCACATCAGCAAGTCTAACAAAAGTTATGACGGAATTGAACAGAAGGGGCACATTGAAACACGGTATTTACTATTAGGTGACAAATTAAGACAATTGAAAAGAGAGAAGGTGAATTGAGATTTTGTTACAATGTCAGGGGGCAAAAGTAGTAATAAGGCTTTGATCTATGGCCTTAATATGGTATTGTTTTTGTTTTGTTTTTTACCATCCATTGTTACATTTTTGTGTGAATTTTCTTCTTTTATGTGACCATATTCACCAAAATTTCAAGTTTAGTAATGCCTAATTGACAAGCTTTCTATTTAGTTTAGAACTTAAGATAGGCACACCCCTCTTGTTCTGATGACGTATCACCTGTTCAATTACTAATTACTAAACACTGTTTCAACTTGTTTTGTTCATTGAATCATTGAATTATGCCCTATGAATTAATTTCCCAGTTGTAGAAATCCGCAGCCTCACCACCCTCGCTACCCTCGCCACGTCACTGCCACTGTCCTCTCATCTAGATTTGTGTTGTCTCTTGCTTCACAAATGTGCAGCCCCCTTCATCGCCCCTTCACTTTGCCGCCATGCCATCATCAACTCAGGTTTTGAAATAGGTAGAGGATGCAGTAAGAGACAATGAGATGACATGGTGCTTCATTATTTGAATCGCAGTGAGAATTGAAAAGAATCTGAGCACGCCTTTGGGGCAAGGAGTTCTGCCAAATGAATTTATACAAAAAAGAAAGCTCTAGTTTTTTTTTGTTTTTGTTTTTTTTTTTTAATTTACTTGTAGTTTGTGATGGATTGATTTTTTGGATTTTATAGAGATCCTGTTATTGAAAGATTACTCAGTTGGATTGGAGTTCAGTAATAAAATTGAAATTGTAAAATTTGGTGTTAAATTACTGTTTTAAATTGCAAAATTGCATGGGTATGGTGGAATGGAATTGGTTCAAATTATGTACCTAACAATGCTTGTGTATGCAAAAGCTAAAGCTTGGTACTATCACATATCATCCCAGCTTATAACTTATCATCCTAGTCTTCTTACGGATCCTATTAGTAAGAAGAGTCCATTAAGTAATCCAAGTTAACACACCTGGCCCTTGTAAGCCAACTGAACTTGTTGCAAAGTCAGACTGTCAGATCATATCTTGAAACATTTTACTGGGAAAATTATTTCATTGTACCCCTTCCTGATTCAGACTTAATGGGATTTAAACCAAGCTGATGTACTCCATCATTATGTACTCTCTGTGGAAATTAATTTCTAAATTTTCAGTCAGACTCAGCAATTGAGAACTGTGGTGGTTCTCCTTCAATTTATTTGATATATATATGTTCAATAAAATCCATTACTTTTAACCATTGCAGATACCACTTTTCAAGAAGTAGAATGGGTTCTGAGTCTTTTGACTTGGGTAAACTTGGTAAATCATCAGTTGATGCACTATTATGACATTAATTGTCTAATGCATGTTTTCTTCATTCCTTCGTTCTTCCTAATGCATGTTTCATGGAACCCCATTTTTGCCATGATACTCAGCATCTATTCACACAGGTGTTTCACAGGAATGCAAACCATTTTTTAACTTGATTTACAGACAAGTTCTATTGATATGATATTAGCAACAAACTAGCCAAACACATAATCGCACCATATATAGTCAACACATATTAGCAACCACTTCTTTTTTTGGGTACAAAGATGCAAATACACTTCACTCATTCATGAAATAGATAATTGGAATATGATGAAAGCTTAAACTTACTGCATATTGTTCAAATAGACAACAAACATAATAACCAAAATCCTAATGATATAGACAGACCAATATAAACAAACTTCAGACAAAATCCTCTAAATACACAAGACTATCTACTATTCCTAATGGTAGTTGATGCTGCAGAAATAGCATTGTAACAAATAAACAAAAATGTTCTCTTATTAAGAGAACACCACGAGCAGCAACCAGGGCAACTAATCAACCCATTCTTGTTGCAATCTTACCACCTCCTCCATCCCCCTACATGGTCATCAAACACCTTTCAGCTGCCATTGCAATTCGGGCATGGTGCAAACCTTGCATCCCTACATCCAGCATCCCTCACAGGAAAGCCACCCAAAAGCACTGCCAATTCTCCAACGTCATTGAGCTGCTTGACTTCCTCTGCTCCTCCAACATACTTTCCTCTAACAAACACTTGTGGCAGACTCACTGCTTTCCCTCCAACCGCATCATCTGAACTGCGCTACAATCCTTGTAGTCTTCCGAATTCCTCTCAAACTGGCGAGAGTAGATGACAAATTTATCTTTAGCCCCATGAATATGAAAACAAGCATTCGAAAATGAAGAACTCAAAGGGGTATTATAATTCAATGATCTTGTAGCTTTGGCATGGTTGTAGCCCAATTGTCTAGCAGACAATGCTCTTCTATAAGTTAAAACCACATTGGAGTCCGATTTTGCCAACAATGATTCCTCAAATAAATGCTGCCAAAGCGGCTTTGTTGTTGATGACAAAGAGTCCTCTGGTAGTATTTCTGAGGATTTCACTGGTTCCAAAGAATGAAGCCATTTCTTCACACAAACCCATCAAAGCTGAAGTCCCTACAGGAACCGGGTTTGTTGGAAAACCCAATTGGGTTTGAATTGTCATAAATAAAGGAAATGGGTTGTTTTGCAGAGAAATGAGAATGGCGATTGGAGTCATCGAGACTGTCCATGA
This sequence comes from Dryas octopetala, assembly GCF_963921425.1. Lineage (NCBI taxonomy): Eukaryota > Viridiplantae > Streptophyta > Magnoliopsida > Rosales > Rosaceae > Dryas > Dryas octopetala. The sequence continues at coordinate 13,377,317 of NC_141371.1, forward strand.
GTTCTCAGGTGTTGATGACAGAGTCAGGAGAGAATGAGTTCTTTTGGGGTTGATCAGGAGGATCCTGACCGTTGATAAGATTGTGCGGGTTGGGGATGGAGGGTGGATGAGGAGGGAGCCATAGGTGGTGGAGGTGAGAGAGACATGGTGGTGAGCGTCACCCTTTTCCGGAGGTGGGTGGTGCACAAGAGGGGTTGGGAGAGAGAGGGCTCTGGGGAGTGGTGGTGCTTGTGAGGAATTGGAAGAATGCGAGGCAGAGTTTGTAGAAGAAGTAGAAGAAGTAGTAGTAGGGGGAGTGGAAGTGGAAGTGGAAGAGGGTTGTGGATTTCGTTGTTCAGGGTTTATGGTGAGGAGGGTGATGGGTCTTGAAGCAGAGCAGCCCATGAATCAATGAATCAAAGGTGAAAATTATGGGGTTTTGGGATAATGCACTTCTTATTCTCTCTATCACACAGAGACGCAAACTTTTTTGTTTGATTTGTGTCTTCAGTCTTGTTTGGGAGGCTTTTTGGGGGAATATGATGATAGCTTTTAAGAGGGAAGGATTATTTGTTACTTAGACCAACTTTCAACTGGCAGATCTTATCACTAGTAAGGCCTCAGACCAACTTCTAGTTCATTTTTTGTCAGGCTTTGGTTCATGCCAGTTCAAAATTTGACAATCTCCAAGCCCAGGTCCAATCCATGATCAGGTTTTGTCCAAGATGCAACATATTTGGGTTGGCATAATAGCAAAGAGTTGTGTACCCCATTGATTAACAAAACAACAACATGAATTATTAAATAAACATGCAAACTTCAAGCAAAACATGATCAAGATTGGTTACATTTCTTCCAGATAGCACAACATGTCAAGCTTCTATCAACATAATCATTATGCATTTATTTCTATGATATTGTGGTGTGTAGAAATGCATAATAGACCCTTCGGTGATTACATTGACGGAAACCAAAAGGCAAACTTTCAGAATATATAAAACTAATTACTGGCATCAATTTGTGTCTCCCAACACTTAAAATTTTGTTTATACCTTGTAATATGATCAGGACTGCCATCAGAAGCAGGCACTATCCCACTTTTCTCAAACCTGATTGAATTTCCGTAGCCTCCTTCCTACAAATAAAGAAACAGTGAAAATGGCGTTTAAATAAACAAAATAAAAAGATTTGAAGTTAATATTCCACTTTTTTTTTATATAAGTTCATAGCAAAGAGGGTTGATGAAAATGAAAACAAAACAAGTTGGGGCGGGAGACAAAATATCAAGAATAAAGGCCACTCTCTCACGCGGTGTCCAACATGGGTCCAACATAGATTTTACAATATTATGAGTCTCACCTCATTGCATGTGAAATATTTGAGAAAAGAGTTGGGAAGAAAAACATCTTTTTAAGAAACAATTTCCAATGTTATCAACTTGCCGGGTAGAAGCTTATGAGGATCTTGTAACATGATCCTTTGGTAAATTAAAGATTTGTAATGTAATACTGATACTCACATGTAACAACATCTGCTTCTTGGTAAAAGTATTCTTTACCTTTTTCTCACTCTACACTCCCTCGAGTACTTATCTAATATCTTGGATCTTCATAAGCATGAGCTCTTCTGGATTGTACTTGTTTGCCAGACTCCTGCAGCAAAAGGTTACAATTCATTGGAGTAGAAGGTGACACAGAAAAAAGCTAAAAGCCTAAACGATTGAATGAGAGTTTATGTTACTCTAATTTATGGACTCCATCAACAGTTCGTGTCTTGATCATCTTTAAGTAAAATTCATCTGGGTTTCTAAACGCTGCTTTCTCCTTCAGTCTCAGTTGAGTAAACAGACAAATGAAACATAGCATGTATGTAATTGGGAGTTGAATTAACAGATTAAAGATAAATGGCAATCTCCAAACCAGAGACAAGCACCAGTCTCCATCAGTTTATCCGTAAAGTCTCCTCCTTTTTGTGATATGCTTTTGCATGCTCACGTACATAATCCTTGTGTTTTTCAAGAAGACCAAATTATTTCCTTGATTGCCTGACAAAAATTAAACCAACAAAAAAAAAACATAAATTGAATCATCTGTTGCAAAACAATATTATTTGAAGGTACGTATAACAACAAAGGAAATGTGCTCACTAACAGTTGAGCTCAATCCTCGTGAGCCCATCTTCTAATAGAATCCTTTAAGGAACACATGTTGAATAATTTGAAAACAATCACCACATAGCGGAAAAAACTGAATTTTAATCTGTGAGTATGTAAGCATTCACTATTTACTAAGCTGTGGAAAGACAAAAAATATTTTAAACCATTTTCAGATAAGAACATCCAATTTAGATATATTTAAAGTGTGTTTGGATGCAGGGAAAGGAATAGAATGGAAAATATAGGTATTACCAGTTTACCAACTGCGTACAATCTACCATATATCATACAACTTTAAAAAGATTTCCCAGCCACCTCTAAAGACCAGAAGAGTCTACATGATAAAAGACATAAATTTCACATGACGGATATATATATAACATCCAAGGTTCTCGAAGGTGCAGTAGTTTCAAAGTTCACTGTGATAGTGAAAAGGATATGTTTTAAAATTGACTTCTCAAAGATACAAATTAACTTCTTAATGATTTTTTTATCAATGGCAATAAAGTGGGATCTACTTTGTCCTTAGACAATAAATCAAATATCAATTCCGCCGTTGATGCATCTGCAGAGAAACCCCTCTCCACCATTTCTTGAATAAGTCCCACCGCCCTTAATGTCTCATCATTGTTAAGAAACCCTCGAATAATTGTGTTATAGGTGCAACCATTTGGAGGACAACCTTTCTCTTCCATTCCTCTAAGCAACTTTTCTGCTTCGTTTGTTGAGCCTTTCGTACAAAGTCCATTGATCATTATAGTATATGTCCTCACATTAGCTTGAAGCCCTTTTGATGATAAACTGCAAAAAAAGTCCCTTGCAGATTCCATTTTCCCAGCTATGCACAAACCTTCAATTAGAATACTGTATATCACAATATTCATATCAAACTTCTTGCATTCCATCTCTCTAAATAATTCTATTGCCATTTCAAGTTGTTGGTTTTTACAAAGGCCATCCAGTAAAACAGCATAAGTTTGAACATCTGGAAGTTGGCCACAAGCATGCATCTTAGAGAGCAAGTTTTGAGCATCTTGTAATCTCCCTACTTTGCAAAAACCATCCATAAGAGTGGTATAAGTAATGGTATCTGGAACCAGTCCCTTACGAGACATTTCTTCAAAAAGCATCAAGGCCTCTTCCATGTTTGTATGCTTGCAATATCCATTTATTAATATGTTATAACTATGAGCATCAACAATGGCACCCTTGCTATGCATTAGATCAAAAACTCTATTTGCTTCCTTCAATTCTCCTCGCAAGCAGTAACCATCCATAAGCGAATTGTATGTAACCGTATCAGGTTCAATACCTCTTTGAATCATAATTTCAACCACACTTTTTGCTTCCACAGCTTTCCCCTCCTTACAAAGTGTATCTACTAAGACATTGAAGGTGCGTACATCTGGAAAGATTTTTTTACTCACCATTTCCTTCAACAATCTCGTAGCTTCTTCCCACTTGCCTAATTTGCAAACTCCATCAATCAAAGAGGTGTATGTAACAACATCTGGGACAATACCGGTACTAATCATTTCTGAGAAGAGGTTCAATGCATCAGCAACTAGCGTGTCTTTACAAAGACTGTCAATGATGGTGCTATAGACAACTACGTCAGGTTTACAGCCTTCTTGTTCCATCTTCCTAAGCAATTGAATAGCTGCACCATTATTACCCTTTTTGCAAAAGGCGTTTATTAATGTACCAAATGTGACCACATTGGGCTTACAACCTCCCTCCACCATATTTCTGTACAGTCCTGCAGCCTCAGCAACTCTACCCGCAAGAAGAAAGCCCTTGATTAGAGTGTTGAAGGTCGTGACATTTGGTTCAAAGCCAAATTTGAAGAATTTTCCCAAGACAGATAAGCTATATCCCATTTGTTTCAAATGACAAAAACAATTGATGACAATAGTAAGAGTATAAACATCAGGTGCAATTCCCAACAGGCACATTTGGTTATTCAAAGAGATGACTGCCGAATAATGTTTCAATTTGGCAAGTTGACCCAAGATTTGAGTGAAACGGACAACCGAAGGCAGAGGACGCATTTGAAGCATGGTATTGAACAAATTGAAAGCATCGTGGAGATTAGTGGGTTTGGGTTGGGGGTTTGTAGATTTTGTTGGGTTTGAGGATTGAGAATGAAACAAGGCAAAGTAATTGTTGAAGAAAAGAAGATGAGTAGAGTAGTGAAGACAAGGCAAAGGAATACCTCTGTATCTGTTGCAAGAAGAAGAAGCACTTCTCCACATCGTCGTCTTCAGCATCCCGGAGCCCCCAAATACTCTGTTCAGATAGCGAGAGGGTTTTGTTTGAGATGAAATCGGCTGTCCCAAATACTCTGTTCCCCACACTGTCATCTCTTAATATTTTGACATTTGTCCACAAACTGTTTTTTTGGCCACTAACATTTGTCCACAAACTTAATATAAGCCAAACGCTATTTAACTTCTTTTTTAATTTTTTGTTACATAAACAGATAAACTTCTATTTAGAAAATAATTATAAAATACCATCCTGTTATTTCTGTCATCTCTCTTCAATGTCGATTTGTTTTTTTGTTTTTCTTTTTAATTTTGATCCAATTAATACTGTTGTTTTGTTTAATTTGGATCTAATAATGTACTCACTTTTTTTTGCCCGCCTATTGTGACATGTTGATTTGGTGTTACAATTAAAGACTAGCAGGTCCATGATTCCATTAGACTGACATTCGATTCTATATCAGTGATCTATCCAATACTAAATACTCACTTTTCTTTTGAACATACACACTCTCACTTTCAAAAAATATGCTAATTAACTAATTACTTGCAAAACGGGTTTTATAAAGCTTAACATAATCATCCTCGAAAAGGAGGTGCTCACATGCCTGGGGAGGTTTATCAAGCAAGGTCAAACCCAAATTAATAGAAGCTAAACACTCTTAACTACTTTTTTCGTTACATAACTTCTATTTAGAAAATGATAAATATATAGCTATAGTATAGTATATTGATATGCCATTGTGCAGGCTCTTAGCAACGGAGCCATTACTAATCTTCTTATTCTATGTCTACATTTATAGCATTGTTTGTCCTTTCTATTAGCCATATTGGTCATAGGTTTAGGGAACTGGATCCCCTGCCTTGCTCCTTTGCAAGACTGGTACCAAGCTCAAATCTGAGTCTTTGAAGACAAAGTAGAGAGAGAAAGAGTAGGGAGAGAGAGATTGTCTTTAAAGGCTCAGATTTAAGCCTGGTACCAGCCATGTAGGGAAGCAAGGCAAGGGATCCAAGTCCTAGGTTTAGATATACTATTACTGCTAGGTTTGCCTTCCCTACTGACTTCATCTTAAGCAATATACACGAAAGTCCTTACTACTTCCAAACTTTTTCCTCTTCTCATTTGATAAATTTTTCTAAGTAAGAAGAAGATGGTTTCATCTTCTTCTTAAATCAAAGACTTCAACTATTGCTAGTTGATTTACAAGTAGTTTAAGCATATTCATGTTTTGAATGTATTTTCAATTTGTACAAATCTCACTTCAAATTCAACTTTGTAGTCAAACTTTTCATAAGGTGATTAATCGGTGACCCTAACGAATTGATGGACTACTTAATTAAAAGTGGACTAAAATGGATTAATTTTTTTTTACTTATTCCAATGTTTTTCTATTTGTCCTTATTATTAATTGACTCAAAATATTACACTACTTTTGTGGTGTCCCAATCGGGATCGCCACAGCGACACCCGCCCTAAGAACCCCTGAATATGATACCACGCCTAAGCATCACTATTCCAAGTTCCTTAGAACAAGTTAAGCATTTTTTTGATGGACTATGGGTTTAATCAGAGAATAAAATGTACAACAGAATTGATATGAACATATTTCAAAACATATTTAAAATAAGTCAACTCGGTAGGGTAAGAAGGTTTACAAAAGTAACCCTAACACAAGATGACGTCTGTAGAAGTCACGTTCGAGAAACAAACCCCAAAAAGGGATACCAACCGACTACTAAAAAGATGTTCTGAATATTTAGAAACTGAAATATAAAAAGGATAGATAATGAAACAGGTAGAAGACCCAGCAAGATAAACAACATGAAGAAGACCTGAGGATGTCCAAAAAGATATATGAGTGTCTCGCCCAACAGATTAGTCAAGATCGTCAACTAAAGGATAATCTGCAAAAGCAGTGTAGGGGGTAAGCATCACATACGATCATAGCTTCTACTCGGGGGACCCTAGCTGGGTTTGATAATAGTAAGTAAACTACTTAATATATATATATATATATAGTCAGTGATAAAACAGTTCGAAAAGATTCACTAACAAATCAATATCAAAGTTAATCGTTGAAATCCCCAAAATTTTTTATGATGAGCATCCAACTTCTTAAAACGTTATGGGATCCCAAAATATCATTACCTGATAATCGATTACAAATGACCAACTACACTTACCGCAACAACACTCGGTAATGTAACGAGAGTATCCATTACTATGGTAGTACCCCTTAAGCTAGCCTCCTCAGAAGGACAAATCGACTAGCACCTCCATACATACCCCTTCCAGAAGTTTAAGGGATCGAAATCCAAGGTCAACGTTTGTCGAGACCCTTTATCCTCAAATCATCATTAACAACAAAACTACGCAATATGGCATACAAAAACGATGCACAGTTCACAGGCAACAATATTTATTATCATACATACATACACAAAATAATCTCAAAACAATATTCATTATCATAAAAGAAAAACCATTTCCATCAGTCCATGTTAGCATAGGGCAGTTTTCTTCTCCCCACGTTAACGTATTGCACTCCTTCCCTGAATTTATTCTCTCCACCAAGACTTCACCTTCATCCATCTATGAGTGAAGCTCAAAAGGAAAGGATTCAAGGTTCTTTCCACCTTCGATTAGGGAAAATTGGATTTTCCCAGTAAGTTTCTTTCTGTCTCCAACTTCCTTTTTATATTATTTCAATTTATTATTAATTCCATGATTCTTTTATTTAATTAAATTACAGACTAATTAGAATGCTTGACGTATTCCCAAGCTTTTTTTTTTTGTTATAATTTAGGGTTCTGAAGTCTAGCTTTTTTTTGTTGGTAAACTGAATTCATTAAGCCCAGAGGCAAAGGAAGAGGAGGGAAGAAAACCAGTCCAAAGCCAAATACAAACAAATACAGGAGAAAAAGAACAATAAAACAGAAGAAATAGATTTTCTGAAGTCTGGCTTACAATTAGGTAATCATTCATCTCATGATGTGTTTCAACATATTTAAGTTATGAATGTGTGGGGCGGAAAAATAATTGATGGGGTTTCACTTTGATATTATCAAATTTCATTTAATTGTCCACTTGCATTGATATTATAAGTACTATTTTCATCATCAATATGTTTTATTTGTAGGTATTTAGCTATATATGATCTGTTTTTATTCATGAGAATTCTATGGAAACTGCTCACCTCATGAATTCTCTTGAAATTCCCATATATATATATATATCTAACTATAGGTTCTATTTTTTGTTTCTGTCTTACAAGGGTCCTCGATCTCGATTATGGACCTTACAATGATGCCCCTCCTTTCACTTTAAGGTAAGAGAATGACCCCTTTTTAGCATTTTGTTTGTTTCCCTACAAAATGAGAGAAATAGTGGAAGAGAATTGAAAAATTTTGAATTACCAAAAACTTTCTGTTTGTTGGAATCACATAATATATATTGGACTGTTTGTTGGCATAAAGGGCATCCATTTCAGATACATCAGTTCTGATGGCCTACACAATTCTGATGGCCTAATGCTAATATGATGAATATCTCTTTCTATTTGGTGTACGGATTGGCACTGCCGTTCTAGGTTGAGTCCACTAATTGTGTGTGCATGTATTTGTTTGGATTATTAATGCATTCCTCTGAAGTTTGTGTACAATTTTCATATGAATTCTGTGAGGAGAACAATAACATTGTTTGCTTTGTTTATTAAACTTTTTTTTTTTCTTGGTTTATTAATTCTTATATTAACAAGGATTTGATTTTTGCAGATGTTTCATGTGGATCATAAGTTGGTGGAAGTTCAAGAGTGGAGACATTTTTTGATTAATTTGCCTTTTCCCCAGGCTATTATTCTTAAGAACATAAATTATGCTCAATTGAGATCGGAAGTAGCAAGAAGAGCTCTCTTTGTATGATTCAAATTATTATCGAATGAAATTTGTGCAGAAATGATGGTTATAAGATCATAAGCATATATGCAGAGGAAGCCTTGCAAGTTTCGATGAGATTGGTTTGGAATATTTTTTTCTCCAGCTCTCTATCCATTTATGCATGTGGTGATCATCAAATTGAGGTGCATTTTACTACTAGAGATGTCTATGCTCTTATAGTCTTATACAGCGGTTTGACTATGTAGAATTTATTTTATTCTTTGTAATTGATTACTTATGAGAAGGTATTGATGTAATTGGTATTCTCTGTGTTAGTAGAAATCAATTGTCCTCCATTCAAGCCTAATATGCAAATCCATATCAACACATATTTGTAATGTGCATACCTGACTAATTATTTTTTTTTCTTTTTTCTTTTGCTTATGTATTCACCCATGCATCTTTTTTTTTGCTGTCACATTTATTCCAGATTTTAGAGTTACATATAGAAACCTCTAAATATGTCTAAATGATTCTTATAATATTTTGCATTCTATCATAAAATCACTAAATCTTGGTTCTTGCAAGGCTTCTTCTTTAGTCTTCATTATCTTTCTCATTTTGTTTGTCAAATAGAGCATCAAATTTTACACTATATATCAACAGGCCGGGCACACACAAAAACATAACATCCACCCAAATCGTAGACAGATGAATTCAACATATGTGCAATAAAAAGAGCCAATTTCTCACGCGTGTCGAGAGGCTAGAAATGTGATATTTTATTCAAAATCATATACTATTAAGGAAAATCATCATGAAGTTGATAAGCTGCACAGTAATAGTGGAAATTTTCTCCGCAAGGTATATAGTATATGATTTTAATTTTATTTATTTAATTATTTTTTAGATCCAAGCTGATAATCATAATTTGTGATCTTGCTTCCATACTCTAATTTTGTGATCATATAGTTGTGTGTGTTTTTTATTGACCATTATTGACCATTAAATACCATTAAAACTAAGGTATGGAAGACAATTATTGACCATTAAAAGTATTATTGTGCTTATCAATTTCCAATTATAAATGATACCTTAATAATTATTGTAGTAGAGAAATCTGAACAGTATGTCATATTTATAATTTTCGGATTTTTAATAGCTCTTCGCTTTATTTAGGCTGAAAAAGGGCAAGAACAAAGCATTTGAAAGTTCAAAGCAGTTTCATATTGCCAGTCTCTCTCTTTGGTTTTTCTAATTCAAATTCCAAAGCTTTCAGGTATTAAGCTTCTTTCTTTGATTTCGTTAAAATAATTCTTTTTAAAGCTTTATATTCTTCTATTGATTATTAGTTATGTTGCACTTATTTAATGGTGTCTTGATTTGGTTATTTCATTAGCTGGCTTTTCATTTTGATCGTGTTGTCTGAATGAGGCTTCCTACTGCTTTCGTTTTTTGGTTCACTTTTAACAAGTAAAAAAGAGAACATACTTGATTGATTTGGGGTAGGAAACTCGCTGACACTGATGCTTCAGCGCCCGATGCATGCTCCGGTTAAAGCTGAGAAATTTGCTCCAAGGTAAAGTGTACTGATTGTTTGTGGTGGTTTGTGAGGTGGGTTTTTTGAAATGTCTGTAATGTGTTTTTGTTTTTTACTGTGAAAGGTATGCTGAAATACTTGAGGACTTGAAGAAGGACCTTGAAAGTCACGGTGGACCGCCTGATTGCATTGTAAGCACAAAATTTAGTTTAATTTAATTACTTACCACTTGGGTGTTGCATTACAATTTGCGAGCACAAAATTAATGATGCTATTGCAAATGAAGCATAGCGTTTAGAGAATTTGGTTAGGGAAATATTTGCAGGAAACATATTTGATCTTGGTTCTGCATAGGTATGCAATTTTTGTATTTTATGATTGTTGAGATTTTCTTATATATTGCTTTATATTATGTCGACACCTTTACAATTTAGTTTAATTTAATTACTTACCACTTGGGTGTTGCATTGCAATTTGCGAGCACAAAATTAATGATGCTATTGCAAAGAAGCATAGCGTTTAGAGAATTTGGTTAGGGAAATATTTGCAGGAAACATATTTGATCTTGGTTTTGCATAGGTATGCAATTTTTGTATTTTATGATTGTTGAGATTTTCTTATATATTGCTTTATATTATGTCGACACATTTACCCAAATATTACAGATTAATATAACTCTTCACAAAAGAAAAAAAAAAAAAACCATAAGCCTAACTATTTTACCCTTCATAGTCCACTAATTCACAAACCTTCATAACTTTAAATATATTTGAGAAACAAATCAAAAGACAAATACAATTTTTTGCCTAATCCATTGCAATTTTTAAGATACACCCAAAAAAGTCTTTCACACAATCTTAATTCTGTGCATCACATTTTGAATTTCAAACTTCCATATTTCATAACACACTTTTTATATATTACCTTCATAATCTAGAATACATATTGGAATACAATTAATAAATACGAAAAATAGGGGGAGAGAGTGAGGATGATGGTGTGATTTTACTTTCTCTGAGTGCAGCCCACCATAAATATTTGGGATTGTAGTCAATCAACATGGTTGTCGTTATGCTAATTTTAAAGTGCACCATGATATAAAAAAACTTGACTGATAATTTTCCTTCAAAATAAAATGAACCCTAATTTTTTCACACGTCTTTATTTTATCCTTATTTTTTTTTATACGATGAGTTCAACAGAATGGAGACAATCACTGAGTTCTTCACAATATCGCAATTATTTGGCTCGACGGTGCGAGGCATTTCGAGGAAAGCGACCAATGGTTGATAATGTTTGTGATGATCGAATTGAGGCGGACACCAGTAATAGAGATCAGTCATCCCCTGGTATTTTTTGTACGCTTAACTAACATTTATACATTTTTAGGGTTCTTATTTAAAATAAGTTTATATATTGTTTACACTATTAAGTAACATTTTTATTATTATTCTTCTTTAATTATAATTTTTTAAGCATGAAAAGTGAAATTAAAATTAATAATACTCAAGTGTAATCATCAATTGGATAGAACGAGTTGGCGATGAAGGCCCAAGTTCAAGAGTTATGTCAAATCATGAGAATGAAGGTCGATATGCTTCTACAATGCGTGTGAACCATATAACGCAGATGCCAAGTTCAAATACGGAAATCAATTTATTTGAACAGGTGGAGGATGAAGGCCCAAGCACAAGAGTTTTATCCAATTCTGGCAACAACATTGAGCAACCTCTTAGAAGACGTTTGACTCATATAAGACGAATGGCACGTTCGGGTACGTTGCGAATGGCAGACGAGGATAATCTAAATTCTGCTCCTAATGGTGGGTTATTGTTTACATTGTTTTTAGTTTGAATTACAATTCTTTCACTCAAAATTAAAAGTGAATTATTTAAAAGCAGAAGTGCCTAATGAAGCGACGAATCGTAATGCGGGACCAGGCAGCATTAGCGTACCTCGAGTTCAACGTATAGGCCAAGAGAAAGGAGAAATCATAATTGTGCTAGAGATTATTGTGAGAGCATGGAAGTCCCAGGATGCCAATTACCTATACCAACCATATGTTCAAAGTGCGCATCGCAATTATTTCATAATGAGACCTCCAATATGTGTTGTTGCAACGGAAAAGTTGCCTTGCCATGGATACCATCTCCGCCAGAAATGGTAACACTTTTAATAGACCAAACATCGGAGGCCGGGTAGACACTTTAGGTAAAATATTCGAGCCTACAATCATGTATTTGCCTTCACTTCAATGGGTGTCCATGTTGATGACAGAATTAATATTGGAGGACGTGGAATTTATACATTTCGAGCACAAGGATCTATATATCATGAAATTGGTAGTCTTCTACCAAGAGAAGGTAATAGACCGCGATTTCTACAAGCTTATATATATGATACCGAGCTTGCAATTGAAAATCGGTTGGCTGATAGTGATATTCTAGATAGAAGTGTGGTTGAAAAGATACAACGGATTCTTAATGAACATAATCCGTTCGCTCAGACATTACAACAGTTAGGGTGACACCCACAGTTGCCAAATTGCAAACTCATCTTAAAGGAGCAACCAGCAACCGGCCTCAATATAGTTTACCATCTGCATCTCAGGTCGCTGCAATTATAATAAGCGGAGATGAAGACACCAATCAAAATAGAAGAAATTTCATCGTTCAGACAGCTCAAGGGCAACTTATAAATGTCCAAGACACGGCTGGATTCTATGATCCTTTACAGTATCCGTTGTTATTGTCGTATGGATCATATGGATGGGATATTAATAGTCGTGACGATCGTGGAAGAGAACTATCGCCTTGCGACTATTATGCGTATATTTTACAGGTGCGTACAGAAATAAAAACCATCTAATTAATTTCAGGGAATTTTGAGATGTAAACCCAAACTTTGATTTTGCGGATACGCAAGGATGATCCATTAGTTCTACTTCGAGGGGGGCGTCTTTTACAACAGTACGTTGTGGATAATTACGTGAAAATTGAATCACACAGACTTAGATGGGTATGTTCCCATCAAACAACACTTCGAGCTGAACTTTACCAAGGCCTTCAGGACTCTCTAAATGCTGGTGAAAATAATGCAGGTATGGATCTCTCTCCACAATCATAACTAAATATTATCTACCATGTAAGGAGTGTGCAAAGTAATTACCAAACAAAAATTTTAATGCCCTAGGTAACATCGGTTGCAGAACCATTTTGCCATCATCATTTGTTGGAAGCCCACGTGACATGTATCAGCGGTACCAAGATGCAATGACTTTGGTCCAAAAATATGGGAAGCCTGATCTTTTCATCACAATGACATTGTGGATAAAGGGGTATTGGGCAAAGTTGTTGCACATGCTTATGTCATTGAATTTCAAAAGCGGGGCCTTCCTCATGTGCACATGCTTATTGTGTTAGATGAAAATGATAAGGTTCACAACCCAGATGATTATGACCGCATTGTTAGAGCTGAAATACCGGACGAAGATGGAGAGCCGCAACTTTACAATGCAGTGTTAAAACATATGATACATGGTCCATGTGGAGTACAAAACCAACATTCTCCATGCATGAAAAATGACAGATGTAAAAGAAGTTACCATAAATTCTTTGCACCCGTCACTATTCTAGGGAGTGATTCTTATCCAATTTATCGAAGACGAGGAGATCGCATGTCCGTCCCTCTAGATCGACGTGGAACTGTAATGGTTGATAACAGTTGGGTTATTCCATACAATCTGTGGTTGCTTTTAAAGTATGATTGTCACATCAATGTAGAAATATGTTGCAGTATAAAAAGTGTCAAGTACTTATATAAGTATGTTTACAAAGGACCAGACAGAGTCACCCTTGAAGTACAGCCAGATCCTATTAGAGACGAATTGAATAAGGCAATTTGTCGATGCAAGATGGATTTGTGCACCGGAAGCACTATGGCATATTTTCAAATTTACCATGAATAAGATATGCCCATCGGTGTGGCGATTACAAATACATCTTCCGAACATGCAACAAGTCCAATATCAAGCTAATGACACTATAACAAATATTTTGTCAAATGATGGATTATCAATGACAATGCTTACTGAATATTTCACTCTGAATCGTACGGATGTGGAAGCGAGAAGACATTTGTATCGAGAGATGCCCGAACACTATAGATGGATCAGTAAGGAGAAAATATGGACTAAACGAGTAGGCCTTCAAAGGGTTATTGGGAGGATAAACACAGTCTCACCTTCAGAAGGTGAGAAGTTTTATCTTCGCATCCTCCTTAATCATGTGAAAGGGACCAAGATTATTCGAGGATTTACGAACTGTTGATGATGTAATGTGTCCCACGTTTAAGCAAGCAGCCGAAAGACGGGGTTAGCCAATAAAATCTTATTTCTTGATTTTCAAATGATTTAAATCAGAATTTTTTTTTTTTTTAACTTTCTTAATGTTGTTGTGATTTTTGTGTGTAGGTTTATTAGAAGAAGATGGCAGTATTCAACAATGTTTGCATGAGGCCTCTACTATGAGGATGCCATCAGCTTTACGAAGATTATTCGTTACAATTTTGGTGTATTGTGAACCAACTGGTGTACGGAGATTATGGGACGAATTTTATCCATTCTTGATTGAAGATTATCCTTCTTCAAGAGACGTAAATGATGTGTTCGTCGTCAACAGACTCTTGTGTGATTTAAACGGACTACTGGAGCAGTTTAACAAAAACATTTCACAATACGATCTTTCCCAAATGACAAGTGATATCGAAACAAGCTCAATGGAGCCGAGATGTATTCAAGATGAAATGTTGATAAGCATTCCACAAGGGGACCTTGATGCAATTGAGCGTCCAAATGACGACCAAAAGTTTGCATTCAACACAATAATGGGCGTAGTTGACCGTCATGAAAATTCAATATTCTTTGTGGATGGTCCATGTGGAATTGGAAAAACTTACTTATATCGTGCATTGTTGGCAAACTTAAGGAGATTAGGTCTTATAGCATTGGCAACAGCAACATCTGGAATAGCGGCTACGATATTTCCGGGTGGGAGGACAACCCATTCTAGATTCAAGATTCAAGATTCCACTAAACCCTGATGCATCATCAACGTGCTCTATTAGTAAACAATCTGATCTTGCAAAATTGATACAAAGGACAACAGCAATCATTTGGGATGAAGCCACAATGGCGCATCGTCATGCCTTTGAAGCATTGGATGGAACTTTTAGAGATATATTAGATGTCGATTTACCGTTTGGGGGGAAGATAATGATCTTTGGTGGAGATTTTCGACAAGTTCTTCCCGTAGTTCCGAAAGGGACCAAAGCTGAACTAAGTCAAGCCAGTGTGGTGAAAGCATCATTTTGGTCTCAAATAAAGATTCTGAAACTCAAAGAAAATATGAGATCTAGAAATGATGAACACTTTTCTGAATTTTTACTTCGTGTTGGCAATGGGGAAGAACATGTGGTCAAGGATGACATGATTAAAATACCAGAAAATATGGTTGTATCGTGGGAAAGCGAGCAATCCATTAATCAACTGATTGCTGAGGTTTTCCCTAATTTGGAAGATCATGTATATGATGCGAGGTACATGGTGGAAAGAGCCTTAATAACCCCTACAAACGAAGTTGTTGACATGTTAAATGAAAAGATAATTGGTATCTTTCCAGGTATGGAAGAGACTTTGTATTCATTTGACAAGGTCGAGGACGACACAAGAAATTTGTATCAACCAGAATTTTTAAATGCAATAACGGTTGGTGGTTTGCCGCCACACAAATTGACGTTAAAGAGAGGTGCTCCAATCATGTTGCCACTACAAGAAAAACTGTAATAGACATCACTTTTTTAATATCAGTTTTTACATTAACCGATATCGTATAGTTTTAGATATCGATTAATTTTGTAGACGATGTCTAAACTCATTAACATATCACCATTTTTTTTTTCCGATATCTTAATTTTTCCCTGTTGATTAAGTTTTTTAAAAAACTGATATGTAAAAATCATATCTAATATCTATATTTCACAAAAAAAAAAACACGGGGGAATTTTTTCCCCTAACTTAAAAATTTTGGCCAAGTGTTCCAACCTCAGTCACGATATCCACACACACAGATTCCCTTCTATGCAGACATCTCCTTCTAGCTCTCTCACCCTCTCAAACACAAACTGAGACACACACTCGATCGCCGCCATTCTCGATCTCTTTCTCTCTCGCGTCTCGTTCTCACTCAGACCTTGCCATCGAAGTCGAAGTTGCCGTCGGCGGTCAAGTACGAACTATCTCATCCTCCTGGGTTGCGGCGTCAAAAGGTAAGTTCAGTCTCATCTCTCCTGGGTTCTCTCTTTATCTCTGTCCTCTTCTCTCTATCTCTCTGTCCTCTTCTCTCTTGTTGTTGTTTAGGTTTTTCTTCAAATTAGGGATTTTCTTGGTTTTCAATTTCTCGAAATTAGGGGTTTTCAATTTCTCGAAATTAGGGGTTTTCTTGGTTTTCAATTTCTCTCTATTTGGAACAGGATATTGTCACGTATTTAATTCACTAGGAGGATATGTTACTGAGAAAGATTTGCTAGGAAACTATCTTGCTATGTTTACTAGTTTTGTTCTCAGGGATTTGTATTTTGACTTTGTGCTGGGATATGGCCTTTCCCAAAAGTAGCTAATCGGAGCCAAGAAAATAGTAGAAATTGTCAATCTATATGTAATGAGAACCAAGTGGTTCATTCCCTCATCAAGCACTTTCTTGAGCAGAATATTCACTATGGCGAAGACGAAATCGATTGCTACCATAGCAATAAAAGGCTTCCATTCATCACAGCCCTTCATCTCTGCCATTCAATTCAGCACACTCTAGGAGTCAAGACTAGAACCTCTCCCATCACTTTCCTGGAAAACAAGAGACAATACACAGAGACATGAGCTAAGCTCCATTGGACAGAAATTGACGACGTCGTTTTGAAGAGAAGAAGATGAACACAGACATTACTGCGTCGGAGAAGCCAGAGTACCCGGTCTTTGATCGGAACCTTCCATTCACCAAAGTGGTCGGCAACTTCAGCACCCTCGACTACCTCTGCTTCGCCACCATCACCGCTGTGTCTGTCACCGTAGGCTACCTCTCCGATCTCTCTTTCTCTCACCCTTTTTCTATTTCTTGTTTGTTTTTTTCAAATAAAGTAGTAACTTTTGTAAATGATTTTTATTTTATTTAATTTGTGCAATAATTATAGGGATTAAGCCAGGGATTAAAGGGCCGTCAATGGTGACCGGAGGTCTGATTGGGGTGATGGGCTGGTTCATGTACGCTTACCAGAACTCGGCGGGTCGCATCATGGGCTTCTTCCCCAACGATGATGAGGTAGCCCGTTACAAGAAATGAAATGAAATCAATCTTACTTTTTTTAGTGTTTTTTTTTTTTTTAATAATCAGACTGTTCCTTTTTTGTACTCTGAATTTATTGATGGGTTTGTGGATTCCAAGTCAATGCTGTGATTTAGGTGTGAAAAATGTCATTCAACTGATAATAAAATGTTGTTATGAGCTCCTTATTCTGAAATTCTATGCAAGTAATCGAATATTTTGTTTTGTGGTGTTAGCTCTCAACAATGTGGTCTTGTTAGTGCTTTTCTCATGCTTCTTCGTGACTTGGTTCTAATTATCGACTTACTTCTTTTTGCATTATCTGTTAGCTTATGGCTTAGCTTAGCAGCACTCTCAGTGGATTCATTTAGTCAATTGGGTCAAACTTAGTATGTAGTTTCCAGAGCTTTGTCTCCCTTTAATTTGTGTGATTATTGCTTAAGAATCTGAGAAATTTGAGTAAATTGATGATGATGCTGATGAGAATCTGAGTTTTAATGGTTTCTATAGACTTTTAAGGTTTTGAAGGTTAGGAATTTTATGCAAAAAATGAAAAACTCAGATTTAATTGGGGAAATGAATATTTCACTTTTATTGTGGTTCTTGTTGTGAGTTTTAGAACTATGGAACACGGACATCTGAAAACAGAAAAAACACAATTGTTTAAAATAGTGTAGGGGTTGAGCTATAATTTAGTTTTCTCTCCTAATGAACTGAGCTATAATTATATTGGGTAGGAACCGTAAGATGGTTTCAGATATGTGGAAAAATTGAGCTGTACACCTTGGACTCAAAAATTGAGAGAGAGAGAGAGATATATATATATATATAGTCCTCTCTTATCAAGAAAAAGAAAGTTTCTTTGCTGGTGGGTCTGAGAAAGTTTGTCTTGTAAGGTTTTTGAGGGTGTGGGGAAGAAGATTATTGGGTGGGGATGGCAACATTTGCAGGGACTACCCAGAAGTGCTAGGCACGTGAGAAGACTGTCTACTTGGTTGATCAGCTCACTGCTGACAACTAATTCTACAAAATTAATATCCTCTATTGATCAAACTTTTTTGTGGAACAAATATCTTACATTCTTTAAGTTACTGAACTTTCTGTATGAAACATAATATATCAGGAAGGTGTCACCCTTGAAATAGCAGAGGCTGTAGTAGGAGCTTTGAATGGTGAACTTTCTGCAACTGCTGTCAATGCTCCCATGGTCCTTGCTGAGGTATGTGATGCATGGTACATCATTCCCATTAACCAATGAATTATAGTAATTCATACCAAAAGATTAAGCTGAAACATGGTTCATGTCGATCCTTAGATTGTGTCAGAGCTGGCTCCACTCTTATAATGGATTATATGGTTTCCAGTGATCCATCTGCTATTATTATTATTTTTTTTAATTTGGATTTTATGTCTTTATATTTTTATTTCCCATTAGTTATAATGAATTTTTGTCTGCCATTAGTTCTTGCCTGATTTGGTTTGCTATTGCCAGGACAGTTGTTTGGAAGTGTTGTATAAAAATAATGGACTCAATTTCTGCCTTCAATAGCTATGATTTTGCATCTGGAAGTTGGGCTAATTTTTTTTTTTTGTTGGTATAATGGGGGTTGAGAAGCTAATTCATGACTTCTGTTTTGTAAAGTTCAAAATATTGTGTTGGAGAGCTAATTCACTTTCTTTTCTTACAACTGACTGACTTGGAGAGGTCTAACAGTCTAAAAAAATTGTGGTTCCTTCTTCCATTTTGTGAAATATATTGACAGTCCTTAAGTCCTATCATAGAATATTCCCTTTCTGTCCAATGTGTAATCAATGGGTTTGGTCAAGGGATCTTTCTGATTTTACTCAACAACCATGGTCCAAATCTGTAAGCTCGTACTCACAGGGAAATTTGGAGACAATTATGTCATGAATCTGTGTAAGTTTTGGACAAATTTGTGCTAAGATAAGGGTGGGGGGTCCTTTTGGCTTTACAAATAAGAAAGCTTGCTTATGCATGACATATCATTCACTACTATGATGTCCTTTTGAGGCACGGTGACCAAATGTTTGTCATATCCCAAACTTAAATGAGTCAAGTTAAATCAATCATTTAACAAAAAAGAAAAGAAAATTGCAATCGTGGCTGATCTGGGAACTTTGATGCTCCAATGCGCATATCCTGTGGCATTTCAGGTTTAGAAAAAAATCAAGGGTTGGATAACTTGCCTTAAAAAGGTGGACCTCGTTTATATTATATCCACTGCATGGCTCTTGATAGTGGCTCATACTGACAGGCTTGCATATGCATCACTTAAATATACCTTTTCCTTTGTCTTTTCCTTTTTAATTTAATTTATTCCTACATTTGTGCTCTTGAGAATAACTTAAAAAGTATGCATGCACACAATTAAGAGTAGATAAAATTTGTATGATGGCAATAGAAATCACAATTCTCCAATTTTGTTTGGTAGGTGATTTTTTATTTTATTTTATGGATATTAACTTATTTATTAATGTTGAAAAATCTAGTGCTGCAGTTCTTGAAATGGTGATTATCTTTGGTGATGTCTCATTTGTTTTAGCCAAGAGGTGGTAACAATGTCACAGATGGTCCCTGAGTTAATATGGAAATTGTACTACTTGGACAAGTAAATATGAATCCTTTCTGTGCTTAACAAATGAAAGAAATTATTTCATTTCTTTTTCTTTCCCTTAATCCTTTGTTTCAGTTAAATGTAGAAGTTTAGCATTAATTGTGTCATGTTTGGAGTAAATCTTTTTTTGTTTGTTATTGTTTTAATCTTGAAGTGAGCCTTTTTCTCTTATTCCATTGCAGATATGTAAATGATGGGAGACCCTTCTGGCAATATATAGCCAGTTCTTCCACTGGCTGCTCAGATTCTCAGTACTTTGAAGAACTTTATAACTACTATACAACTGACGAGGTTGGGTGATCTATAAGTACCATTTTTTGTATGACATGTAGAAGTGTGAATTTGGTTATGATATTTTCTCTGTTTTTTTTCCATAGGCTTGGCACCTCTGTGATCCTGAAGTTGAGAAAGTATTCGAAGCTCTAAGAAAAGCAGGTGTCAAAGTAGCTGTTGTCTCAAATTTTGATACCCAATTAAGACCACTTTTGCAGGCTCTAGAGATGCAGGCTGTGATGCTTGGCTTTGGGGAACTGATGTTCACTCCTTTAAGGAGGTACGTTCTCATCACATCTCTACTACACTATGGGATGTTTGGGTAAGGGTGTTTACGATGTGTAATTTACAATGTCCTAAAAAACCTCTAGGAACATGGGCCTATCATAGGTCATATTCTTACACTTCAGGTTATTACTATGCCATAATTTCAGCCTCAGTTGAGATGCAATTTTCTTATGTTTTTCCTTGTTTTCAGTGCAATCATACATGTCACTCCCCCTATCACTCTCTTATTTTTTCAACTCTGTAAGTTTGTAGTGGTGACCCCAAGATGGACTCTCTACTCTCCTATCTCAATTTCAATATATTCAAGGTGGGATGGTGCTGTTGGTGTTAGTATATTGAAGAACAAAATTGGCAAATAGGTCACACACCACATTTTGTAATGCAAGGTGTCCAACTTCAGTATTTTCTAATTTCCTTTCATATGAAGATTGACGAACTCTAGGCTGATGGTTTGTGAAATGTAGGCCATCTGAATCATATATATGTGCAGCCATCTAAATTCAATACTTGCTGCAATCTTATTAATGCTGAATCATATATATGTGCAGCCATATAAATTCAATACTTGCTGCAATCGTATTAATGCTGAATCATATATATGTGCAGCCATATAAATTCAATACTTGCTGCAATCTTATTAATGCTTTTGGCCTATATTTTCTTAATGCCCTTTGGGATCTTTGCTGAATGCACTTTTCAATACTTTGGGATCCTTGCTCATATAGATTTATTAATTAATGCACTTTTCTTTCTTGTTTTCAGTGGAGTAACCTGAAGAGCAAGAGGAGCAGTTACACACGGGAACAAATAGATGAAGTCCGGGTTGAATGGGGAGATTATGTTTCCATGAATTTTATTTAGTAGTCACATGCATGTTTTTGGTACCTTTTTGAGCATTTTGTTGTAGATATGAAGATATATACTAGCTAGTTCACATTCAAATCTTTTGTATAGGCATAATTTAGGCCTAGCTGAATTGCACTGTCATGCCTTCATTATTTTTGTACATGTTGGCATGTGTTTAATTAGGATCTAGCTAGCTAAAGATGGATAGTGATTTTGGGGTATACATGATGAGGGCTATCCATAAATCTATATGGATTTGTAATCTTATTTTGTTAACTTCATTACTGAGTTTGGATGTTGGATTCATTTACATGAATGGAAGAATTTAAGTTGGATTACTTTAGAAGCTTAGTAATTGTTGCGTGGATGCATATTTACCAATTAATTTTTATCAATATCATAAGCCTATTGCATATCAGATTATGTAAAAATGCAACGATAAGGAATGAAGTTTCAACACATTTAAAAAACAAAAAACCGATATCTAAAAAATACTTTTATATCAGATTTTAAGTACAAATCCGATATGTTATACATATTTTATATCCGATTTTAAGTACAAAACGGATATGTTATACACCTTTTATATCCGATTTTAAGTACAAAACCGATATGTTATACACCTTTTATATCATATTTTAAGTACAAAACCGATATGTTATACACCTTTTATATCCGATTTTAAGTACAAAACCGATATTGAATACACATTTTATATCCGATTTTAAGTACCAAACCGATATTGAATACACCTTTTATATCTGATTTTAAGTACAAAACCGATATATTATACTCATTTTATATCTGATTTTAAGTACCAATACGATATTAAATACATTTTTTATATCGGTTTCAAAATTACTAATGATATCATAAGTATCTTACATATCGGTATGCAATTTTTAAGATATCAGAAATGATTAATATCTTATAACAATGGTGGTGTATCATATCAGATTATCAAACAAATACGATATCTAATATAGTATAGACATCAGTGTATAACCGATATGTAATATGGGAGAATAGATATCAGCACTCAATATATCGGTTGGAAACCTAAATAGATATCGGTTTATCACTGATATATATTAAGGTTTTTCTTGTAGTGCTAAGGAATATTGATCCGAAATTGGGATTGTGTAATGGTACCAGATTATTGTTCCGTGGTTCTTACCAAAACCTCATTGACGCTGAAATTCTAACTGGGCAATTTGCGGGAACTAGAGTTTTTCTACCAAGAATTCCTCTAAAGAATGCAGAGACTGCTGGACTCCCATTCGAATTGACAAGGAAGCAGTTTCCAGTTAAATTGAGTTTCTCCTTGACTATAAACAAATCTCAAGGTCAGACAATACCACACGTAGGTATTTATCTTCCAGATCATGTTTTCAGTCATGGACAATTATATGTGGCTTTATCGAGAGGGGTTTCAAGGTCAACAACTAAGGTTCAAGTAAAAAAAGGCTCAATAGTCGGTGAAAGTGGCATTTTTACCAGAAATGTGGTGTACAAAGAAGTTTTGCTCCAACACGATATCGTATGACGTGTCTCTCATAAGCAACCTAATCGTATGGATTAGGGTGGTTTTCCCTACAACTTTATTGCTCATTTGCACATATATTTTGAGAACTATTTCAATAAATTTAGTAATTGCATTCTCAGTTAATCCATGCCTCAAAAAGTGATAACATTTACTACAAAGTGCGACGACAATTTGGTCAGAAGGGAAAATCCGGCCTCTCGCATGTATTACTTGAGATGAACCCGATACTTAAACTCATAACAACAACTATTGTAACAAATTAACGGTGTATGCGTAAAAAATTTGATGCCAATCTAAAAAAAAAATAAAACATTCTCACACTAGAAACAAAACAACTTCAAAGGTGCACATTAATAAATAGAATATATGCCCAAAAATTAACGTATGCGCAATAGAAAGAGCCGCTTTGCACTCGCGAGAGCGAGTGCGGAGAGGCTAGTTTAACTAAAATAAACTCCTCAGTATCCAAATGCCACCTCGAGTTGACTTGCTAAAATTTCGACCAAAAAAAAAAAGACTTACTAAAATATATTTATGGACAATTCTTGGGTCACTTCCAGCCTTCCAGGGTGTACCTTAGTTCATAACTTCATATACACCCTAACGGGTATAAATCAATAGTAAATTTACACATGTATATATATATATATATATTTTTTTTTTAGAAAGACACATGTCTTTTTTAAAAGAAAATTTAATAAAATAGTTAATATTTGGGCCAAAGTTCACTTTTAGTTCCATTAATTTGAGCTGAGTTTCACTTTGGTCCATACAATTTCAATTATTATGATTTTGGTCCTGTAATTTACAAATCGTTACAATTCAAAGACATATTAATATTTTTGTTCATTAAATCGTCAAATTTGATGTGCTTTAGATCATGTACTTTACAAAC
This sequence comes from Dryas octopetala, assembly GCF_963921425.1. NCBI lineage: Eukaryota > Viridiplantae > Streptophyta > Magnoliopsida > Rosales > Rosaceae > Dryas > Dryas octopetala. Next base: position 13,400,991 of record NC_141371.1, read on the forward strand.
CATTTTGATTTTGGTCATGTACTTTACATATGAGTAATGCTATTTTGACAAAATTAAGTGACCAAAATGAAAGGGATCAAATGAGGTGTTACTTGGGGAGGTGGTCTTCATCTCCATATGGTCTTCATCTTCACATCTCCCCAAGTGACACCTCATTTCGTCCCTCTCATTTTGTCACTTAATTTGGTCCAAATAGCATTACTCTTTACATATATATCGTTAGCTATTCAATGACTAAGTTAACGAATTAATGGTAAAAAAATGCTAATGTGTTCTTGAATTGCAACAATATGTAAATACAATTATCAAAATTAGAACAATTCAAACTACAGGGATGAAAGTGGAACCTAACTCAAACTACAAGGACTAAAAGTGAAATTTAGCCTAATATTTATTACCCCTATTTATACTGTAGTTAATGTCATAGCCTCCTGTCATGACTGTAGTTAATTTATAACCTCAATAATCAACTGATTGCTGAGGTTTTGAGGTACATGGTGGAAAGAGCCTTAATAACCCCTACAAACGAAGTTGTTGACATGTTGAATGAAAAGATAATTGGTATCTTTCCAGGTATGGAAGAGACTTTGTATTCATTTGACAAGGTCGAGGACGACACAAGGAACTTGTATCAACCAGAATTTTTAAATGCAATAACGGTTGGTGGTTTGCCACCACACAAATTGACGTTAAAGAGAGGTGCTCCAATCATGTTGCTAAGGAATATTGATCCGAAATTGGGATTGTGTAATGGTACCAGATTATTATGCCGTGGTTCTTACCAAAACCTCATTGACGCTGAAATTCTAACTGGGCAATTTGCGGGAACTAGAGTTTTTCTACCAAGAATTCCTCTAAAGAATGCAGAGACTGCTGGACTCCCATTCGAATTGACAAGGAAGCAGTTTCCAGTTAAATTGAGTTTCTCCTTGACTATAAACAAATCTCAAGGTCAGACAATACCACACGTAGGTATTTATCTTCCAGATCATGTTTTCAGTCATGGGCAGTTATATGTGGCTTTATCGAGAGGGGTTTCAAGGTCAACAACTAAGGTTCAAGTAAAAAAAGGCTCAATAGCCGGTGAAAGTGGTATTTTTACCAGAAATGTGGTGTACAAAGAAGTTTTGCTCCAACCCGATAACGTATGACGTGTCTCTCATAAGCAACCTAATCTTATGGATTAGGGTGGTTTTCCCTACAACTTTATTGCTCATTTGCACATATATTTTGAGAACTATTTGAATAAATTTAGTAATTGCATTCTCAGTTAATCCATGCCTCAAAAAGTGATAACATTTACTACAAAGTGCGACGACAATTTGGTCAGAAGAGAAAAGCCGGCCTCTCGCATGTATTACTTGAGATGAACCTGATACTTAGACTCATAATAACAACTATTGTAACAAATCAACGGTGTATGCGTAAAAAATTTCATGCCAATCTAAAAAAAAATGAAACATTCTCACACTAGAAACAAAAAAACATCAAAGGTGTACATTAATAAATAGAATGTATGCCCAAAAATTAACGTATGCGCAATAGAAAGAGCCACTTCGCACTCGCGAGAGCGAGTGCGGAGAGGCTAGTTTAATTAATATATCCAACTCAATTAACTAATTATGTAATTAAATCCAACTTTAGACATGGTTAATTAATTTAATCAATCTAACTTAACTAATTAATCATACATAATAACCTTAAAGAGAAAGTAAAGATTAAACACATGGTTGTAGACCCTCTTATCTTAATCTCCACAAATAGAATTGCTAAAACACAAAGCTCAAGAGTCTTACCCAAAGACCTTACCTAAGCGAGCAAAAAATTCGGCAGAGTCTCCCTATAAATTGCCGAAATTATTTGATTGTGATGTTCCTGGGTGCAAAATCCTTATGGGCACCCAATGGAACAACCCGATCAAATATTTTAAACTAAGAGACTCCCAACAAGTGGTTTGTCTCAAGGCCAAAAGCTTTGTAGAAAGAGAAGCTCTCAACTCTCACAAAACTCTCAGCTGAAATGTGAAGAGAAGTGAGAGACAAGGGTTTTTATTTATAGGCACATGAAGTTTAACTAAGCTTCCAATGTGGGATAGTTACACAAAAGCATACTAACAAGAGAGTGAAACCGAACCGGGTCTAGGGGTTAAATGGGTTGAAGAAACGGGTAGAAAATGCGGGTTAACGGGCTGGTCCGGCTGGGGTCAAATCGGGTCGACATGCGGGTCAAAAGCCCACCCGGCAGTGACCATGTTGCCTACGAGATGAATGGCTGAGATTGGGAAAGGCGTTAATGAGCTCCAACACTCAAGATTAAAACGTGGGTTTTAATTCCTTGTGGTGCAGCGCACCACTTCCCTAGTACGCTTGCTGAGTTAGCGCCATTGGGCGCTTCGTCAGATGCGTTGGGCCAATTGCTAGGGGTGGGCATCAACTCATTCGAGCCGACACTTCAACCAACTCGCCGACCAAATCACCCGTAGCCGACCTAACCCGATAGACGTCGGCTCGGGCTCGGGTTCTCGTCATCCACTAATTGTCGGCACCCGAGCCGACCTGCCAGGTGAGAGAGATAGAGAGATCCAGGCGAGAGAGAGAGAGAGAGAGAGAGAGAGAGAGAGAGAGAGAGAGAGAGAGAGAGACATAGAGAGAGAGAGAGAGAGAAAGATCCAGGAGAGAGGGAGAGAGATCCAAGTGAGAGGAAGAGAGATCCAAGCGAGAAAGACAGAGAGATCCAAGCGAGAAAGACAAAGACCCATGTGACTAGGCGAGCGAGAGAGAGGAAGAGTGGCAGCGGCTGCCATTTTTTCCGGCGAGAGAGAGAAGCCTTGTCGGCTTAACCCGTCTCTGACATGCTCCAACTGTTAACCTAATAGACGATGGCCCTCTCCGATCGATGGTTGTGCGGGCAGTGGTGGTTTGAGGTACACGTGCGCTGTCAGTCCCAGTCAGCATCCTTTTTTTTTTTTTTTCTAATTCTCCAAACTTCATAAATTCAGCAAACATCCGACCTTCGAAAAATCCTACAAACTCATGAGGCTGCGTACTAATTATCTGAGGTTTCAAAACATTATTTTGATCTCCAGAATTTCTATGAAAAATTCAACTTCTCCAAGTAAAATTTCAAAAAATCAAATAATAGCCTAAAATAATTACCCAACTTAAAAAATTCGTAACTCCTTCTTCCGAATTCCAATTTCAACAAACCTCACACCGTTAAACTTAGAAAAACAAGCTCTACGCTACCAAGGTCTAACCTTAGTCACTTGGTATTCAGAAAAATTCGTCAACTCTGAGGAAAAAAACTTAATTTCTAAATTAAATAGAAAAATAAAATATTGGAAATTCTAGGGTGTCACAACTTTTTAGTGCTTATGTTTATTTTCTTCTTTTTACACTATACTAGAATGAAATTACTGCATTTCTTACAAATGATTAATGTAACCTAAATTTATGGTAATTGATTGAAAACATAAGCAAAATGCATATTTTCTCACAGAAATGCACTTTTTTTTTATTAAAGAAATTTTATTGAAGAAGACTAATGAGAATTACAATCAGTCTGAACTAGTCTGAAGTTGTTGAGGCTGTTGAGCTAACCAAAGTGGAGCTTCCCCTACCCAACTAGATAATCGCCCACAATGTAAGGCAAACCTAGCTAAAGCATGAGCAGCCCCATTACAAACCAGAGAAACATAAGCACAACTAGCTCCTAGAAAATTACCCCAAACTCGTTTAGTCTCCTCCAAAAGGTGCCCATCTTGCGCCAAGTCCTCTTCAGCCCATTGAAGTCGAGAGACAATCCCTTGAGCATCAGATTCCAAATGGGACAAAGACAACCCCTGACCAAGAACAAAACAAAGCCGTGAGCAGGAGCTTGCCATTCCCCACTCTGCTGCACCCCATGCTGCTGCTTGGGAGCTACATTTGCACTGGAGAACTCGTCAAAAAGCTGCATAGCACGTTGTCACGGGCCGACTTTTCAAGGCTAAAGACGGACCGTGCGGCACTTGCTAATCTTCTCCTGAGTAGCAAGTCAGCCAAGTGAGTACCTCGTAGGCAACACAACCCACACGATATATTAGCTTTGTGCTAGCACCAAGCAAGCAACAAATAACATTCACACAAACAATAGCAAATGGAAAAGCTCACAGTGCAACAGAAGATTGAATGAATATGCTTCTTATATTGATGGCAAGAGAGTACAGGGGCTCAAGGTGCATGCTCTTACCTATGCCAGTGATCTAGCCCAGCATTCCACCGACTAGTCACCCCCCTGTAAAGAGCATTCTGAGCCAAATTGAACTTTACACCAAGGAACATCAAAATGTTTGAGGAGTCATAATACATAATTCCCTAAAAATACATAATTTGCTAATTACAGAAATACCCTTGCCCACAAGCAAGCGGCCAAGGCTTAACTAATGACCTTGGGCAAGCAAGCATTGCGGCATACAAAAGCAACCCCTAACACCCTCCCCCACTTAAGCTGTCGGCGTCCTCGACGACTGTGTGGCGCGGAATTCTTCGATCTTCTGCTTGAATGACTGCAAGTCTCCTTCCTTCTCCCAGCTTGTCTCTTCGTCTCCTAGTCCCTTCCATTTGACAAGGAATTCCAAACGCGGACGTCTGGCCACCACCACCATTCTGTCTGCTAGGATTTCTTCAACTTCTTTTGGCTTCGGAGGCGTGACGTCGACTTCGGCTCTTGCTGGTTGGTTGCGCGCTGGATCTGCTGGATCTGGCTGATACGGCTTCAAGTTGCTGACGTGGAAGACGGGATGCACCTTCATCCAGGAGGGAACGTCGATCTTGTAGGAAACTTTGCCGACTTTGGAGATGACTGGAAATGGCCCTTCATACTTGCGGAGGAGTCTTCGGTCTTGGTTGCGGAGGACTCGGAGTTGTTCTGGCATCAACTTGAATAGGACTTGATCTCCCACTTGGAATTCTAAGGGTCGACGCCCGCGGTCTGCCCACTTCTTCATTCGGCTCGAAGCTTTTTCCAAGTAGGCTCTGGCAATCTCAGAATTAATCTTCCACTCTTTCGTGAAGTTGAAGGCCCTGGGATTCTTTCCTCTGTAAGTCTCATCTACAGTGTGCGGCAGCAGGGGTTGTTGTCCGGTTACAATCTCGAACGGGCTCCTGTTGGTTGATGAGCTCTTCTTGGAGTTGAAGCAGAATTGTGCAATGTCTAGCAGCTGCACCCAATTCTTCTGGTTGGCATTTACAAAATGGCGCAGGTATTCTTCTAGGAGCCCATTGAATCTTTCAGTTTGGCCATCTGTCTGTGGGTGATAGCTCGAAGAGATGTTTAGTTGAGAACCAAGTAAACTAAAGAGTTCTGACCAAAACGTACCTGTGAACCTGGCATCTCTGTCACTTACAATGTTTTTGGGTACACCCCAATACTTCACCACATACTTAAAGAATAAGCGAGCTGTCTCCTCTGCCGGGCAAGACTTTGGAGTCGGGATAAATGTTGCGTACTTTGAAAATCTATCCACTACCACTAGAATGCAACTAAGGTCCTTAACCTTCGGGAGACTAGTAATGAAATCCAATGAGACACTCTCCCAAGGTCTGGTAGGGACAGGTAATGGCTCCAACAATCCCGGAGTCTTCTGCTTCTCGATCTTGTCTTGCTGACAGATAAGGCAAGTTCTTGTGTACTCTATCACGTCATCTCGCATTTGGGGCCAGTAATAGCCCTGTTTCAAGAGAGCATGTGTCCGCTGCCAGCCAGGGTGGCCTGCCCATAATGTATCATGGCATTCTTGTAGCAGCGTCCTGCGTAACCCATCAGCTTTCGGAACAAACAACCTGCCACCCTTTGTCCACAGCAACTGATCTTCCACCCAAAATCGGCGAGTCTTCCCTTCACCCGCGAGCTTCATAATTGCTTGGGCAACTGGATCTTTATCCAAACTTCCCCGGATACGCTCTCGCACTGATGTAGCCACCGTGCTACCCGACAAGGCTGCGAGTGCACGCAGTGCTGCGAGCTCAGCTTTTCTGCTTAAGGCATCTGCTACTTGATTGGTATTACCTGCTTTATGTTCAAAAGTGAAATCAAACTCCGCCAGGAACTCCTGCCAGCGAGCTTGTTTAGGAGTCAACTTAGGTTGCGTCAAGAAATGACTAACAGCCGAGTTGTCCGTCTTCACCACAAATCTAGATCCCAGCAGATAATGTCTCCAAGTCCTCAGGCAATGAATTACTGCCAAAAGTTCCTTCTCTTGCGCCGTGTACTTCCTCTCGGTCTCCGCCAGTTTGTGGCTTTCATAGGCAATGGGATGGCCTTCTTGTAGTAACACTCCTCCAAGTGCAAAGTCTGAGGCATCCGTTTGTACTTCGAAAGGTTTTGTCACGTCTGGGAGGGCCAGAACTGGATCATTCATCATGGTCTTCTTGATGTCTTCGAACGCCCTTTGACACTGATCATTCCAAACCCACCCTACCCCCTTTTTCAACAACTCAGTTAAGGGTGTAGTTCTCCTCGAATAGCCCTCCACGAATCGCCGATAGTAGTTGGCTAATCCGAGAAATGATCGAAGCTCTTTCACATTTCGAGGTGTCTGCCAATCTTGAATAGCCCTCACTTTCTCCATGTCCATCCTGATACGACCACGTTCTATAATGTGGCCTAGGAACTTGATACTTACTTGAGCAAATGAACACTTCTCTTTCTTCACAAATAGTTGGTTGTCCCGTAACTTTTGGAACACTTTCTTCAAATGCTCTCGGTGTTCTTCTAAGGTTGAGCTATAAACCACAATGTCATCGAGATAGACCACCACGAACTTGTCCAGGTAGTCATGAAAGACTTGGTTCATAAGAGTACAGAAGGTGGCTGGCGCATTAGTCAACCCGAATGGCATCACCATGAACTCAAAAGCTCCATAACGGGTGACACAAGTGGTCTTCGGCTCATCTCCTTCAGCAATCCGTACTTGATAATACCCCGACCTGAGATCCAACTTCGTGAAGTATTTGGCGTTGCTCAACTGATCAAATAGGTCGGCAATCAAGGGAATGGGATACTTGTTGCGCACCGTCACTTTGTTGAGGGCTCGATAGTCCACACATAGTCTGAGACTTCCATCCTGCTTCTTTTGAAATAGAACTGGTGCTCCGAATGGTGCCTTGGAAGGCCTAATGAACCCAGCTTCCAGTAACTCATTTAACTGTCTCCTCAATTCGGCCAACTCAGGAGGGGCCATTCGGTAGGGTGCTCTCGCAGGTGGCTTCACCCCAGGGAAGAGTTCAATCTCATGGTCTATACTTCTTCTTGGTGGTAGGGATCTTGGAAGCTCATTGGGCATCACATCTTGGTAATTCTTCAAGACTTCTTCAACCTCTGGGGGCACTTGTTCATCATTCATTTCACCTTTCACTATCGGGACTATCACATAGGATGGCTCTTCGCGCTTTACCCCTTTCTTGAATTGCATGGCAGACAGGAGTCGGGGTTCACAAGGCTTCTTTATCGTTGCTTGGACCACACTAGGTTTCTCGTCCATGATTAGTAAGTTATGTGCGGCGGGGATGGGAATGGCCTTCTTCTCCAACAGGAACTCCATCCCGAGTATGACATCGAAGTCATCCATTTGAACCGCCACGAGGTCTGTTTGTCCTTCCCACGACCCAAGCTTGATTTGTACCTGTTTGGCCACGCCGGTTGTCGGCAATGCTTCAGAATTCACCGCTTTCATGCGCCCAACATCCTTCTCTAACTTTAGGCCCAATCGTTGGGCTTCTCCTTTGGAGATAAAGTTATGGGTGGCACCTGTGTCAACCATCACACTTCGGGCGGCTTTGCCATTCAAGGTTGCCTCCACGAACATAAGACCCTTTTCGGGGATCTTCTTGGGATCAACCATCTGTTTCTTCATAGCTCCCAAAAATCTCAGAGCTCCCATGTGGCCGGGTTCTGCCTCCTGCTCCTGCTCCTCACCTGTTTCCTGCGAATGAATAGAAGCTTGCAAAGCATTTAGTGCAGATTTATGAGGACATTCAGCCACTCTATGTGGCCCATTACATAAAAAGCAAGCAAGAGGTTTAGGTTTGAAGCCAGCTTGGTTTTGTGGTCGAGACGGGGCCGAGTCTCGAAAATTTGTGTTCCTTCTTTCGTTTCCTCCCTGGTTAGCAGGTCTCATCTCTGCTCCCCCACTTTTATTTTGGTTGGGCCTGAAGGACTTGTAGTTGTTCCCACTAGAGGAGGTTTGGTTCCTCCTACTAGAGGAGTCGTCATAAGTGTAGTCTGTCAGGCGTTCTGCAGCAGCCTGGGCGGAAGGCAAATCTCCGATTCTTTGTCTCTGTAACTCTGTTCTGGCCCATGGCTTCAATCCTTCCAGGAAATAGAATAGCTTGTCTTTTTCGGACATGTCTTGAATATCTAGCATCAAGGCTGAAAACTTCTTTACATAGTCCCTGACGGTGCCTGTTTGTTTGAGCTCTCTCAATTGCCGCCGAGCAATGTACTCGACATTCTCAGGAAAGAATTGAGTCTTGAGCTCTTTACGTAGATCTTCCCAGGTGTTGATGGTGCACCTCCCGTTCCGAATGTCGTCATATTTGGTCCTCCACCAAAGTTTTGCATCGCCAGTAAGATACATCGTGGCTATGCTCACTTTACTCTCCTCTGAGTCTGCCTTCACTGCTCTAAAATATTGTTCCATGTCGAACAGGAAGTTCTCAAGTTCCTTCGCGTCCCGTGCCCCCCCGTAGGCTTGGGGTTCGGGCACCTTCACTCTGGCGTAGCCCACTCCTTGTGTGACTGGGGCCTCATTCCCCACTGCCCGCATAGTAAGATTGAGCTTGTTGTTCATATCTCCAAGCTCTATCTTGATGGCCTTAATCGCATCGCGAAAATCTTCCGTCAATTCATTGACAGTTTTTGAAAGCTCTTGAATTGTGTTGTCCATCGTTCCCATTCGCTCATCGAAGGGAGCTGAACTCGCACTGCTTGATGGACTCTTGCCTCGTTCCAAGGCGCCTACCCTTTCAGCCAAGCTCTCTAGTTCTCCAACCTTTTCAACGAGCCCGGGTAGGTTGTAACTTCTTATTTCTTCGGTGAGGTCTCCCAAGCTATCTGGAAGCCCAGCAAGTTCACCCAACCGACTATCGATCCACTCAAAATGTTGTGTATTCGTCATACGGGACATCTTGTATGATTTGTAGTAACCACGCTCTGATACCAACTGTCACGGGCCGACTTTTCAAGGCTAAAGACGGACCGTGCGGCACTTGCTAATCTTCTCCTGAGTAGCAAGTCAGCCAAGTGAGTACCTCGTAGGCAACACAACCCACACGATATATTAGCTTTGTGCTAGCACCAAGCAAGCAACAAATAACATTCACACAAACAATAGCAAATGGAAAAGCTCACAGTGCAACAGAAGATTGAATGAATATGCTTCTTATATTGATGGCAAGAGAGTACAGGGGCTCAAGGTGCATGCTCTTACCTATGCCAGTGATCTAGCCCAGCATTCCACCGACTAGTCACCCCCTGTAAAGAGCATTCTGAGCCAAATTGAACTTTACACCAAGGAACATCAAAATGTTTGAGGAGTCATAATACATAATTCCCTAAAAATACATAATTTGCTAATTACAGAAATACCCTTGCCCACAAGCAAGCGGCCAAGGCTTAACTAATGACCTTGGGCAAGCAAGCATTGCGGCATACAAAAGCAACCCCTAACACACGTCATAGATTACTGCTGGCTGGTGAAGTCCCATCAAACAAGGAACGTCGACTGAGAAGAACAAGAACCCACCTTCATCTCACGAAGCTTAACCTCCAACCCCAACTTATATGCACTACTTTCCAAAAAAATATTTTAAATAAAAGCCTCATTCCAGTGCCCATTCGCATTAATCAAAGAATAAACCTGAAAAGTTGCAGGCCTTCACAACCATGGGTCACCATAAATCAAGGTGTCCTCACCATTACCAACACCACGTCGCAGACCTCGTCACAAAAATGCACTTTAATTGTATATTTTCTCATAGAAATGAACTTCAATTGCACATTTTTTCTTTATCATATTCGAGAGCTGTCAAATTCAAATTGCCCTTCCTAAATAAACTTTTTTTTTCCCATATATCAATTTAAATACCTAGTGAGCATTTCTAATCTGCTACATTCAAATAAATTATAATTGTGTGAACTAGAACCACTAACACATTACAACCTTAGTTTCTTCTTTCAAATTAAGAAGAAAAAATAAAGAAGAATATAGCCCAAGTCCCATTTTGGGTCCAAAATCGAAATAAAACATTTAATTATTTCCGTACAGAAACCTATAAATACAAAACCCAAAGATAACACGTGAAATCCCTTGGGAGGATTCAGAGTCAACCACAAATGGAAGACGTGATGACCAAATTTTTCGATTCCGTCGCTAACTTCCTCTGGGCCAGCGGAGATCAGATACCCTGGTGCGATCGCGACGTCATCATGGTAAGCACATACACTTGTTATTCTGATTCCCCAATGTTCATTTTCCGTTTGGTTCCCGGGAAAATTGAAAAAAAAAAAAAAATCCAAAGAAAACAACGAAAGAGAGATCTGGGTCTCCTCTTTTTTTCATCAACATTGCCTTTTCTGTTGGCATTAAATTGTGTTTTATGATTCAGGGGTGTGAGAGAGAAGTTGCAGAGGCCAGCAAGGGTGACTATGAAGAGCAGAAGAGCGAAAGCATAATGAGGTTGTCATGGGCACTCGTTCACTCCACGCATCCAGAAGATGTGCAGCGTGGAATAGCCATGCTTGAAGGTATTATAATTTGTAAATACCTACATTAATTTTCCCAATGCTCATTTTTGATGATGCAAGCTTCGTGATTACATGGGTTGTTTATGATTGACTCCTTTCTTAATGAATTTTAATTAGTATAATTGTTTAAAACTTTGATTGGAACAATCTTCTCTTAATAAGTGTTGAACAAAATTTGTAAATAAATAATAAATATTACCCAACATAATTTCACCCAAATTCATTTATGGAATGAGGGTTTTATTATTTTGGGTACGACCCATTCAAGATGAAGTGCATCTCTTAATTACAGTCCCTTGACTCAAGGGAATACCCTTTGATTCCAATTGCAATGAAACCAACAGATCATCTTGCAAGTGTTTGGATTTCCAATAGGTAAACGACCCATTGAAATAGAATTTATTTGTGATTGCGGTTGCACCTGTATTTTAGGTTGCCTACGTACCCATTGCAGGATCAAACCACACGTAGTTCCGAGGTTTTAGGATTTAAATGGGTGGATGACCCACTTAAAAGATTTGTGTAACTTGGGTAGGGTTTAGAGCCCTTGGATTTGATTTGAGAAATTAATTCAGGGACTTTTGTGTGTAGAACTAATTTCTGAAGAATTTGGGTGGATTTGATTTGGTACGAAATTAATTCAAAGAAATTTATATGAACTAATTCCTAAGGGAATTTAGAGAATTTTGTGAATGAGGTTGAGTGTGAATTTTGCTCACATTGCCTACGTACCCATGATGGGATCAAACCGGACGTAGTTCGGTGAAAGAATTTGACTTGATTGGCTTTGTGCCATTTTGAAGTTGAATTTAGGATTTAGATTTGAGATATTTGGTTTTGTACCAATTTAAAAGAGATGGTTTTGTACCATTTGAGAAATGTGGTTTTGTACCAATTTGAGAGTTTAAATTTGGGGTTTGGATTTGGTTTCGGTTTTATACCGATTGAGAGAGTTGGTTTTATACCAATTTGAGAGTGTTGGTTTTGTACCAATTTAAGAATTGGGATTTGGAGGAAAATGTGCCCATTAATATTTTTTGTATCATTTATTTGTTAAATGATACATTCTTTTATAATGGGCTAACATGAATTTGGTTATGTATGCCCATTAATATTTTTGTATCAATTATTTGTTTAATTGACACACTTTATATTTTTAATGGGCAAAAATTAAATGGAAAGAGCCCATTAAGCTTTATTTAATTTTCTACCAATTAATTTTCTATTGGTACGTAATTTAATTTTGCTAATGGGTATCCTGATTTTGTGGATGCAAGCTCAATTAATTTGTAGACTTGCATTCTTAATTGCAAATTGCAATCCAAATGGGAAGTAGCCTTTAGCTCCCGTGGGCCCAAGCAACCACATGGGTTTACTAGCTTGATGACTTTGATAGCCAAATTGATAGAGAATAGCAGACCACTTTAGGCCTTTTGTCTTTCCCTCTTATTTGTTGCGCCTCCTTCCAAGTTGGACTTCTTTTGCATGCTAGGTATTACCCAACAAGGCCTCTCTTGCAGAATTTGGCATGAAAGGCCAAGATAATCTTTGAGCTTCCTTGCCGTAACTTGAAGAGGCAAGATCTCTTTCTTCCCTGCATGCGTCAGTATAGCAGCAACACGTCCCTTGTCTGCGTCTCTCTGCAGAGAGCAAGAAGTTGATCCTTATTTCTCTCATTTATTTTTTTCCTGGCTTGCTGCCCATTTGTTGTTTTTCTTGTTTTCGTGCCTTTCTCCTTCTTTGTTTTCCTCGTCTGATGCAAAGGAAATATATCTCAGCCATAAGACTTGTTTTCTTTGTTGACTGATGGCAGAGAAGTTGATTTTTCTGTGGCATTTTGGGGAATGTGGATTCAGCAATATTCCATCTTTTTTTCTTTGAGGATTTAGCCAAATCCATTTTTTTTGTGCGGATTCAGCCGAATCCTTTTTGTTTATGGATTCAGCCAAAACTAATTTGAAGATGGATTCAGCCGAATCCTTTGATATACTTTTGTGGTTTCAGCCGAAACCGAATGGAAGAGAATGAATTCAGTAGAATCCTTTATGGTTTCAGCCGAAACCAATTTGGAGATGGATTCAGCCGAATCCTTTGATGAATTTTTGTGGTTTCAGCCGAAACCGATTGAGAGAAAATGGATTCAGCCGAATCCTTTGGCAAACTTTTTTTTGGGGTTTCAGCCGAAACCAAATATTGAAAGGAGCAATGAATAAAAGAAGTGTCATCTACCTAGCGGTGGCAAAGCTTTGGTGATGGCAAATACACGTTCCTCTTCTTCTTGCAGCCTTTCGGTGTCTTCTCTCCTCTTTCTCTCCTCCCCTTTTTTCTGAATCCCTTATGCTCTATTTATAGAGTCCATGGGAAGTCCAAGTGATGAGATCAGATGGAGATGAGATAACTCTCTCCATTTAAATTTAAACTCATCAGATAAGAGATAATTAAGCTTTCAGATAAATCCACATTATCTCACTTTTCAATTTGTTTTCATTTGAAATTAATGTGGCACATGGCATATGGGGATCTTATCTCAACCTCAACCTTTGTATTTTTTTTTAATTTTTTTACGGTTCAACAATAAGCTTCACGTACATTTTTTTCCTTAGTATGTTTTCTCGTGGAAACAGTCTTTAATGGGGCAGTTGTACCACCAACCACTCACATTTACAATTCTATTTGTTTAAAAAACCCGTAAGTTTTACTTGAAATAAAGACACATGTCAGCATATTAATAAGGGTTGCACCGTACACGTGGCGTGACTATCCCACTAAAGAATCTCAAACTATGGTATGAATTATGCTATGTGAGTTGTAGGGCCATTTGGTAAGGTTTTGTTTTTTGTTTTTATTGAAGAAAGAGAGAAGAGAAAAGGAAAACATAGATCTGTGAAGGAAGAGAAGAACATATGTAATGATTTTTAAAATAAAAACTAAAAATAGTTTTAAATTATATGTAGGGCCCACTTCATAACGTTTATGTTTTTGGTTTTTAGTTAAAGAGATAGATGGAAGATATATGGAAGAGTGGGAGAGTAGATATGAGAGATTTCATGTGAAGATGAAATGAGGGAAACCTAAGAGAAGAAATAGTTCAAATTGTTTTTGGCTTTTGGTGTTTAGTTTTTATTTTATAAATCTTCCTTCTCTTTTCATCCAATTGTTTTTCTATAGAACAAGAAAATAATGGTGTCAGTATAGTTTCATATTGCAAGTAATCTTTTTTGTTGATTCTCACAAACAAAAGTAGTCTCCCAGAAATTAATTAGAGTTTGCTTCTTTTTTACTTCCTTCTGCAATAAGCAATTGGGAGCCCTTCTGGATTTCTGGTAAATTATAACTTTTCCATTATAAAATTCCACCTATCTTTTACTTAAATGGTTAGCCTTGTCCATTAATAGTAAAAAGTAGATTACCTATACACTTTCGCCTGTGATGTGATTGTTTTTCTGTTTTGCTTTGAACTGAAGAACTCTTGTTCTAGCTTGTCTCTGGTGCTTTTGAGTTTCCAATGTTGGATATTGGGAGTGCATGTTTTCATTCTCTAGTCTTATCTCTAACCTACAATAGTCTATTGAAAAACACTGAAGAATATAAACATGTACAGCCGCATTGGCTAACACTCGGTCCCCTTTGCATCAGAGAGAGAAGCTTTACCTTCTGGCTGTTGGATACTATAAAACTGGTGAATATTCAAACTGTCGGAATCTTGTGGGGCAATGCTTAGAGGTACGTTCTTGTTTTTCTTTTGGATTGCAAATAAGTTTACCTGAAATATCTGAGTGGCATTCATCTCTCCTTTTTGCTACATGTTTACGTGCGTCTTACATTTAGCATATGGTTGGGTAACTGTCATTCAGTGAAATTCTAGCCAGAATATTGCTGTTTGTTTCATAGGATCTGTTATTTTAAAATGTTCTGTAACACTTGGCTTTGCTACTGTTTACATTCTTAAAGTGTGCCCTCTTCTAAAATTTTGAGTGGGTGCTATGTGCATGTGCCAGCGTGGGATAAGCTGATTTTCAGAATAATGAAATTTACTCAGTTTATCATATACTTTCTACTGTACTTTAAAATCATTGCAAAATCAATGTTGTGTTGACTTATCTAATGTGATATTGCAGACTATCTGTCCCACTTTTTCTTTTCGTTTATACAAACTAGAAGCATTACAGAATGCATGTGCAGTGTGATGGAAGTTATAGTAGGGAGAAAGAAAGCAATATGAAAGTGGAGTAATATGCAATTGCTATAATAATCTTAGTATTTAAATCAGTTATTAAATTATTTCATGTAAAGGGGGCATATATGACATGTCTTTCCACAACAATGACAAAGACTAGACTTGTCTTACTAATAGTATTATGAGTTGCCTTCGGCCTGTTTCCATTTGGATTTTTAAAGTTCTTACAAACTATCTGTTCTCATTTTGTTATAAAATAATTTGTTTTAACCTTTTTGTTTTTGCAGATTGCCCCTGATTGGAGACAGGCTGTGACCCTTAAGAAGACAGTGGAAGAGCAAATTTCCAAAGGTAACAAATGTGCAGAATTGTTTCTTTATTACTACATTGTAACACCAAATCAAAGGAATTGTAAAAACACATGTTTTGGAATGCAGATGGGATTATCGGAATAGGCATTACTGTTAGTGCTGTTGGGCTTATAGCAGGTGGGGTTGCTGCAGCATTGCTTGGGATTCGCAGATAATAACCACCAGCCAATTAACAATGTTCATATAGACTTACTACCAAACTTCACTTCTCAAGCTTTCAATTTTCCCACGAAGAAAGGCTTCAAATACTCGGGCTGAGGAATTCTGCGGCTTGGTACCTTCTATTTTCTGGAGGAAGCATTTCATTTCATTTGTTGTAATTTCTTTACAAAATCCATAGAAACCCACTATTCTTCTATGTATATAGGCACAAATACCATTTCTCTACTTACTGTACCAATCTGTAACCAATTGTCTCAAGTATTCAACGATCTGTTGATTTAAAATGGGATTATGACCTCTTAAATTAGAGGTGTCTATGTCTTCAAGTGAAGTTCTCATCCCAAATATGTGCAAGTCATCATCACCTTTAATCTCTTTAAAAAAAAAAAAAAAAATCCAGCCTTCCCCTCCTTCCCCTCCTTCCCCTTTCATCAGCATTCAAGAACAATAAAAAAAGATTTGAAAAGACAAAACCCCATCCCATATTTCCCATATCCCTCTTAGTCAAACTCCTCACCTGGAGCACTATGATGGATTGCTTTGTAAAAACCTCTAGTGCGATTGCAAAGGAACCCATATGGGTATCATTACGAAATAGAGGGAAAAGAGCAAATAAAAACACCAAATGGGAGTGGGTTTTGACTATTTGTTCAAATGGTGGGTGGTGAGATTGGACTAGCAAAGGGTGGGTTGTAAAGCGAAGAGGGTGGGGCTGAAAATTGTGGGTATTAATGTGTTTGGTTAGTGGTTGTTTTTGTATTTTGTTTTTTTGTGTTCAAATAAGAATAAACAGTGTTAAAGGGTGTTAAATAAAGGGATAGATGTCATCCTATACGATAAGGCCACCCATGCCTCAACAAGAGTTTCTGTTATATGTGTTATCTCCTCCCATAAAAAAGAGAGTAGATGCGCCAGTTTGGTATTGCTGTGTGAAAAAACAGTTGTGTGGTAAAACAACTGTGAAGTAAAGTCAGCTGTAAAGTAAAGCAGCTGAGTGTTTGGTAAAATATGTTTTCAAAAGTGCTGTGAGTGCAAAAAATAGTATCAAAGTGTTTGGTAAATGTTAATGAAAAAGTGTTGTGACTGTGTATAATTACTAAAATAGACATGATGCTAAAAATGTCTTTGACTTATTTGTTTGGTAAAAAAAAATGTGTTTTACTTGTTTTTTAAATTGTTGGCTACAAATTTTTATTAGCATTAATTTTTCTAAGAACAACATTATTAAATAACTATGTCTATTATTTTTTTAGGTATATTATAATTTTAATTGTGCAAATAAAATATCATAATTAATTATCACAATATAAAATATAACTAACAATGAACATATTTTTTAATTTAAAATAAACAAATTAAAAATATAGAAATCAATGAGGATATTATGGGTAAAATAAAATATTCATTGTTGCTGTGATTCACTGCAGTTTTCAAAAGCACCTAGAAACCTGCTTTCTGTTTTTGTTGTGGGGAGTTGAGAATTGTGGGGAAAAGCAGTTTTTAATTTTTTTACCAAACACCAAAACTGCTGTAGGTGATTGAGAATTGTCATCCACAGCAGCTTTTGAGTCTTCCACCGCATTCCCAAACGGGGCCTTAGTCAAATCGTCATTAATGTACCAATATTGCCCTTGCGGTTAATGAAGCTACAAATTTCAAATGCTAAAGTTCGTCCCAAAAAATGACTGCCAAGTTGCCAACCAAAAGGATAGAATGTTCTCCAAAGCAAAAGTAAAAGCTGAGCACTTGCGACCAGAAACATATCACAAGAGACATGTACTAGATTTTGATTTCATATATGAGGGGTATAAAATTTAAAGAATAATTTGACCAGAAAAAAATGTAAAGAATAATGTTTTGGTTGTGAACTGAGTCAAAAGAGTACATGTCCCTTATCGATCTAAAAAGTATGTAAGCAGCATTTGAAATGCTAGTAAATAATTTTTTGTATACAGAAACAGTAATATTAAGAATTTTGGGGATTCATCCTTTCGGGAGCAAATCAACTCCATACAATAAAACTTTCCATCAAATTAACTCCACGAGCAGAAACAATAGTAACAAACGTAATGAGACCACGACTTGTGCAACAATCGAATCAACAAGGAAACATGATCCTTGACCAGTTCTTCAGTAACAAAATAAATATATATTTACATATAAACACAATTACACAAATGGAGAGGAGGCGATCATACAAAAATAAGTCTACTGGTGCATTACTCTGAAGTTGAAAGAGCTGACTGCAACACATCTTCGAGGTACTTCTCAGCAGCAGCATACTGCCTTTTCTTGTCCTCAATTGCTAAAGCAGCCAAAGCTTTATCCTGCACATACACATATCTTATAACTCACAGTTTTTTTAGCACTTAAACAAACTTTGATCAATTAACTAAAATAGAGAACTACAGGCGGCAAATCTTGGTAGCTTCTCAAAGTATCAACGACAGGCTTTGTCTTCTTCTCTAATTCCTTCCGGTGCTCAGCCAGTTCAACCAACACCCCATGGCTAATCTCCGGAGAGTAGCCCCGACGATTAAGCTTATCCTGTCCAAGAGATTTACAGCAGCACTCTTACTAAGAATAAATAAAGAAATTGTAGGTTACAATTTTAACTGCACAATAGTATTAAAGGCTAAAAGCCCCATACTTAATAATAAGCGTACAATCTGGATGAGTAAATATATTCCTGCAACTTCAGTACTGCCATTGCAATAAACCAGCCATCTACTGAACATTTATCACTGATTTTAATCATTTACTGATGCAAGACAGCACAAAGGGCTGCCTGTTGTTGAAATGAAAAAAGTCAACCCAAAAACAAATAGAAAAAGAGAGATAGCTCTTCCTCTAAACAAGGAAAGCGATAAGAGGCTTATCTTTTATCCTCCCACACAGCCTATAAAAGACCCACATACATCTCAAGAGGTGAGGTAAGGAGGTTTTAGCAGCCCACCCCTACATGACTGCACATTTAAAGAGATAAGAGGTTTTTCTTTTAACCTCATACACAGCCTATAAAAGAACAAGGAAAAAAAAATTAGACAAAATATTGAAAGGAACAAAAGGCTGGGAAAAAGATCCACCAGAAATCCCCCAGACAGACTGGATTCGAAACTGGGGCCCCCCACCAAACCCTACAATCTTTGGGAGGCAGGAAACTGTAGCAAATAGCTAGATATGTACCTTTGAGGAATCAAACCTCAAACCACGTGGGAGCAAACGAAGGGCCTGACGACTCAGCTATTTCTAGAATCCAATTACTTAAAAAACTACTACTATTAAAGGGAACTTAAGCTATTAATCTTCCAATACGCACCTTTCTTTTAAATCAACACAGTGCAGATGCTGTAAGAAATGCCCTATTTTACATTGCCCTGATTGTTCCTTTATTCCAGCATTCCTGGAGGTGGGTTTGCATTCATAAACCAACAAATCTAATTTGGTATCCAACTTCAAGCAACTTGAGTGTAATAAAAACTTATTTTCACAATTATGGAGTTCATAATTTTATAGATACTGGCATATGCATCACAAGCTATGCACCGTTGAAATTTGAAATAAAGCTTTTCTTTCTCCAATTCACAACTATATTCTCTCACCTGATGGATAACTAAAATGATGCCATAATTTCTTGCTAGGTTCAAAATTCCAATGGCAGGGGAGGCATTTCTTCATTTGTATAACACCCCCTTCCTCCACGACTACCACCAACCATACAAACATTCAACCATTTATACATGCATACATACATACGTAACTAAAAAACCCTTCAGTAATGGAATTTGTTCTACACTCTTACAGAATCTGTTGGCAATGGAAAATACTAGTATGTATTTCCCTGTTGTCATGGTTAAAGATTAATAAGGCAAAATGTACTTTGGTGGGATCAATTTGGAAGAGGGTAAAGTTGCAAGGCTGGCAGAAGCTTGGGTTTTGCAGTGGGGTCATGTCCAATGAAGTATTTGCACCTCCCTTTGGGAGGAAATCCTAGGAGTTTAAGTTTCTTGAATCTGGTGGAGGAGAAGGTTAAAAAAATGCTTAAGAGCAGGAAGAAGGTGTTCTTATCAAGAGGGGAACACTCACTTTTGGGGTGCATAGCTATTTACTATATATTATTATTTAAGGTTCCTTGTGGTTGTGGCTAGGAAGATTGAAATGTTGATGAGGATTTTGTTGTGGGATATTACAAGGGAAGGAGAATATCTTTGGGCTTGCAGGTTTGTTCCTTTTTCCATATAATTGGGATTTTGGACCCTGAAGAAATATAAATGAGCAGGAGTTGGAGGAGTTTTCTACACTATTAAGGCTATTGGAGGAGGTGCAAATGGACCCATCAAGATGTGATAAGAGAATTTGGAAATTGGAAGGCTCAGGTGCGTTCTTATGTAATCCCTACAGCAGTTTCTTGAGCAAAAAATATGACTTTTCTTCCCTTCAGCCTTTTTGTCAAATCTGGAAAGCAAAGGTTCCTCCCAAAGTAAAGGTTTTGTCTTGGCTAGCGGTTCATGGAAGGGTAAACACATGATCAAGTTCACAGGAGAAGACCTTAAATATGTTTCTTTCCGCTTTGGTGCATTTTGTGTAAAAAAGGCGCGGAGAGTGTGGATCATGTTTTCCTTGGCATTAACAATAACAATATCATGAACCAAAGAAAATAAATAAATACCTTGAAGTTGGCAGTCTGTTGATTGTATTGTTTCTCCTTATCAGCCATAACCCCCAAGTTGGTCTTCCAATACTCAATATGCGCCTCACATGGACCCACATCAGCTTCTAGTTGGGCAAGTGTTCTACCAAAGTTTAAAATAACTCAATAAATTCAGAAAAATGCCATATTCAAATTCATGCCCTTAACTTTACGGTTCTTGCAATGCTTCCAACAAGATGTTACCTTTTCAAATAATTTAACCTGGCAAGAGCCTTGCGAGTATAATCGAGAAGAATTTTGGACTCTTTTTGAGCTTTAGCCCTCTTCTCCTCCACACCGGTCTTCCTCAACGATATATCCCCCATCGCCACAAGAAAACTAAAAACCCACCTTTCTTATGTCAGCTCAGTAGTATTCAAACAACATGTAAAAAGTAAAACCCACATTTATAATCAGAGGCTGGTTTAGCTCAGCACAGTGAGTGAGTCAGTATTCAAAGTAGAATGAATTTTCACATTGCTTAAAATTCAAAACACACAACACACACACCTGCTTAGCTCAGTATCTCTTATATTCAACAAATTGGCCACATTCGCTAAGACCTGCGCCGACGACACCACGCTGGACGCCAAACCCTCCTGTGCCAACCCCACACTCTCTAAGATCTCCCTAATCCTCGCAGCTACAACCACAAAAATAAATAAAATCAATCAATCAATTAATAAAATACACAACAACCATACACGACATTACACATTCAAACATACATATAGAATAATAATAAACAATAATAACAATAATCGAATAATGAGAGACCTTGGGAGCGGTATTCGGAGGCTTTGAGGCGGAAATCGGAGGCGAGGATCTTGGAGGCTTGGGTGTGGGCTTGGGAGAGAGTGGCAAGGTTGTGTAAATATGCCACCGAACGAGGGGTATATTCGAAATGGGGCACTTCTTTCCCGGCTTGGGAGAATTCCTGGGCCAGCCATTGCTTCACCTCTCCGATTCGAGACGCGTCCGACCCGCTGCTGCCTCCGCCGCCGCCGCTCTTCGACGTCGTTATACTTACTGACGAGGAATCGTTCATTGTATGGAGGAGGTGATTGCTGAGTCGACTCGCTCAACCGTTGGCTCGTTCCGGGTTCGTTGGGTGCTTCTGGATTTTGATTTTAATCGAAGTTAGAAACTCAGTGAGCACTTATAAAGTTATACAATAATGTCTGTTAGTTATTGAAATCGCGAATTTGGTCTTTTAATCCACTTATCCACCTACAATTTTTTTTTCTTATTATTACAATTTTGCTCCTATCAGTTTTAAAATTTTAAAATTAAAAAGATATTAAATTACATTTTTGGCCCCATATTTTGATCCAATTTTCACTTTAGTCTCCTTCATCTCAATTTTGATAATTTTGGTCCTCTAGTTTCATATATGACAAGTGGGAGAGACTAGAGAGTGAGGATAGGGGATTTGAGTGTCTTTGTGTTTGCTTTTTATTTTTTTAATTGAATTTTCACTTTTGTTTTAACAATTTTTAAATACTGGGTTTTTAATTGGTCTAATCTCCAAAATACCTTTAGTGAAAAGCCATGTGGTGAAGTCCTTAGAGTTAGCTCAAGTGATAAGGATGGTTAGAGTATAGGTTATGATTGGACTAGATTCATGATTGGATTCTCTCCAATATAACAAAAAAAAAAACAATGTGATGCCATCCACATATGCAAAATAGACGGAAAATTGACAAAATAGAACAGAGTGTTGGATAAATAAAAAATGGCTCAAGTATATTAGCATCCACCAAGGGCTCATTTCAAGTTGGTGCACGATCTATAAAACATTTCAAATTCCCTCATTAACTATAAAAAATATACAGATTGTAAGGTTTAGTGTCAACAAATAGTATCATAGTTTAAGGATGTTAGTGTAAGGGAATTCTTTTTCAAATTTAAGTTTGATTTTAAACTTGAGACATTTCTAATATTATAAAGAGAAATATCATTAACCGGTGATTTTACACTGATCCTTTGGAAACTGAACATTAAACTAAAAGCTTTTATGCATGTAACATTAACGCCCAAAAAGGCCGGCTGCAGTCAAAGGAGCCGGCCCTCCTGTATATGCTTACCGAAGCAATTGTTGCAAAAATGGTTATTTAAATGAATTTGGTTATAAATAAATTTCATGAGCTAGAACCAGAAGATATGACCATATGACATGGGTATTCACTATTTTTTTTTTTTTGCGTAAAAAGCGGAAAGAAAGAAAACCCAAGAGAGAAATATTCCACTAAATTGGTGCAAGTAAATTAAAGGAATCAAACAGGCCAACCCATTTAATAATCGGACCGCAGAGGACCAACCTATAGGGCTAAACAGATTGGACATAGACAAGGATACCCGATCTCGGCATGGCTTAGCAATCCAGGTCGTGCTTGCAGATACATGAGACAATATATACTAGAAACTAGAGAGGTGTTATTCCTCAAAGGATAAGATACAAAAGTAAAGCTACAGCCAGAAGAGAGGCATCACCAGACGCAACGGTATGTAACATGTGACTCGGTAATATCACCAGCATACGTAACTTTCACCACCTGCCCCCTCTCAAGTCCATAGTACTGTGCAATTGCATCGCTTCGTAACAGTCGGGGCAGCTGCAGAACGAAAACATGTCGAAATTAAAATAGTGGCGAAATAACAGTTTAGTTACCAGTAAGAAGCCAACCAACCACATACGTGAAATTTAATGGTAATATACAGTCTCATAAACAAGAATGCAACATTTCATACTCTATCATACCAAAGCGCTTCCAAGACATATAAAGGAGTCCACCTATATTCAAGGACTCGTATGATGTTAAATCCTGGATGGGAGAGAAGGAGAAGATTGTGCTAGTTGACCAAAACTTATAGATAAAGGAGTAAATTAGGGAAAGATGAGGCCAGATTGTCAGAGTTTCTTTGGAATGGGAGGAGACCAGTTTATTTTTCAAGTTTTCTCTACATAATGGAAGGGTACGAAGGGTATTATCAGTTTCTTGGGATGGCAATTTAGGAACTGGGATCTCTGCTCAAGTACCTAAAGAAAGAAATAGAATGAGAGTGGCCACTCTAATCACAAACGCTTTGGAGAATTCCTTCAATATATGGACACTTGGAATACAATGCAATTGCATGTGTTGTGTGTGCAAATGGACGTGTGTGTTCAACAATGCACAAAAGAAATGGCTCAAGTATTATTTTGGGTCCCTGACCTTTATTAAGGGTTTCCATTTGATCATTGTAATTTCAATTGCTTCAATCAATTGTTTGTCCCTACCTTGGATGCATCAATTATGTTAGACAGAAATTGATGTGGTGATTGACTAAAAATTGACACGGCATAAAAATGGGTTCAACCAGTTCACTACTTCAAACCATCAGCATACCACCACACACAAAATTATAACACTCTTTTTCAACTCCATACAACTATTCATTTCACACAACAGAGGGCACACCACAGCCCAAGTCAGACAAGCAAATCAAACCATTACAGATTATTCAGAAATCAAGAATATTAGTTAGTCAGCCCCCTTAGTTGTCCCTTGATTAGTTCCTTTGTACATATTCTGTTAGGTTGAGTGGATGGCATGGGTCTTACTTTGTTAGATTGAGTGTGAGCTTTCTCAATTGCACAATCGATCACAGTGGTGATAAAATTAAGTGTTTGCTATGAGCAGCTCATAATTATGAGAGGTGAATCTCACCGGGATGGCATGACAAAGTATGGCCAAATGTGGTGGTGTTCTCCCTTTAGTTCCTATATTCAAATTAGCTCTCTTAAGTTGCCTCTTTCTTGAAAATAAAAATACAGCCATGTCATCAGTATTTGTGGCGTATTAGATAACTAAAACAGATACGTCAGTATTTATTGTAAGTTGTAGCACCTCACCAACTTCCCTCTGGCCTCATTGACAGCATCCAAGGAAGGGACAACATTGAAGCATTTTTTAAAATGAACCAACTTGACGGAAGCAATTGAAATTTCCAGAACTAAATGGAATTTTTCAACAAATTTCAGGACCAAAATAATACATGAGTCCAAAAAATATTATCATATAGAAGACAGAGACAATTAATTCCCAGGGCATGACCCATCTCCACAGAAAAAATAAAAAATAAAAAATAAAAAAATCAGAGACTGATTTGTCTTTACTTGAGTTAATAAACTAACCTGCTTTTCTTCTATGTTGTACTTTTTTAAGAGTTTTTGTTTCTCTCGTTCAGTCAGTACCTGATGCTTTGGCTTCAGGACATGCTTTGTGATATTAACAAGCAAGTCAGTAATCTGAGAAACAAAGCAAGATATCGAAAGATCAGAGGCATGAGATGGAGAACTTCTAAGTGAATGAACCAAATACAAAGAACAATAAACAAGTTCCACACAAAGAAAAAGATAGAACATATGTCTAAGCACAGAAACACGTTCCCAACCAAAAAACATGAATGTATTTACATATCAGTTCACATACAAAGCCATATAGCAAAGGACTTCAAGATTCAATGTCAACGGTAAAAAAAGTTCAGCAGGCTATATAATTGCATGGTGGCTAAATTTCAGTTTTGTCCTTGTAGTTTTGGCTAAGTTCCACTTTGGTCCCTGTAAATTGTTATGATTTTGGTCTTGTACTTTACAAATCTTTGCAATTCAAAGATACATTAGCATTTTTGCTCATTAAATCTTCAAATTCGTCCCGCTTTTGATCATGTACTTTACAAATTGTTGCGATATTGGTCATGCACCTGCAAACTGTTAGCGATTCAACGACGAATTTGACGAATTAATTGACAGAAAATGCTAACATGTCCTTAAATTCGATTTGTAAAGTATTGGACCAAAATCAAAACAATTGAAACTACAAGGACCAAAGTCAAACTTGGCCCAAAAGTGAAATTTAGCCATCGCATGGTCAACAATCCCATATTAAGGATCTATTTAGGATTATTATGACTTTCAAAAAGCTACTGGAGAAAAAAAAAAAAAAAAAAACTTCTAAAAAAGTTTCATTGAATAAGTGTTTGGTATCAACCGAAAAGAGGGAGAGGGAGAGAGAGAGAGAGAAGAGAACTAGTGTTTAATAATATCATATAAAAATTGGCAGAAACACTTGTAGAGTGTTTGGTAAATGTTTCAGTGAAATGCTGTAAAAATAAAAAGAAAAATACCAAAATAAGAAAGGCAAGATGATTCTGATATATTATGAAAGAATTGAGGATAAATATATCTAGTGAGAAGAAAAAAGGCAGAAGTAACTTTCAACAAGCATATCTTAAATGCTTTTATAAAGCGCCTAAGGAAACAACGAAAACACAAGGATAAGTACCTTGGTCGAAAATAACCAAACACTCAATTGGGTGCCTTTAAAAAGAAGAGCACAAGCATGTTAAAAAGCAATCCACAGAGCCTAATTTTTTTTTTTTTTTTCGATTTACACAGAGCCTAAATCTAAAAGGTTTTGTTTCACATTGCAAAATTATTCAATTTTCTTAGGATATGCTTTATGCCTAGACTACAGAAAAGTCAAATGTACCAATGCATTTTGACCCTGAAACAAAACTCATCAATTTTATCTTCTAGGAAAATGCTTATATGCCTCTCCAACCATAAGTCATCTACAAAAGCTAATCAAGAAAATCAGAAACATAATTAAACATAACTATCCTACAGGACTTTTAATGTTTAAAAAAAAAAAAAAAAGATAAAATGAAAAACATAATTGATACCAGGAAACGAACCTGGAATATTTCAACTTTAAACGGATAAAGATCCAGATTTTTCCGAGCTTGGCTTGTTATTTGGTCCTGAGTAATCAATATGAGCCCAGTCAAAGTGTCTTTATTAGCAATCTGAGTTGCAAGCCCACGAATCGCATTAACCTTCACAATGCCAGGGCCACAGTAAATGACCAGAATCTGCAATTGAAAAAGAAATCAATAAATAATGATTGCTTATTACTAGTATCACATAAAGTTAATTAAGTGAAGACAAAAGGAAAATGCAACACTACTACTACTGTTTCTGCCTTTTTGTCCCAGTACCCATGCATATCAGTTCTACATTTCATTATTTCATTCCAAAAGAAATAACCATGCCAAACTAACATATTTTGTCTGTGTCAAACACCAACACTTATTCTTGTGAACTAAACTAGTTCCTAGCATATTAAGTACATGTTTCCATGAGCAGTCATGCACTAATCCAAGAATACAACATCAGATTGCTTACCTAGTACTCCTTAATGACTGTAATACTCCAAATATTTAAAACTGCTAATGCCAACTTTTAATTCCATGTCAAGTTGTCAACATGAACCATACCAGAAAAAAAAAAAAAAAAAAAAAACTCTGTATTAGTAAAAGTTCAGGCTGCAATGTTAATGATGCAGATCAAAGGTAAAGGATGAAGGATTACAAAGTCAACGTAGTCTTCCTTCGCAGATATCCTTTCATAACTGATATCAATTACAAACTCAGTTTGGCTTTAGTACCACTTAAAGATCTCAAGACACTAAAAGTTCCCAAGACACAGATGAGTTCTTTACTTGTAATGATTGAAGATCCATGTGGAGTCTTGTGAATCGGATGGTCTGGTCATGATTTTCAGTTTCTAATAATGTATGCATGTTGATATGAAAGGCATATTTCTATTGACATGTTTGAACTGCATACCGAAGTGAAGCAGGGATGGAGATGATGGAGAGGGAGGCAGTTGGAACACTAAGAAGGTGATTGCACAAAGCTCCAATGTTAGACACCCAATGGATGCTTACATGCAGCATTTGTAAGTTTCAGCATGCAATTTACATCAGTTGGTTTGTTACAGTGCAAGGATAGTGATTTGCAAACGTGGATATCCTGGTCAGCATTCATACTCACTAGACCTTTTTTTTGTTTGCTTTAGCAAGAGTGCATGTGCTTGAATGGGAGGAAGTCGCATTGGTTCAGGGTAAGTGGAATAGTGGAAGTACACCAAGTTAACAGTCATGTCTAGTCTGAATAAGTAAAGTTAAGCAATCATCAAAAACTCTGTGCATATCATCAACAGCATCTCTAACTCTCCTGGACTCTTTCTCCATTGTTTGGCCAGAAACCAGATCGGGAATGGGAATTAATTAGTTTCCCATTCCAGAAAGATATGGTGTTTGGCTAACTTAGAAAGGAAATAAAAACCATGAGTTTACTGGAGTCAATTCCTTTAAGTAGGCAGTATAGAAACCCCAGCATAGGGTTGATATTTCTATTCCACTCAACACATGGAATGCTCCGCCACTACTCTTCTAACATTCTAAAAGAAAAGTAAATTAGTTTCGAAACTCTCTCTGTCTACTTTCAATATCAACAAGAATCATAAGAAAACATGTCTACGACAGACAGAAGTATTGTTTTCTATTTTGGCTGTTAGTATACCCATAAATTGTTAAGCAGTGTGCAGCCATGCTTTTGTCCATACCAAAGTCAATCACGGAAGTTGTAACTTGTAACTACTGCTCAAGATGCAATGTTAAAACATATAAAAGTTTTACTGCTAAATATTTAGTACACAAACTATTCCTAGATCTGTCAAAAGGAACAACTATCTAGTGACAAAGCAAAAATAGGGATAGAAGAAACAAGAATACGAAAGAACTAATTGAATATCTAGTAAAAGGGGAAAAAAGAAGAAGAAGAAGAAAGCAGAAACAAAAGAAGCAACACAAGTAACTTCCAGAGTCAATAGGATCAGACATCCGGAAGAATAAACGACTTTGCTAGATGATGCAAGCATCCAACCAAAACAAGCTTCTAACTATGAAACAAACACTCAAACACTCCACACTCTCAACTCCAAGAAAAGCACAATGGAACTGCTTCTCAAAGAACAAACAACAGACGCTAAAGCCCAGTAAACTGCTTCCATATTCCTGACTCTTAAATCATTTATTGTAGTTTTCAAATGAAATTATGCAACTTTTGGCCCCAGTAAACATCTGTTACAACTAAGCATGCATGTATAAGTTGTATTGAGAATTCTCAAAACAGAAAATAGTCCAAAGAACCAAAATTCTAAGCCACTAAATCAGCCTTGCTTCTTTGAGGGCCGTAGACCCAAAACTCTGAGAGCAAGCAAAGAAACGAAGTACGCATTCATGAGTACCAAAAGTTAAGGACTAGACAGTAGTTTTTTCATCTTGACAAAGACCAACTATGCCAGAACTGAGTAGAAAAGGACTGTAAAGTAATGAGACTTGTAACTAAACAAGAACATGCATCCATAGATAAAGCATGTATATGACATGCAAAGCAGGATCGCCATGGTCCACCTCAAGTTGCAGACAGAACAGCAGGCTATTCCAAAAGGGTATAGAATTCGGACTTGAGTTTCACCCATAAACTCCTTATGAACATCATATTGGTAAACCCCAACTGTTTTTCCAAGGCCCCAAACCTTACAATTGTCAACTTTGAGAACCATATATATAGATTTCAAAATCCAACACATCATTAACCGAGAACAGAACTTTTTCTTTCTTAGCTTTTTCTGCCATTATCAAGCGAAAGAGAGAAAACCCATGAAAGCTTACAAAGTTCTGAGTTGCTACTTACCCTCTCGGAAGGGTCGGTGCAGTGAGTAGTGGAGAAGCGGAGGCGCTCAACATCGGGGCTCTGGCCGTGAAGGGCTCGGAAGTCTTGGAGAGAGAGGTCGATTTCGGAGTTGGGAACATTGTAGCCTCTGTCCCTCAGCATCTCCAGCACAGTTCTGCGTGACAGGTAGTATCTGTGGCTCTCCGTGCTACCGTCGTCCACGTAGCCGCTCAAGCACGGCCCCAGAATCTCTCCATTATTATTCGCCTCCCCATTATTCACCTCCCCGTTATCTTCCATCTCTCTCTCCCTCTCTCTCTCTCTCTCTCTCTCTCTCTGATCTCTCTGTGACCGAGACTGAGCGAGTAGTGTGTGCTCTCTCTCTCTCTCTGATCTCTCTGTGACCGAGACTGAGCGAGTAGTGTGTGTATTGTTGTCTGAAAGTAGGGCTCACCAAAAAGCCCAAGGCCCAAAGCCTACCCGAAGCCCGCCCGGCCCATTAGGCCCGAAGCCCAATTTAGCCCCAAATTTGGGCCGGCCCAGCCCGGCCCGAAAGTCTCTTGGGTTAGGCTTGGGCCATCCCCTTGAAGCCCATGGGCCGCCCGAAGCCCGGCCCGTTTAGGCCCGCCCAAAGCCTGACCCAAAGCCCAATTTGAGAATCATAACATATTTAATAGGTTTTTCGTTTGTTTACTCTAATATATTATTAATATGTTTATTAAGTTATTATATAATACTATAATGTTAGTAAATAGTAATAGTGTAAACTATGTAATACCATAAATAATAAAATAATAAACTTTTAAAATTATATATAACATTACAACTATAATAAAACATAAATGTATATGTGTATATACAACTATAATTAAAGTTATTAAACCACGATCGTCAATTCATTAATTCAACGATCTGAACCGTTCATTTTCTATTTTCATAGTCAAAGATCATTCTTACAAAAAATCGGCTAAATCGGAATTCATCTACCAACTCGATTATCATTAGAAAAACCACGACCGTTCATTAATTCGACCATTGTTACGCCACTTTTATATCTCCGATTAAGCTAATTTTTTGCAAAAAATCTATTTGAGTGGGGAACTAAAACTTGAACGGTTCGGATTGTTGAAAACACGATCGATATGTGAGCTTCTACATATAAATACACTTGAAGAATATAATTCTAATAACTGTCCCGTTGAAACCTTGTTGTTTCCATAATTATGAAGACCACAACGTGATTTCAAAAATCTGACCCGTTCATTTTCTATGTTCATAGTCAAAGATCATTCGTACAAAAAATCGGCTAAATCGAAATTCATCTACCCATTTGATCATCATTAGAAAAACCACGATCATTCATTAATTAGATCAACATTATGTCACTTTTACATCTCCGATTGAGCTAATTTTTTGCACGAATTATCTTTGAGTGAGGAACTAAAATTTGAACAGTTTAGATCGTTGACAACACAATTGCATCGTTGGTTTATAAAAATATGTAATAAAATATATAATAAAACATATGTACATTTATGTTTTATATAGTTGTAATGTTGTATATAATTTTAAAAGTTTATTATTTATGGTATTACACTATTACTAACATAATAGTATTATATAATAACTTAATAAACATATTAATAATTTATTGAAGTAAACAAACGAAAGAGCTATTAAATATGTTATGATTCACAAACTTGACAAATAAACTAGTTAGTTCAGTTGGTTGAGAGTTGAACCTTTTTATGTGAGGTTCCATGTTCAAATCACAACATAGCCAAAATTCTATATTTTTTTTGAAGATATATATGTGTCTAAACAGGCTTTGGGCCCATTTTGGGCCTCCCGTTCGGGCCTAGCCCGGCCCGGCCTTCCAAGCCCGCAAGCCAAAGCCCGATGGGCGGGCCTTGGGCTTGTGTATTAAAGCCCAAGCCCGGCCCGGCCCGGCCCGAAAATCCGATTGGGCTTCTATAATTCAAGCCCGAGCCCAGCCCGAACCCGAAAAATTTGGGCCGGGCTAGCCCGGCCCGGCCCATTGCCGACCCCTATCTGAAAGGCGTTTGCTTGGGTTTGGGGCTCTGGGAACTTTCTATTGGAATTGGAGCGTGCGTTAAACTGTGTTAAAGTGGGGTTGGGAAGCACATGTTATCCAACTCAATTCTGGATTTTCTGTCTGGTACTTTTACTTCGATTGGCATATGTGAAAGCCACGCTCCAGTAAAGCACGTGGGAAACACTTGACTCCATCAGTTACCCGACGGGGCGGAGATGGGAATGGCAAACCCGGCCACGCCCTGCCCCATCAGATATTCGGGGACCCAAATTCTATTTTTTTAATTATTTTTTTCTTATTAAAATGACAAAATTTACAACAAATATATAATATATAGTACACAAATTATATTCTGATATAGCGCATCATATTGCCTAATTTGCTTTGAATTGTAGTGCTCCATGCTCTTGGTTTAAGAAGGATCCGAACTGGTTGGATCCAGAGGTGTACAATGGGCCGGGCCGACCCGAATCCGGCACGAGCCCGGCCCATTGAAAGTAGGTCCAGCCCGGCCCGTTAATAAGTGGGCTAGGTTGGGCCAATGTTTTCTATCACGTTAGGCCGGCCCGGCCCGAGCCCGTTTTGTGTTGGGCCGGCCCGAGCCCGTTATGAGTTTGGGCCGGCCCGTTTATACTAGTATTTTTCAATTTTTTTAAAAAAATTTACTATTAGCCTTGTTTTAATTTTTAATTTTGATTTTTATAGTGAAATTTGATAGAAAATGAAATAAAAGTAGTAGAAAATTAAAAAATTTGATAGAAAATAAAATGACATAAAAAACTATTTGATTTATTAAACAATAATAGAAACTTAAAATAATTAATCGGCCCAGCCCGAGTCCAACATAACCCATTATTAGATGGACCATAGGCCGGACTGGGCTTAAGGTTTAAAATAATTGGGCCGGCCCAATTATTAAATGGGCCGATTTTAAATGGGCCGGGCCGATTTTAAATGGGCCGGGCCGGCCCGTTGTACACCTCTAGTTGGATCCCTATCATTCGAGAGGATGGAGCTGCAACTGTGTAATGCATTTTGTTTTAATATATTTGTTTCAGTTCTCAAAAAACAATGTAAAACTATAAATTATAAACACTAAACTTAAAAAGACAAATAAAAATAAATTAAAGCTACAAATTAAAAGTTTAATATAAAAACATTTATGTATACTATATGAATAATACTATATTTATTCATATTTAAAAAAAGAAATCGAGAAATGGGGCGTGTACGAAGCAAGGAGTGTTACTCACTGGGAGTTTTTCCTAGGGCTGGTATCAGTTTGGTTTTTGAACCGAAAGCTCGCAACCGACAACCGACCGAATGTAGTCGTGGTACCACAAATGCCAACCGCAATTGAATCGACGGTTGTCGGTTTTCGACTGCGTCGGAGGCGGTCGGTTGGTGTCGGAGTCTGTGGGGAGGCAAAGAGAGTGCGAGAGAGACCGGTGGTGGACTTGGTGGTGGAGATCACAAGTCGCAGTGGTGCTCGACGGTGGAGATCGTAGGTGGTGCTTGGCGGTGGTGACTGGTGCTCGACGAAATGAGAGAGATGCAAGTGGTGGTGACTGGTGCTCGGCAAGATGAGAGCGATGTGTGCAGGTGGTGGTGACCGGTGCTCGGCGAGATGAGAAAGATGCAAGTGGTGGTGGTGACTAGTGCTCACTGCTTAGAGACACAGGTTTGAGAGAGATGAAGAAGACACATATGTCAATCGATTCGGTCGGTTTGGAGGTTCCAGAAACCAAGGCCAACCTCGACTCCAATGATGGTACGTCGGTGAGAAAACTGATCGACAACCGATCTTTCATCGAATAGCCAAAAAACCAACGTGCCGATTGATTCGATATTGGTCGGTTAGTCGGACAAAAATACCAGCTCTAGTTTTGCCATCCCAACACGTCGTGTGTGCCATTTTGCTTAGGCCTAAGGAGCCAAACCACATCGATGCTAGGAAAAAGCTGCCAATGAGAGAAGCTACGAGGTTGGCCTGTGACTACTCTATTAGAAAAAACCATGGGCAAGAGGCTAAAATATATTGTTGTAAAATTTTAATATTTTAATTAAATGTTTTATTTTTGTAATAAATTAAGTGATTTATTTTGGAGGTTTTGTGATTCCTATTGTGTAACTGTTGTAACTTGTAACAGTTTTCATCTATATTGTATAATCGTTACCTTTAACTTTTATTTCTTCTACCCTATTAACTTGAGGGGGGTCTTATAAGACTATAAATTTCTCTTTATTTTTTTTTTCAAAATATATAGATTTCATAATTTTCACTCAAAATAAATTACTTGTGTTTTTCTGGCCAAAGAAGGGTGTTTAGTTGGTGGAGCTTTGGGCTCATCCACTAGTGCAGGTAAATGTGAGCTATACAACGCTTTGAGTTGGGTTGTTGTTTCCTGGAGGGGACAAGTCAAGTATTTAATCTGCTGCATTGGTTTGTGATCTTACCAAACCGCAAAGGGCTTGAATCTCCTTAAAGAGAGCGATATTTTCGCACCCCAGCCTAATTGTCAACGTGCTACTCGAAGACCAATTTATAATTTCTACCATATATATTAAGCCCAAAACTCAATTTGGTGAAACTTTCGAAAATTCCCTTTTCTAATGGAAAAAAATTAATTTGGTACTTTTTCTTGTAATTGACTAGTTATATGGACTATTAATTTTTACCTTTTCTAGAATTCAGTGTCTTATACTACTAAATTTGTAGAGTGTGATGGATTGAGAAACTTTAAGGTAGCAAATTTAGTTCTTCAGATTTAAATTGTCACCTAGATAAGCAAGGAATAATTTAATTCTTCTTTTGAAGATGCTCTCAGATGATTTGAAGGATGCTATTTGAATTTTTTCAGGAAAAAGATTATTCGAAATTGAATCAACATAAAAAAACAAAAAGAAAAATGCAAAAATCCAAACTCGAGCAAAAATCTTAGGTTGAGGATTATGTGTGGTCTACAATACCGCCCATTTTCTCAATTTGAAAACTTGCCATTTTCTTTTCGATCTTGTCTTTGTCAAAACTTTTATTCTTTATTAGATCTAATTAATTTTGATCATCTCTGCCTATGGCTTTTCAGTTGAAGCTTGAAAATGAAGGAACCTAAAAGAAGATTTGTCTCTGTCCTGTAAATATTGTTAATGTTCTTTGCCAGAGAGGCAAGAGGAGGTAATGGAGGTAAGTGGTGAGCTCGGAAGAACCAAAAATGGCTCATGCTAGTAGCAGTGTGTTACCTTCTTTGCACACAAGAACCCCTCTTCGTGATATCACTGCCATAGTGAGGGTAATGACCACTTTCTCGATCCTTTGGCTCTTTGTAATTTGATTAGTTTAGCGAAATGTGTATTTAATTGGGGATTCAAACTCGGGACCATAAGCGTAAAGGTAAAAATACTCTTAATTACTAGAGCTACTATTTGTACCCAAAAATAACATTTGGGCTATTTGGGCTTAGAAATAATTGTTGATAACTTCTTTCGTGGTCAAGAAGCGTTTGTGACCCATATTTCCTTATTTTGTGGCCAACTTATTTTACGGCCAAGGAATGTTTTTAACCCTCATTCCTTTAGTTTGTAGTTTGAGGCCTAAAGTTCATTCGGGGCCAAGAATTATTTAAGTCCACTTGCTAGTGTGGCTCGCAACCCAAATATGTTTTTGAGACCGACCATATGACTAGAAGATAAATAAGCTGAATTCAATTAAGGCAAATAAAAATGGTCGCGGCCCATTCTCGTGAACAACTTCAAGAAGCGCACCTAAGATTACGTAGGGACCAATTCTTTGAGTCAAGTAATGAGCTTAACTTTGGAAAGAATTTTGGTCTTTATATATTAATGATGAGATTTGATCTTCAAATCCAAAAAGATGTGGAAAGTCATTGCAGACAAGTCACCTAGTGGAGCAAGAATTCAACACAATCAAGCAAAGATTCCCTTTATGGAAAGAATTTTGATCCTCATCAATGACGAAGTAACGCGGTTAGCAAGAAGATTAGCCCGAGAATCCTACCATGTCTTGGATCCCTGAAGATCGAGTCTCACTTAAACTAGGCAAGTAATGGCCCATTGCACTAGGATTGCACCCTAAACCCTATAAATACATGCATTGAGAAGAAGAAGAAGACACTCAAACGCTCAACATCACATAAACATGCATACACCATGTCTACTTATTTTAGTTTTCCCTAGTTTTAGTTCTAGGTTTTGCTC
Source organism: Dryas octopetala (assembly GCF_963921425.1). Classification (NCBI taxonomy): domain Eukaryota; kingdom Viridiplantae; phylum Streptophyta; class Magnoliopsida; order Rosales; family Rosaceae; genus Dryas; species Dryas octopetala. The sequence goes on from NC_141371.1 coordinate 13,436,012, forward strand.
TACTAAGCCTTTGCAAGGCCTTAGTATCATTTTAGTTCTCTGTCCATTTACTTTCAAATACTCTACTTTTGGGAAATTTTCAAGTAAGAATGTCCTTACTTTAAGAAAAAGTAAGACCATCATTTTTGGACCTACAATTCAATGATCGAAACCGTTCATATTTTAGAATATCATTCAAAAATCACCCTTACAATAAAAATCAACCAAATCGGAAACAGTTTAGCCAATTTATTTTAGCAAACATCATTTCAATTTTATCCGACGGATTGTGTTTGTCTACACAGTTTATATGACCAAACAATTACCGATTTGGCTGATTTTTTACAAGGATGACCCTTGAGGAGGGATCTAAAATATGAACGGTCTGATTATAGAATTGCACTGCTAAATGGTCCTCAGAGATGATGTTCTTACTTTTCATAAAGTAAGGATATCCTTAATTACTTGAACGGGATTATTCTACTTTTTGTTCTTGCACTTCAATCCAATTTCAATACAAGTTGTCTTTATATTTTTCGCATTATACTTTCTAGTTTCCTTTGCTTTACGTTCTCATTCTTCAATTCTTTTTAATTTGATGCACTTTATTTTCCTTGCAATTTATTTAAGATCCTTATTTATGTTTATGCACTTGTTCTTAGTTCGATCCATCTTCTTTGATTGTTTGTTACAAAGCCTTGCCCCTAAGATAAAAAAGAACCTTGGCCAAAAGGTGGTTCCTTGCTTGGTCAATCAATCATCTAACTAAGAGTTAGATCAGGGCGCAATACACTTAAACCATCCAACACATTCCACGTAGGCCGAATTTCGACCATATGGTGGCACGCCCTTGCATTACATCCAAAGGACCAAAGTGTTTGTTAGATAACCTATACTTGTACGTTAAGTATTGTGTATATGGGCTTCTATTATTGTTGCTTGAGCCCTAAGTCTATAGGGTCACGTATACTTGTATAAATACATTATTATGTAATGAGAAAGATCAACCAATTCTATCAAAGCTCACACGGTATCAAAGCACCAAAAACCCTAGATAGAATTTTTTATCCCTCATGCCTCTAACCCTAACCTATCAACCGCATATCTTTTCTCTTCTTCGGCGTCTCACCATGTCTACCCTTGATGATGTCATGTATTGTGGTGCATTAAAAAGTATCAATTTGCCCATTCTTTTTTTCATTACTTATGGGCGTAAAATTATGACGTTGCCCTTAATTTAGTTTAGGGTATAGAAATGGAGTGTAAGGTATATAAATGAGATTTAGGGTTTAGAAATGAAGTTTATCGTTTAAAATTAGGGTTTTAGAGCTTATGGCTTAGGACCCTAAGCCGTTTTGTTGTGTAGCAGTTAAATACAAATATAATATAAATCTAAATATAAATAGTAATATATGTTTATTAATTTATTGTAATTCATATTTTTTTTTTATTATGGTCAATAATAACTAAAATAAAATTATAAAAAAGTGCATTGATTAAAATGTAATTTAAAAAAAAAATTGAGCTATTTGGAATTAGCACTTTTTTTTTTTTAAGCCAAAACCCACCTATTAAGATACTCTGCCCGTCTACCCCCTTCTCTTTCACTTCATTAGAAGACATTGATATCTCGACAAGCATCGCAAGCCCAGTTTGGCAGATTGGATGATGAGTATTCCCATGGTGGTAAGCTTAGGAGCTCTTACCACATGACAGAATACAAGATCTTCCACACAATGCTTTTACTTCAAAATGGCATCAGAACAGAAATTCCCAAATTTCTGAAGCAAAGTGAACATGGCCCATCCACAATTTTTGCTCAAGATGAATAAAAGTGTTAATATCAAGGGTTTATTTCATATTTAGTACCTAAACTTTGACCATTATCTTAATGTGGTACCTAAACTTTTATTTGTCTCAATTGAGTACCTAAACTTTTATTTTGTGTCTAATAGGTACCAAAATAAATTTCTGTTAAAATTGTCAATAAAAATTAGGGGCAATATAGTCAAAGTATATTTTAATTATTTTCTTTATATGTTTAAAATTATTAAAAAAAAAAACACACAACAAACAAAAAAAATAAAAAATTATAATTAAAATATAAATTTTTTGAAGTGACTATATTGCCCCTAACTTTTGTTGACAATTTTAACAGAAATTCATTTTGGTACCTATTAGACACAAAATAAAAGTTTAGGTACTCATTGGGACAAATAAAAGTTTAGGTACCACATTAAGACAATGGTCAAAATTTAGGTACTAAATATGAAAAAAAAACCCTAATATCAATTATGTATTCTTCTTAAATGAAAAATTGAAGTGAATCAGCAAAAAATTATATAGGTGACATAAACCTATTTGAGATTTTTGGTATGAGATAAACACCCAAAAAAACAAAATTGATCAACAGACGAAGGTAGAGGAATTAGACATGCAATTGATTAAACGAGATGAGATTCTTCATAGAAGGATGCAAAAGATATGAGGCCAGAAGTTTTATTGGATATAACGGTTTGGGTAGTGCTCAAGACTAAAGTGAGATCCAGTGAAGGACAACAATATATGGAGGAGGTAAGCTGACATTAAGTATTTTCTCGCCGTCGAGAGGCTTTTGCTGGGTTGTTTTACTTGAAATCAAAATGCTTATGTGGAGGATCTGGTACCGTTTGATCAAATAAAGGATGTGGATCTCTTCAAAGGCACATAATTGCAGACAACCAAAAGGCAGAGGAGAAAAATCTTGAAATTTCTGTGCATGACCATTTGATTCAGTGGATGACACCAATCTGCTTTTGTCGGAGTGAGTCTTGAGTTCCGTTCTCATGCACAACAATTGATCAATAAAAAAAACATAAGTCATGAGATTACCAACCTATATGCATTCAAAACCTACTTGATCATGTTGTGGCAACCACCAGTTTAATTTCCTTAACCCGGGGATTACATCTTTTAAACTCCATAACAATTATCTCTTTGTTTTATTTTGTTGTTATTTGGGTCATGATTTCAAGGTAAAAATGGCTAGGAAATACAATAATTTGACATTATTCAGTTGATAGAATACTAGCTGATGAAACAAGAACCTTGAACCGATGGAGCTAGGCAAAAAAAAAAAAGAAGGAAAAAGAAAAATGTTTAACTAGCATAGTAGGTTGAGCTATTTTAGGAATCAGATCACTATATATTAGCTACTGAATTTGTGCTATTTTGGGAATCAGATCACTGCGTATCGACTACTGGATTTGAGCTATTTTCAGTAGCCGATACTTAGTGATCTAATTCCCATAACAGTTCAGCCTACTATCAATTTTAATTTCAAGAACAAACTATTCTAGTTGTAGATAAGGATGAGAGGGAAGGGGAGGTGCGACAGTGTGACGAGGGAGGGGGAAGCGGGTGGGAGTTGGGTGGAGGGGGAGGTTTGTTTTTTAAAATTTGATTTTTTTTTTTTTTGAGTTTTTTATTAAATTAAATGGGTGGGTCCCACTTTAGGTCTAGTTGGCAAAATGAGGGGTGTTGAGTGATTTAGGTTGGTCGAAATGACCAATATGCCCTGCCACGTAGGCATCACATCAGCAAGTCTAACAAAAGTTATGACGGAATTGAACAGAAGGGGCACATTGAAACACGGTATGTACTATTAGGTGACAAATTAAGACAATTGAAAAGAGAGAAGGTGAATTGAGATTTTGTTACAATGTCAGGGGGCAAAAGTAGTAATAAGGCTTTGATCTATGGCCTTAATATGGTATTGTTTTTGTTTTGTTTTTTACCATCCATTGTTACATTTTTGTGTGAATTTTCTTCTTTTATGTGACCATATTCACCAAAATTTCAAGTTTAGTAATGCCTAATTGACAAGCTTTCTATTTAGTTTAGAACTTAAGATAGGCACACCCCTCTTGTTCTGATGACGTATCACCTGTTCAATTACTAATTACTAAACACTGTTTCAACTTGTTTTGTTCATTGAATCATTGAATTATGCCCTATGAATTAATTTCCCAGTTGTAGAAATCCGCAGCCTCACCACCCTCGCTACCCTCGCCACGTCACTGCCACTGTCCTCTCATCTAGATTTGTGTTGTCTCTTGCTTCACAAATGTGCAGCCCCCTTCATCGCCCCTTCACTTTGCCGCCATGCCATCATCAACTCAGGTTTTGAAATAGGTAGAGGATGCAGTAAGAGACAATGAGATGACATGGTGCTTCATTATTTGAATCGCAGTGAGAATTGAAAAGAATCTGAGCACGCCTTTGGGGCAAGGAGTTCTGCCAAATGAATTTATACAAAAAAGAAAGCTCTAGTTTTTTTTTGTTTTTGTTTTTTTTTTTTAATTTACTTGTAGTTTGTGATGGATTGATTTTTTGGATTTTATAGAGATCCTGTTATTGAAAGATTACTCAGTTGGATTGGAGTTCAGTAATAAAATTGAAATTGTAAAATTTGGTGTTAAATTACTGTTTTAAATTGCAAAATTGCATGGGTATGGTGGAATGGAATTGGTTCAAATTATGTACCTAACAATGCTTGTGTATGCAAAAGCTAAAGCTTGGTACTATCACATATCATCCCAGCTTATAACTTATCATCCTAGTCTTCTTACGGATCCTATTAGTAAGAAGAGTCCATTAAGTAATCCAAGTTAACACACCTGGCCCTTGTAAGCCAACTGAACTTGTTGCAAAGTCAGACTGTCAGATCATATCTTGAAACATTTTACTGGGAAAATTATTTCATTGTACCCCTTCCTGATTCAGACTTAATGGGATTTAAACCAAGCTGATGTACTCCATCATTATGTACTCTCTGTGGAAATTAATTTCTAAATTTTCAGTCAGACTCAGCAATTGAGAACTGTGGTGGTTCTCCTTCAATTTATTTGATATATATATGTTCAATAAAATCCATTACTTTTAACCATTGCAGATACCACTTTTCAAGAAGTAGAATGGGTTCTGAGTCTTTTGACTTGGGTAAACTTGGTAAATCATCAGTTGATGCACTATTATGACATTAATTGTCTAATGCATGTTTTCTTCATTCCTTCGTTCTTCCTAATGCATGTTTCATGGAACCCCATTTTTGCCATGATACTCAGCATCTATTCACACAGGTGTTTCACAGGAATGCAAACCATTTTTTAACTTGATTTACAGACAAGTTCTATTGATATGATATTAGCAACAAACTAGCCAAACACATAATCGCACCATATATAGTCAACACATATTAGCAACCACTTCTTTTTTTGGGTACAAAGATGCAAATACACTTCACTCATTCATGAAATAGATAATTGGAATATGATGAAAGCTTAAACTTACTGCATATTGTTCAAATAGACAACAAACATAATAACCAAAATCCTAATGATATAGACAGACCAATATAAACAAACTTCAGACAAAATCCTCTAAATACACAAGACTATCTACTATTCCTAATGGTAGTTGATGCTGCAGAAATAGCATTGTAACAAATAAACAAAAATGTTCTCTTATTAGACTGTCCCGTCAATTTGAATCATTGTTCTCGAAATAATACCATACCGGGATATCTGACAAGAGAACACCACGAGCAGCAACCACTCCTCCATCCCCCTTCATGGTCATCAAACACCTTTCAGCTGCCATTGCAATTCGGGCATGGTGCAAACCTTGCATCCCTACATCCAGCATCCCTCACAGGAAAGCCACCCAAAAGCACTGCCAATTCTCCAACGTCATTGAGCTGCTTGACTTCCTCTGCTCCTCCAACATACTTTCCTCTAACAAACACTTGTGGCAGACTCACTGCTTTCCCTCCAACCGCATCATCTGAACTGTGCTACAATCCTCGTAGTCTTCCGAATTCCTCTCAAACTGGCGAGAGTAGATGACAAATTTATCTTTAGCCCCATGAATATGAAAACAAGCATTCGAAAATGAAGAACTCAAAGGGGTATTATAATTCAATGATCTTGTAGCTTTGGCATGGTTGTAGCCCAATTGTCTAGCAGACAATGCTCTTCTATAAGTTAAAACCACATTGGAGTCCGTTTTTGCCAACAATGATTCCTCAAATAAATGCTGCCAAAGCGGCTTTGTTGTTGATGACAAAGAGTCCTCTGGTAGTATTTCTGAGTATTTCACTGGTTCCAAAGAATGAAGCCATTTCTTCACACAGACCCATCAAAGCTGAAGTCCCTACAGGAACCGGGTTTGTTGGAAAACCCAATTGGGTTTGAATTGTCATAAATAGAGGAAATGGGTTGTTTTGCAGAGAAATGAGAATGCCGATTGGAGTCATCGAGACTGTCCATGAGTTCTCAGGTGTTGATGACAGAGTCAGGAGAGAATGAGTTCTTTTGGGGTTGATCAAGAGGATCCTGACCGTTGATAAGATTGTGGGGGTTGGGGATGGAGGGTGGATGAGGAGGGAGCCATAGGTGGTGGAGGTGAGAGAGACATGGTGGTGAGCGTCACCCTTTTCCGGAGGTGGGTGGTGCACAAGAGGGGTTGGGAGAGAGAGGGCTCTGGGGAGTGGTGGTGCTTGTGAGGAATTGGAAGAATGCGAGGCAGAGTTTGTAGAAGAAGTAGACGAAGTAGTAGTAGGGGGAGTGGAAGTGGAAGTGGAAGAGGGTTGTGGGTTTCGTTGTTCAGGGTTTATGGTGAGGAGGGTGATGGGTCTTGAAGCAGAGCAGCCCATGAATCAATGAATCAAAGGTGAAAATTATGGGGTTTTGGGATAATGCACTTCTTATTCTCTCTATCACACAGAGACGCAAACTTTTTTGTTTGATTTGTGTCTTCAGTCTTGTTTGGGAGGCTTTTTGGGGGAATATGATAGCTTTTAAGAGGGAAGGATTATTTGTTACTTAGACCAACTTTCAACTGGCAGATCTTATCACTAGTAAGGCCTCAGACCAACTTTTAGTTCATTTTTTGTCAGGCTTTGGTTCATGCCAGTTCAAAATTTGACAATCTCCAAGCCCAGGTCCAATCCATGATCAGGTTTTGTCCAAGATGCAATATATTTGGGTTGGCATAATAGCAAAGAGTTGTTTACCCCATTGATTAACAAAACAACAACAACATGAATTATAAAATAAACATGCAAACTTCAAGCAAAACATGATCAAGATTGGTTACATTTCTTCCAAATAGCACAACATGTCAAGCTTCTATCAACATAATCATTATGCATTTATTGCTATGATATTGTGGTGTGTAGAAATGCATAATAGACCCTTCGGTGATTACATTGACGGAAACCAAAAGGCAAACTTTCAGAATATATAAAACTAATTACTGGCATCAATTTGTGTCTCCCAACACTTAAAATTTTGTTTATACCTTGTAATATGATCAGGACTGCCATCAGAAGCAGGCACTATCCCACTTTTCTCAAACCTGATTGAATTTCCGTAGCCTCCTTCCTACAAATAAAGAAACAGTGAAAATGGCTAAATAAACAAAATAAAAAGATTTGAAGTTAATATTCTACTTTTTTTTTTATATAAGTTCATAGCAAAGAGGGTTGATGAAAATGAAAACAAAACAAGTTGGGGCGGGAGACAAAATATCAAGAATAAAGGCCACTCTCTCACGCGGTGTCCAACATGGGTCCAACATAGATTTTACAATATTATGAGTCTCACCTCATCGCATGTGAAATATTTGAGAAAAGAGTTGGGAAGAAAAACATCTTTTTAAGAAACAATTTCCAATGTTATCAACTTGCCGGGTAGAAGCTTATGAGGATCTTGTAACATGATCCTTTGGTAAATTAAAGATTTGTAATGTAATACCGATACTCACATGTAACAACATCTGCTTCTTGGTAAAAGTATTCTTTACCTTTTTCTCACTCTACACTCCCTCGAGTACTTATCTAATATCTTGGATCTTCATAAGCATGAGCTCTTCTGGAGTGTACTTGTTTGCCAGACTCCTGCAGCAAAAGGTTACAATTCATTGGAGTAGAAGGTGACACAGAAAAAAGCTAAAAGATTGAATGAGAGTTTATGTTACTCTAATTTATGGACTCCATCAACAGTTCGTGTCTTGATCATCTTTAAGTAAAATTCATCTGGGTTTCTAAACGCTGCTTTCTCTTCAGTCTCAGTTGAGCAAACAGACAAATGAAACATAGCATGTATGTAATTGGGAGTTGAATTAACAGATTAAAGATAAATGGCAATCTCCAAACCAGAGACAAGCACCAGTCTCCATCAGTTTATCCGTAAAGTCTCCTCCTTTTTGTGGTATGCTTTTGCATGCTCACGTACATAATCCTTGTGTTTTTCAAGAAGACCAAATTATTTCCTTGATTGCCTGACAAAAATTAAACCAACAAAAAAAAAACATAAATTGAATCATCTGTTGCAAAACAATATTATTTGAAGGTACGTACGTATAACAACAAAGGAAATGTGCTCACTAACAGTTGAGCTCAATCCTCGTGAGCCCATCTTCTAATAGAATCCTTTAAGGAGCACATGTTGAATAATATGAAAACAATCACCACATAGCGGAAAAAACTGAATTTTAATCTGTGAGTATGTAAGCATTCACTATTTACTAAGCTGTGGAAAGACAAAAAATATTTTAAACCATTTTCAGATAAGAACATCCAATTTAGATATACTTAAAGTGTGTTTGGATGCAGGGAAAGGAATGAATGGAAAATATAGGTATTACCAGTTTACCAACTGCGTACAATCTACCATATATCATACAACTTTAAAAAGATTTCCCAGCCACCTCTAAAGACCAGAAGAGTCTACATGATAAAAGACATAAATTTCACATGACAGATATATATATGACATCCATGGTTCTCAAAGGTGCAGTAGTTTCAAAGTTCACTGTGATAGTGAAAAGGATATGTTTCAAAATTGACTTCTCAAAGATACAAATTAACTTCTTAATGATTTTTTTATCAATGGCAATAAAGCGGGATCTACTTTGTCCTTAGACAATAAATCAAATATCAATTCCGCCGTTGATGCATCTGCAGAGAAACCCCTCTCCACCATTTCTTGAATAAGTCCCACCGCCCTTGATGTCTCATCATTGTTAAGAAACCCTCGAATAATTGTGTTATAGGTGCAACCATCTGGAGGACAACCTTTCTCTTCCATTCCTCTAAGCAACTTTTCTGCTTCGTTTGTTGAGCCTTTCGTACAAAGTCCATTGATCATTATAGTATATGTCCTCACATTAGCTTGAAGCCCTTTTGATGATAAACTGCAAAAAAAGTCCCTTGCAGATTCCATTTTCCCAGCTATGCACAAACCTTCAATTAGAATACTGTATATCACAATATTCATATCAAACTTCTTGCATTCCATCTCTCTAAATAATTCTATTGCCATTTCAAGTTGTTGGTTTTTACAAAGGCCATCCAGTAAAACAGCATAAGTTTGAACATTTGGAAGTTGGCCACAAGCATGCATCTTAGAGAGCAAGTTTTGAGCATCTTTTAATCTCCCCACTTTGCAAAAACCATCCATAAGAGTGGTATAAGTAATGGTATCTGGAACCAGTCCCTTACGAAACATTTCTTCAAAAAGCATCAAGGCCTCTTCCATGTTTTTATGCTTGCAATATCCATTTATAAGTATGCTGTATGTACGAGCATCAACAATGGCACCCTTGCTAGGCATTAGATCAAAAACTTTTTTTGCCTTGTCCATTTCTCCGCGCAAGCAGTAACCATCCATAAGCGAATTGTACGTAACCATATCAGGTTCTATATCTCTTTCAATCATCATTTCAACCACGCTTTTTGCTTCCACAACCATCCCCTCCTTACAAAGTATATCTACTAAGACACTGAAGGTGTGAACATTTGGAAAGATTTTTTTACTCACCATTTCCTTCAACAATCTCGTAGCTTCTTCCCACTTGCCTAATTTGCAAACTCCATCAATCAAAGAGGTGTATGTAACAACATCTGGGACAATACCGGTACTAATCATTTCTGAGAAGAGGTTCAATGCATCAGCAACTAGCGTGTCTTTACAAAGACTGTCAATGATGGTGCTATAGACAACTACGTTAGGTTTACAGCCTTCTTCTTCCATCTTCCTAAGCAATTGAATAGCTGCACCATTATTCCCCATTTTGCAAAAGGCGTTTATTAAAGTACTAAATGTGACCACATCGGGCTTACAACCTCCCTCCACCATATTTCTGTACAGTCCTGCAGCCTCAGCAACTCTACCCGCAAGAAGAAAGCCCTTGATTAGAGTGTTGAAGGTCGTAACAGTTGGTTCAATACCAAATTTGAAGAATTTTCCCAACACAGATAAACTACAACCCATTTGGTTCAGATGACCAAAACAATTGATGATAATGTTTAGAGTATAAACACTAGGTGCAATTCCCAACACATTCATTTGGTTACTCAACGAGATGACCGCCGAATAATGTTTCAATTTTGCAACTTGACCCATAATTTGATTGAAACGGACAACCGAAGGCAGAGGACGCATTTGAAGCATGGTATTGAACAAATTCAAAGCATCGTGGAGATTAGTGGGTTTGGGTGGTAGGTTTCTCAGAAGCTGGGTGTTTGTAGATTTTGATGGGTTTGAGGATTGAGAATGAAATAAGGCAAAATAATTGTTGAAGAAAACAGAATGAAGACAAGGCATACCTCTGTTCCTGTAATAAGAAGCAGCTCTCTCCATTATCTTCAGCTTGTCTGAGTCAACGGTCAGAGAAAGTTGGGAAGAAAGCTTAAAAGGCTTTTCTTCAGAATTCTTGATCGATTATGTGATTTTAGGGGTTTTGTTGACTGCAAAGTCGACAAAGGCTTTTGAGTAATGCCAAAAAAACACAGACCCTGACACGTGAAGGATGCCCAATTTTATTTAGGCTTTATTGTGTTTTTAGTTTTTATCGTCCAAAGTTTGAATTGATTCTCACTATCACCTATAACTTTATTCTCAGTTTCACTTTATTTTTTTTCGTCCATTCCATCGTCCCATTCAAATTGCCAAAAATGCTGATGTAGCAAGGGAATTCTTGTCATTTCGTCCACCTGAACAAACATATAAAGGCCTTTTTACTTAAATATTAGGGGTGTGCTCAAATACCATCCAAAATTTTTTTTTTTTTTTTGTGAATTAATCACCTGAACTTTTACATATTGGCCAATCTACTACTTATCGTCATTGTAGTTAAATTTTCTATTTATTTTAAGAGTATTTCCGTCAATTCATATGATAAAAGCATTTGAAATATTAAAAAAAAATTCTAAGCAAACCCACTAGAAAAAAAGACTTTAAGGGTATTTCCTTTTTCTATGTTTTAGTTTTTAAGTTTTTTTTATAATTATATTTTAAAAATAGTTTTTAAAATATATATATTTTTATTGTATTCATAGACAAAATGGAAAGTTTGAGAAATTTTTTGATGATTTAACAGAAAAATGGATGTCAAGTGGCAAATTGGCACATATTGAGAACTTCAGTTGGTAAATTGGCAAGAAAAAAAGTTTGGGTGGTATGAGAGCACACCCCTTATAGTCCAGGTGGTACTTGGGTAAAAAAGCCAAAATAAAATAAAAAATTCTTCTAAACCCTAAAGATTGGTGATGTGGCCACTACATGGCCATTGTAGGTCTTTTTTTTTGTGTAAGTTAATTGTCATGTGTAAAAAAAAATTAACTAAAAATATAATATTCCAAAACTTTAAAAAAATACAAAAAAAAACCCATCTCCTTTCTCCTTCCCCTCCCCTCCCCTCCCCAACCCCCAAAAAAATCTCATATTTTTAGTTTTTAATTATTGTAATTAAATTTAATATTTTATAAAATATAAAAAATTTTAGTAGATTTTTTTGTCCAATTAAACGAAATTGAATGAAGAGAGGAAAACATATCACTGCTACGTTAGTATATTTTTTATGGTTTGAATGACGAAATGGACGTAAAAAGATAAAGTGGGACATGGGGAATAATTATAAGTGGTAAAGTTGGACAAATAAACATATGAGTGGTAAAGTGGGAATCAAATCAAACTTTGGATGGTAAAAACACAATTAAGCCTTTTATTTATGTATTTTAGTTTTAGTTGCTTTCTTTTATTTGGGATTTTTAAATCATGGTCCCTCATTTTTAAATAAAAATCTTTTGGCTTTTAATTTATTTATCCAATTTTGATTTTTAAAACCAACCATAAAATGTTCAATTTTTTAGAACTACTATATACACACCATTTTTCCTCTCATTACACATTCATTTCTTACTTCACACCCATTTTTTTTATTTAATATCTCAACACACATCCCTAAATTTTTTCAAATACCTTTATTAAACCAAAAAAAAACCAAACCCACCACATGCCGCCCGTCACCCACGGTTCAACTCGACTTCCCTTTTTCTTTCCTTCTATAGGTCTCTTTCTCTCTCGCTCCTCTCCCTTGTCTCTCTCTCTCTCTCATTATCTCTTCTATCACTCTCTGAGAGAGGAACTGAGAGAGAGAGAATGAGGCCGACGGGTTGAACCGTTGGCGACAGCAAAGGCGCACAGTGGGGTCATGATTTGTTGTGGCTGTGTTGGGTGGATTGTTCTTTATGGTCATTTTGATTAAGGTTAAAATTTTAATTCACTAAATAAGTTAAAAAGGAGGTATGTAGTGAGATGAAGAAGGTCAGGTGTGCGTATAGCAGCACTCCTTTTAAAACAACCTGTCACATAGATCGACTTTTTTCATTCTTAAATTGCCCTTAACATTATTCAAAAGATTTAGTAACTGTCGTCTAGTTACCTTGCATAATTATGCCAAAAGTCATTTATATGATTTTTTTAGGGATTAATGTCATTTTGGTCCCCAGACCATTACACTTGTATCAGTTTGGTCCTCAAACTTCTAATTTAGAAAATTAAGGACCCTAACTTTTGCAATTTTTCCAATTGAGGTTATTTCGTCAATTTACACATTTTCATCCAAATTTAGTTGGAAATGAAAGAGGAAAAAAGGGTGCATGAGGGAAAATGGTAAGATCTAAATGGAAGAGACCATTTTTCCATAAAAAAAGACCCCACTTGATTGGAACATGGTGTTATGTAAACGAAAATTTGGATGAAAAATGTATAAATTGACGGAATACACTCAATTGGCAAAATTGAAAAGTCAAAATCCTTACTTTTCCAAATTAAAAGTTTGGGGATCAAACTGATACAAGTGTAATAGTCTAGAGACCACAATGATATTAATCCATTTTTTAACATGTTATTTGTTGAATGTTAAGTAATACACACAAGTTCAAACAAGAAAAAAAATAAAAAATACGATGATTATTGTTGATCAATTACAACCACACATGCTTGGGTATTCAAAAGCTCAATAAGAACTATTGAAATGCTCGCTTATAATGTGAATTTGGATTGAGCTAATTATAATGAATGAGCATATTAATCATTTGAAATTGTAAAGCAAGTGTTTGGGTATGTAATTTCTAACACACCTAGAATTAATCTTGGTATGGATGGGAAGTGGCATTCAAAATTAATGCATTCATATATGAACTCCTTTGTGATGTTTGGATGGATAATATGTCCATCTAAAGTTGTAAATATGTACTTCCATTTTCGTCATATTGTCACTCTTTTAACATTGTTATAGAGAAAATGTGGCGACAATTCAAGGTTTTTTATCACATATAGTCCCTCAACTCTCACTCAAATATCAATTTGGTCTCTAAAGTGCATTTTCACTTAATGTCATCCCTCATCTTTGCCACCGAACATCAATTTGGTCCTTCCGTCCAATTTTGTTTAATTTTCCATTTAAAATACATTTTTTTCAAGGGTAAATACGTCTTTATATCCCTAGACACTTTGAAAATTAGCTAAAAATAGTTTGGAACTCGAAAAAATTCTCCAAAATTTCTTACAGACTCGTCTTGACAAATACTATTTTTATATGGGATCAAATTAAAAACAAAAAGTTATTTTAATTTTCTAGAAATTAGTTTGGAAATTCCAAATTTTCTAGAAAATAATAAACGTCAATTTGATAATTGAATTCCATATAAAAATAGTAGTAGTCAAGACGAGTCTGTAGGAATTTTTGGAAAATTTTTTCGTGTCCTGAGCTATTTTTGGCGAATTTTCAAATTCTGTTTAGGGGGGTGTTAAGAGATATTTGCCCTTTAAAAAATAGTATTTTAAACAAAACTGGACGAAGGGACCAAATTAATGTTTTGTGGCAAAGATGAGGGATGACATTGAGTGAAATTGCACTTTAGGAACCAAAGTGATGTTTTGGTAAAACTTGAAGGACTATTTGTGATAAAAAACCACAATTCAAATATTTTTTGATAACTCGCCTGCAAGATTATTTTAATCAAATTGAGTGGAAAACTGGTATCAGTCATTGAATTCTAATAGAATCAGTGATGAATTATTTGTGTATTATCTTTTTAAGGTTATTGCACGATTTGTCCACTTATTATTTCATAAGTCTCATGTTGATCTACGAATTTTTTTAAGTGCCAAGTGTATTCACAAATTAACAAACGTGTGCCACATTGGTCTATTATGTCAAAACACCCCAAACGGACATTGAGTTTTGTCTACATGGAGGGGCAAATGGGTCAATTCATGTCCTAATGTGAGTCAAATGAGATCAATTAGGGTCATATTAAAAAAATTGTGGGGAGGTCAAATAACAAAACTATTTGACACCATTTGACCCCAATTGACTCCATTTGACTCACATTAAAACATAAATGTGGACAAAATTTAATGTTTGTTTGGGGTGTTTTGACTTAATGGACCAACATGACACAAGTAAGTTAATTCGTGGATGTACTTGGCACTTAAAAAAATTTATGGACCAACATGAGAAGACTTATGAAATAAATAAGTTGATCAAACATGCCAACTATCTTTTTTCTAAAAGAAGAATATGAATTAAGACTTATGGACCACTTAAATGTGACTGTCGTTCAGTCATAACTAAATTTGAAGTTATGAGTGTCGTACAGTCACAACTAAATGCGAAGTTGAGACTATTAGCAAATTTTCAAGATAAAAGATAATATAAAAACCTCAAGGGCAATTTTGTCAAAAGCTTATAAATTTTAACTAACACTCATCATATGTGGGCCAAAGGATAAAAATGTCAAATGAAAAAGGCTTAAATCAAAGGGTCAACATATTTGTGACATAATCTAAAAAACTACATTTAAATTTGATAGTTCAATTAAAATATTATATGGTCTTCATGCTGTACCAAAAAATTATTGAAATTTGGTATTTAATCTTAATTTTCTATATGAATTAAGGCCATGAATTAGTCATACAATATGCCCATTTTTTGTTATGGAATGTAGTCGAATTCCAATTTTAATCGGAACTAATCTTATTGAATAAAAAAAATTAAAACTAATCTTTAAAGCACACCATCGAAGGTTGGGGGGTATCCCATCAAAAAGGGTCAAGTTAGAATCAATGACAAAAATTTGTTAAGTTAGTCCTACTTGCACTTCAACCAAAAACAAAGGTTCTACTTGCACCACCATAACCACTGCCTTAATTACATGTAGAGGAAAGACAACAGGTCAAGCCTCATCTCATCCCTCGCATACCCTATAAGCACTGTCAACTGCTTTAAAAGTAAAACCTCTCTGCCCCAACAACAAACTAGCACCAACACCACCACAAATGAAACAACTTGCCACAATACTTCTAGAGACTAGAAGCATCTACATGATAAAAGACATCTATTTCACATAATGGATAATAGATAACATATGTAAGACATCCATGTTTGTCCAAAGTGTAGCAGTTTCAAAGTTCAGTGTGAAAGTGAAAAGCATCTGTTTCAACTTTCAATTTTCAAAGATGCAAATTAACTTCATAATAAACTTTTCTATCAATGACAACAGAGCGCATTGTACTTTATCATTAGGTAATAGATCAATTATCAATTCCACCGTACATAGAAACCACTCTCTGGAGGAAGGGGCTGCTTCCTACCCATTGAAGACTGAAAAAAACTTATGATTTCAAACATGGGCTACCTAGAATTCAGGATGAGAATTGAGGAAGAAGCAGTCATCATTCCACTAGTTGAGAGATAGCATAACATGATATTTAATTAAGAAACTCAAGAATACCAAGAATTTTTATAGAACATGAGTGAGGTACCTAGAATTCAGAAAAAGAATGGCTTATAAGGAGCAATCCACATAAAGTCCTTAAAAAAACATCAAGATGCTAGTTTTGTTCCACCATCTCAGGTTTCTGCTTGCCTGTATTTAATGATTTGTAGCTTTGATCTTCTGATTCTTATGCATAGTTTTCTTCATTGCTTCTTTCTTGATGGAATACCATTTTTGCCATGATACGCAGCATCTATTCACACAGGTGTTTCGAGGCAATGCAAACAGTTGCAGACAAGTTCTATTGAATTGATATTAGCAACAAACTAGCCAAACACACAATTACAACATATATAGTCATAACTACTACCCAATACACATATTGCAAATACCCTTCTCTCATCCATGAAATAGATAAGTGGAATAAGATGAAGATCTTAAATTTATTGCATATTGTTCAAAAAGACAATGAACATAAGAACCAAAATCCTAATGATATAGACAGACCATTAGAAAAAAACTTCAAACAAAATCCTCTAAACACATAAGACTATTTGGCATTCCTAATGGTAGTAGCTGCTGCAGAAAGAGCACTGTTTATAATTTGTTATAGGTAAGTTATAACAAAGTAAACAAACATGTTCTCTTATCAGACTGTCTCGTCAATCTGAATCATTGGTCTTGAAATGATGTCATACCGGATATCTGACAAGAGAACATCACGAGCAGCAACCAGGGCACCTAATCAACCCGTTCTCGTTGCAATCCGAGCACCTCCTCAATTCCCTTTCATCCTCATCAAACACCTTTCGGCTGCCACTACAATTCGGGCACGGTGCAAACCTTGCATCCCCACATCCCTCGCAAACAAACCCAGCATCCTTCACCGGAAAGCCGGCCAAAAGCACTGCCAATTCTCCAACCTCGTTGAGTTGCTTAACTTCCTCTGCTCCTCCAACATACTTCCCTCTAACAAACACTTGTGGCAGACTCACTGCTTTGCCTCCAACCGCGTTATGCAGCTCTTTCCTATACTCCGAGTCCATTGAAATGTCCCTCTCATCCACTGCCACTCTAAAGGCCCTAAATATCATCCGAACAGCGCAACAATCCTCGTAAGTCTTCCGAATTCCTCTCAAACTGGTGAAGTAGATCACGATTTTATCTTCAGCCCCACGAAGACGAAAACAAGCATTCGAAAACGAAGAACTCAAAGGGGTATTGTAATTCAATGATCTTGTAGCTTTGGCATGGCTGTACCCCAATTGTCTAGCAGATAATGCTCTTCTATAAGTTACAACCACATTGGGGTCCATTTTCGCCAACAATGACTCCTCCGATAAATGCTGCCATAGCGGCTTTGTTGTCGACGACGACAAAGAGTCCGCGGATAGTATTTCTGAGGAATTCACTGTTTCAAGAGAATGACGCCGTTTCTTCGCAGACCCATCAAAGCTTGAGTACCTATTGGAAAACTCAATTGGGTTTGGAGGGTCAGAAATGGAGGAAATGGGTTGTTGTCTTGAAGAGAAATGGGAATGGGAACCGGAGTCATCGAGACCGTCCATGAGTTCCCAGGTGTTGATGACAGAGTCCGGGGAGAGTGAGGTCTTTTGGGATTGGGGTTGATCAGGAGGAAGGTCCTGGGCGTTGATCAGATTGTGGGGGTTGGGGGGTGGAGGGTGGATGAGGAGGGAGCCATAGGTGGTGGAGGTGAGACAGACAAGGTGGTGAGTGTCACCTTTTCTGAGAGGTGGGTGATGGACAAGAGGGGTTGGGAGAGAGAGGGCTCTGGGGAGTGGTGGTGCTGGTGAGGAGTTGGAAGAGTGTGAGGCAGAGTTTGTAGAAGTAGCGTGGACAGTGGAAGTGAAAAAGGGTTGTGGGTTTTGTTGTTCTGGGTTTTTTTTGGTGAGGAGGGTGATGGGTCTTGAAGCAGAGCAGCCCATGAATACCAATGATGAAAGTTGTGAAATGAATGATTTGGGATTTTAGAATAATGATGCTCTTATTCTCTCTCTCTCTCCCACACAGAGACAGAAACTTTTTGGTTTTGGTTTGTGTCTTCACTCTTCAGTCTTGTTTGAGAGGCTTTTTTTTTAGGGAATATGAATATATGATTGCTCGAGAGAGAGAGAGAGAGAGAGAGAGAGAGAGAGAGAGAGAGAGAGAGAGAGAGGAATGTGGTAATGTGGTATTGCTGTTTATGTTGGGTGAGGAAGAGCTTTCAAGAGGAGTTTGGGTAGGAGAGGAGAGGGGAAGATGAAGAAATCAATGTCATGGTTTACAAGGAAAGTTTTTTTTTTTTTTTGGGGTTATAATTTTGTAAGGAAAGCTGGAAATGAGCAGAAAACGCGGTTAGGAAACTTTTTGAATTAATTGATAACTATTAGTAATATTTTTTTTAAGGTCAGGGACAGTCCTACACTCCTACTACTATGTTTGGATTGGTTTGAGGTCTAACCTTGGTTTTAGGACATCATTTATTTTGTAAAGTTTCAAGATTCAGCAGTAACAAGAGTTAAAATCTCTAGGACATGTCGCAGTCTGCAGACCGTGTGCTGATTGGATTTTATTTGT
Organism: Dryas octopetala; assembly: GCF_963921425.1. Classification (NCBI taxonomy): domain Eukaryota; kingdom Viridiplantae; phylum Streptophyta; class Magnoliopsida; order Rosales; family Rosaceae; genus Dryas; species Dryas octopetala. Next base: position 13,454,679 of record NC_141371.1, read on the forward strand.
CAAACAAAATTGGCAATTTTTAAAAAGGAAAGGTAAATAGATGCGCCAACCTCAAAATTTATGGAAAATTACACCATTTCTGTTTTCTAAAGAGATTTTTCAAGATTTTGGTAATGGAAAAAGGCTGCATTTCTAAATTTGAGATATTTATTTTTTTGTATTTGATATTATCAATTTTTTTTTCTTTTGTGTTATCGTCATATACATAAAAATTAGTTTAAAAAGCAAGTTAATCTGGCAACGTACCTACATTCTCACAATCTAAACTAAGAACCCCCTACATAATAGCACATATTTTGCAAGACTATTTGTGCTACTTGATTACAAAATCTCTTCTCAATTGAAAAGATATAAAGTCAAATTGTTGTATTAGAGACTTAGAGTTCTAAAATCATCTATTAAAACACCTTCATCAGTCAAATATTTTGTTTGGTTACATTTGAGGGGTATCGAACACTTAAACTATTTTAACCTTAATTTATTTCCTCACTCTCCATCATTTAGACTAATCCAAAGACTTGACAAATTTTATGAGAATTTCAGAAATTTTGTGAACTAAGTCTTGCCAACGAATGCCTTAAACACTGTTTCTATTATTTAATATTCATTGGCCAAAAAAACTAAATACTCCTTCCATTACTCTTCCAAAAAGGGAAAAAAAATAAACAGAATGACAAAGACAGGTCCTAGTTAATCGATGAATTGGAATTTTCAAATGTTTTTTAATTGAAGTTTTGCATGTGGAAAGAAGGTGAGTGCAAGCAGAAAACTTGCATTGAAAGCACTAATTTCACTTTCATATGCTAGTTAATTGTGTATCTTATAGTGGGAGGGTTGGCCGGAGAGAGGGAGGTGGAGAGGGGTACAAAAGAAAAATAGAAAGAAAAATTTATTTTTTTAATGTAGATTTTAGATGGAGTATGTTTTTTAATAATTTTGTAGATGATGGATGCAGTTGAAATACTCCCTATAGTTTAGTGTCTAAATTAAACTTTAGCCAAAATGTTTTTTATTGTGGCTCATGCATGCCTATGAAGCCCTAGAGCTAACTTGTGTCAACATTAATTATGCAAGTTGTACATGGGTTTGGTGAGTCCTTTAATGTGTATTGTCAACTGGTCAATCCCAAACTTGTTGAGTTCTTGAAAAAGCTATATGCCTAGCCAGACTGTGGCTATCACTGTGAGTAACACTTGCAATGGCATCAAAAGGTGAAAATCTCCTAGAAATGAATCAAAGGGTAAACGATTCAAATTAATGCTACAATTTGAATATTCAACTGCTTTGGAAATATCTGCTTTGGAAATATCTGCTATATATCTGATCTACCAGGAAGAGGACTGAAGATTAATGAATATTCAGTAAATGACAGTTCCCATCATTTAAAAACAGATAGCAATGGACATATGATAAATGTGCAGGACCACAATTCACAAATGTAGGCCTAATTCCACCCAAGCCAGACCACAACTCCATTGTTCCCATGTGGGTTGAGCTGCCAAGGTCATTATCTTCCTCACTTTATTGTTCTGCCTTATCTAATTTCAAGACAAATTATACTCTCAGAAGTCAGAAGCAAAGAAGTTTCACAAATCTTATAGGAAATTAAGGGCTGGATCTGCATGAACTTCTTAACAATGAGATTAGTTGTGTAATATTTGAAGCACAACAGAAACAAAGTACTTTCTTAAGCAAAGAGCTTCGGAAAGGGCAAACAGGAATGTTTTATGTGCTGAAATGAAATTGTTTTAGTATTTAGGGTTAATCGTTTTGAGTTCGGTGATTAGGATATATAGTGAAAAAAAAAAAAATCAAATGAAATCCGAAAATAACGTAGTTTGGGACATAAACATTATATTATAACATAAAAGATCAGCAGAGGATGTGGACACAAAAAAAGTCACAAGGGTAGGTTTGATTTGATGCACATCTTAATAATGAGTTTAGTTGTGTAATTTTTCATTCGAAGGGTATGCCGTCATTTATTTAGAAAGAATCTTCTGACCAATTAGTAACGTTATCATTTGTTTTGCTCTAGAGACTTGGATGTGTGCTGTTAACTTGGTAATGTGTACAAAGACAAACATAAGCCTCTAGGCCATTGGGTTTTGCTGCTTTTGCATTTAGCAGCACCTCCTCCTCCCCTTAATAAAGTTATAAAGTTGAGGGTGTGCTTTGGAGTTTTATCCCTAACTTGAGTAGATGTTGTATTCCTATCACTTATTATTTCTAATTGGTTAACAATTTAGAAATACCTCCTCAACTTTGACTCCTCTATCATTTCTAAATTTCATTTAGTGTGTTTAAAAAAAATCATATCATACTATCAAATTTGTTATATTTTCTGTCAAGATGATTATGTGTCAAACATATGACCACATTTTCAAGGGTTATACCGTTATATACATTTTAGATCTTGAATATTAATTTTTTTTTTTTAAAGAAAAAGCTCTCCCTCCCTCTCACGTTCCCCTTGTTTTCTCTCTTCCATTTCTACCCTCTATTCTTTATTTCCTCCTCTCTCCTGAAGTCAAATCTGAAAAATCCAATTTGAATTCTTCTCTTTTTGAATTTTTGGGGTTGTTCAACTATTTTGGTTATAGATTTTATGAACTTCTAAAGTTAGAGCACAAGAGCTCTTTCAACACTTTTTTAGTTCTTTGGGTTTGTTCAAATATTTGGGTGATGGATTGTAGTGTCATCCGCAATCATTCCCCACTACTACTTGCAAGCAATGTCTTTGCACATAAGCTCATCGGTTGAAAAATTCCTCTGGAAATTTGCCAATTTTTGTTTAATGGGACATAGTATGAGATCGGAGCAAAAGAATGTAAGTTGTAAGTTGTAAGTTGTAACTAGTCCCTGAGGTGGGGATAAATTTGCCACTTATAAGTTGTCCATAAAACTTCATTTTCTTTCTTGTTTATTTTTTATTATTCAAGACTTCCAAAGTTTTTAAATCCGTGTTACATACTAGTGAAACCTAACCTAACCAGTTTAATTAATTGTATCATATGGCTTTGAGACTAGTCACCTATATAATTAATCGTATCATATGAATTATAAAATTTGACTGGGATCCTCTTTGTTTCTAAACCAAGGTACAAAACTTAAATTAGGACATTAGGACTAGGACCACTTTAGGGTTGTTCACTCTCCAGCATAAAGGTAAGTTCCCTAAGGCCATGTTTGTTTCACCTTCTAAACAGGGACTGGCTTAGTTAAGACTTTAAGCCCATGTTTGGTGAGCTTAGGATTAGAAAAAATGAGGCTTAGTGAATCCTCTCCAACTTAAATCAACCTTCTTAGGTGGGCTTAATGAAACCCGTGAAAATGTGGAGGTTTAGCTAAGAACCTCCTTAGCTGGGTCTACCTAAGACCAAACTTAAAAATCAGAACACACTTGATCAATTTCATATCGAGAACAAACTGAAGGAGAAAGTGGGCAGCGGCGACTTCATCACTGTGGGCAGCGGCGACCGACGAGAAGAACTTGATCTACTGGGACCAGATTGGCTTTCAAATTCTTATTTCTTGATCTACTGGGACCAGATTGGCTTTCAGATTGACGAGAAGAACTTGATCTACTGGGACCAGATCTACGGCGACCGACGAGAAGAACTTGATCTACTGGGACGAGAAGAACTTGATCACTGTGGGATATTCTTATTCAAATTCTCTCAACCTCTCTCTCTTTCTCTGTGGACCAGATTGGCTTGAATTGATCTACTGGGTTATTTGGGATTAATATACTGAATTGATGGCTTTTCTGTGTTTTTTCCTTTTTTTTTCTTTAATTTCTGGGTTATTTGGGATTAATATACAAAAGAAGAAGAATGTAAATTACTTGATCAACTTTGAGAAGGGCAATCTCCTGCTCAGTCTTGGACTTCATCTTAGCCCTGTACTGACAGAAACTCTGGAACTGGTAGACGAACTCGTCCACCATGTCCCAGAGCCACTGGTTCGGCAGCTGCATATTAACAACGCCGTGCAAGACCACCTGGAAGAGACTACAGTAATTGTCCCACGAATCGATCCTCTGCTTCAGCGTCGGGGAGAGCCTGGCGTAGAGGTGGCGGAACCACATCTCGCGGTAGAGGAGGCAGAAGACGTGATCGTTGTCGACGTAGTGGGCGACGGCGTCAACGGAGGGCCAGGGGGTGTCCTTGAAGAGCCGCTCCGAGAGGGTCTGGATTGATATATAGAATGGATGACTTGAGATTTTTCTGGGTTCGTTTCCTTTTTTTTTTTTTTCATGTTTTTATTTTCTTTAATTTCTTGATTTTTATTTCCAATTTTTTTTGGTGGGTTTTGTTCTTATCTCTTTTTTATTTTTCCCTTTTTATCATTATTAAATTGTTAAAACAAAAATCAGACTTGCACCCGAGGAGTTGGGCTTCTTTGGGAATCACTAAATCAGTGTAGAGAGAATTGGTTGGATCCCAAATTTGTAGAGAGAATTGGTTGGATCCCAAATTTGTTTAATTTCATGCATTTTTTACAATGTCATAAAAACAATATTGGAATTGTTCAAAAATTCAACAGTAAATAAGAAAGTTATAGCATTTTAAAAGTGGTCACCCCAATTTATTGCATTGAAACTATTTTAAGAGATTTTATAATTTAATTATTTAGGTCTTCAAACTAAATTGAAATTTTTTTTATAATTAATATGTTTAATTATTTTCAAAATTAAATATGGAGATTTATGATTTTGTTTCAAAAATTAATTTTCCAACTTATTAGTCCTGCACTGCACCAAACATAGGACATGACTATTTTCATTATCCAGGTTGTTAGTCCTGCACTACACCAAACATAAAGGCAGTTCTTAGCTAGCTTAGTCCATGCCAAGCTAGTCCATGCCAGTCCCGATAGCTAGTCCATGCTAAGTGGATAGACTAATCTACTATGCGAGATACATCGCATAGATCATCTGGGTGGAGAATATTACATGCTGAGGGGCAAGCATGGCCAAACAAGCAAACAATCAAAACCGAAACACAAGAATCACCTGCCATGGATTCCCATTCATTTTCCTTTGCAACGCCGCAAGAGAAACATGGGTCACCTGTAAGTACAAACTGTAGAGTATCCATGGAAGGCAAACCTCTAACGCCTGCCTAAAAGTGATGTTTCTTCTCTCAAGTGCACCACTTGATATTCTTGCATTATCAACTTGAATCTACAAAGAAAATAAGTCAATTAGGTCCCATGGCTTCCCAGTTTTCTATTTCTGGGCTTTTAAGTTTCCGAACAGTACAGTGTCTTCACTGAAACACCTCCCCAGGAAAATGTTGCACAGCCACCAAATTAGCACCAAACCATTGTCAGAACTCGGGAATTCTTCTATACAAGGTTTCCCATTATAAAGAATTAGTTTTAAAGTCAGAGTACCCAACTCACTAAGCGGTGTTCCAACCAAAAACAAGAAGATACAACTTTCCAGCACAATGGAAATCCCAACTATAATTTTGTATTAATATGAAACAAGAGATTACAAATCCATTAAAAAAATTTACTCACAGCATTCACAAAAATGAAATTAGAGATAGCCTTGAATCTCCATGTCACACATCCACTGTCCTTTCATCCTACCTATGGCCTTCACAGCTCTGAGCACATACAAGAAAAAAGTGTTGTTATACAGAACTGATGGATAAATAATTGAAATCTAATGAAGTATCTCAGATATATGAATTAATAAAGCAAAAATTTGGGGATGGTATTTAACTGGTCAACCGAACCCAACACATCCAAGTTGATTCATTTTTTTCACATAATGCAGGTTAAATTGGGTCATTAACCGATTCTACCCCACAAATTTGGTTTGGGATCCGTTTTTATTTATTTTTTAACCCAGAAAACCTGACCCAAACCAAGTTGTATAGGATTCCAAAAATATTACCAAACTTGGAAAAGCATTGTACCACTGAGGCACAACACATTTGCTTTTAGAATATGGCTCAGAAAATGTGTCTTGGCCATATATTCTGAGCCATATTTGCTTTTATTGAATTGTATATCTAATTGTTGTGGAGGTAGAGAGAATTGGTACCCTTTGGGTGGTAGAGGTAGAGAAATGCCATCCCAACAATTTCACAAATCCCATATCAAATAGAAATGAATTTGAGCTTCTTCAATTGGGCTCAAGTGTGTTGGCCTTGTAAATATTTTTGGTCCTATTCAGTATTTCTTATTTGTGCCATTTTAATGGTCCCCTAGCAGTAAAATTTATAATTGTAATTTATTTTGAAGCCCAAGATGCAACCCAACCCAATTCTTTTTGGGTTGTTTGTAGTTGTATTTGGTCAGTTTCAGGTGTGAAAAGTCACAAGCTGATCAATTTGGGTTGGTTGGCAGGTTAAACCCAAACCAACCAAACTGTGCCCACCCGGGGATAAAATAGATACATGAGAAGAAAAAACATGTGAGTCGAACAAGTAATTAATCAAGGGGGGAAAAGCACAGATATTCACATCAAAGTTATAAGAAGAAAATTAAGTAATTCATAGTATGTCCGATAATAGAAAGCATTCTAACAGTTCCATTTTTCAACTTCATTTGTTGGAGGAATAGAAAACAAAAGAGGCCCAATTACGAATTTCACCATGTCAACCATTTCCGCTCCCATCTCATTTAAAAAACAATTTTCATTTTAAATCCGAGCACATTATCACCAAAGATCAAAACAATAGAGGAATAACAATGATCAAACACACCCAAGTTTCTTGCATGAAATTGACTTAATGATGACATCCAAGTAGCTAGGGCAGAAACATCATAGAGATAATTAGCACAAAAGAGAATCAATTTGTCCCAAAATTTAAGAATCGAAATAAATGTTATGCACATAATTAATGAACTTGAGGGGTCTGTCCTAAATACTTACCGCTTAGCCTTGATCAACAATGTACAAAATCTTGAGAGGCATCGCTTATACTTAGCTAAGATCTATCGTGGTTATCTTCTCAGTTTTGATGATCCTCTTAACAACCGATCTTTTGAAAATTTTAACTAAATACAATACTTCAATAATAGCTATGAACTTACTGTAATTATTGCAGTCATTCTCTGGACTCATTTCAAAAGAGTAAAGTTCCAAAAGGCAAATTATCCAAGTAAAAGTAGATGGGAGAGAAATAAGGTTTGGTAATGTGCACATAATTGATAGATACCTAACTGTAACTCATCATTGCCATGGGTGAATGACAAACTCTTTGTTTATTTTTTTATTGTGAAACACTAAATAAAAGAAAGAATGATTAGTGCCAATCTCAATTCCAATGGTAGCTAGGTATTTCCGATGTCTTCTGAACATGAGTGCGGGCATGCTGTTAGCACTAGACTTCACCTACTAAAACCCTGCTTTCTTGAGAGATCATGTTTGCAGGACATGTCAACACAATTCTTAAATTCTACACATCTCCAATAGTAAAATGATATTCTCAGTCAAGATTAATGAACTTCCAAATACAACACCCTTAGTACTTAGTTACCTATTAAAAGACAGGATGGATTGGTGATGCATACAACAAGCATCTCACCAAAAAGCAATATGAACATATTCCCACAATTGAGTTTGATTTTAAAGTTGGACCGTTGGACCTTATTAGCATCCCTTGTAGGCTACTCTATTTATTATTGAGTCTTAATTTTAGGTAAAATTCATTTTAATTATTGTTTATGTTTTATAAAATCTTAACAATCAATTGTATTTTTGTTAGTTGATAGACTTACATGACATTGACTGTAGTTGTTGCTCACATATCTTATATTGACTCTAGGTAAGTTACAGAGTAGAGTTGTTTTTTGATAGTTTATAACCTCCAATTAGAATTAGGAGTAGTAGAAACTATATAAACTGACGCAAATTTTATTATAATCAACGAGGGACAAGTAATTTCAGTAGCTATTAAGATTTTGAATGATGCAATCTAACCAGAGATGTGTGCTTGAAAATCTAGGTGTGATATCCTTCCTACAGTTTATACCCAATTTAATCCACAGAAAAAATCATGATTTAGTCTCACAAACCAAGTTCAGCTAATAGGACCCCAGATTTCATCTTTCCACAACAAACATTCACATCCAACTCAAGGTGCCTAGCTATTTTTCTTGTTTACCGTTCACAGCATCCGAAACAGCAACATGTTTACCCCAACTTGTTGCTTGGCTAAATGTCCAAGCAATACCCTTCTTGTTACAACTTTTAGAAACCCTGAAACCACACATATTCTCACCATCATACCCTAACCGGATCAGGAGGTGGATTGGCTCCAACAGGGATAAGCACGAGTTCTTGCTTAGAGTGTTTTTCTCTAGTAGGGACAGTATATATGTAACTCTTAAACACAAGTCCTACAAGGATTTTGATTTGGGACTCTATCCAATTGGCTATATTTGGTTTATGGGTTGGAAATTTAACTTCAAAATCCTTTATATTTTAGTTCACCATGAACGCTTCTGCTAGCATCCACATGAAGAACCAAAGCTTAAATATATATATATATATATCATATATCATATATAATCCAACAAAACCATCACCGGAATCAACCAAACAAACCTTCACACAAACAAATACACATCCATCTTCAATGGGTTGTTTAGAATTCTACCAAAGCTATCACCGATCAACTAAATTCACAGAGACAAAGAGACATAAGACAACTAAAGAGTAGGGTCCTGAAGACAAAGTACAAACCAGAGCTTTGAATTGGTGAATTTGGGAGTAGAATCAGCCAACATGAAAAGGGCCAATATCCCCAGTTCTGAGGGAGCTAGCAACCTCATCAGCAACAGTCAAGCAAGAGGAAACCCACCCAGTCAGAGCCAACCACACCATCTTTGCCATCCAAACAGTCATGCCCCATGGCATTGCCATTGTTTGGCTCTTTGTTCTTGCTCCTTCCGAATTGGTTTCCAAGTTGAAGAAAAGTCATTTTAGAATCAATCTCAGCCTCTTTTGGGAGAGACTAAAAACGCCAAGTCAAAGGAATAAAAACAAAACAAAATGATTCTCAGCAAAAAGAAAATAAAACGAAAATAGTTCAAGTTTACCCTTATTTAACAAAAATAAACTCCTCAGTATCCAAATGCCACCTCGAGTTGACTTGCTAACATTTCGACCAAAAAAAAAAAAAGACTTACTAAAATATATTTATGGACAATTCTTGGGTCACTTGACTCACTTCCAGCCTTCCAGGGTGTACCTTCATAGTTCATAAGTTCATATACACCCTAACGGGTATAAATCAATAGTAAATTTACACATGTATTTTTTTTTTTAGAAAGACACATGTCTTTTTTAAAAGAAAATTTAATAAAATAGTTAATATTTGGGCCAAAGTTCACTTTTAGTCCTATAAGTTTGAGCTAAGTTTCACTTTGGTCCCTACAATTTCAATTGTTATGATTTTAGTCCTGTAATTCACAAATCGTTACAATTCAAAGACATATTAACATTTTTGTTTATCAAATCGTCAAATTTGTTGTGTTTTTAGATCATGTACTTTACAAACCATTTTGATTTTGGTCATGTACTTTACATATGAGTAATGCTATTTTGACCAAATGAGAGGGATCAAGTGAGGTGTTACTTGGGGAGATGGTCCTCATTTCCATGTGGTCTTCATCTCCACATCTCTTCAGTGACACCTCATTTCGTCCCTCTCATTTAATCACTTAATTTAATCCAAATAACATTACTCTTTACATATATATCGTTAGCGATTCAATAATTAATTTAACGAATTAATGGTAAAAAAATATTAGTGTGTTCTTCAATTGCAACAATATGTAAATACAATTATCAAAATTAGAACAATTCAAACTACATGGATGAAAGTGGAACCTAACTCAAACTACAGGGACTAAAAGTGAAATTTAGCCTAATATTTATTACCCCTATTTATACTGTAGTTAATTTCATAGCCTCCTGTCATGACTTTAGTTAATTTATAACCCCATTTTATCAAGCTGAGTGCATGTTGACTTTATTCTTTTAAAAATACCGATTATGCCCTCTCTATTTTCGAACATATATTATACCGTTTATTTCGTGTTATTTTTTTTGTATGAAATCATACTTGTTTGAGCTGAGTTTCTTGGCCAAAAAAAAAAAAAGAGCTGAGTTTAAGCTTCAAATCGAGGGATTAGAACTCTTGATCTTTCGATCTTCGAATTATTGATCCGAAGTTAGAGATTTTGATTTTGGCTCTTTGATCTTCAAATAGTTTTTATGTGCAAAGTTTTGTTCGCTGTTTTGATCTAGAGGTTTTTGATTAGCATGTTGCAGTATGTATCTGTTTTGTTTTTATTGTGAATTTATTTACAATTTCATTTTCTATTTGATTTTTTTGAATGATTTCATTTTATGTTTACAATTTTTTGTTCAAATTTAGTTACAATTTGATTATTGTCAATAATTGAAGATTTTTTTTTTGTTGAAATTTAGTAACAATTTATTCAATTTTAGTGATTGTTTTCATTTTCAATTTCAGTTTTTGCTTTTGTAATTGATTTAGGATTAAAATATTGTTTTATTTTCACAGTTACAATTTAATTCATTTTGTGAGCCAGTAATTATTATATTCTTGCTTTTTTTCTATTTGTAGATTAATGGATACTGTGTGATTTCAAGGGTTACTTGTGATGGCCAATTAGTTCTTCTCTCATTGCTTCTTGATGTTAGGTATGATTAGATTTGTAGTGAAGTTCAACTATTTGAGACAATGGAAATTTAGCTTAACTATCTTACTCTTTACCGAATTTTGATTTTTGCAAATTAATTGGAATGCAATATATATGGAAGTTCATTTGATGTTAGCTTATTTGCCATTTTTTAAAGTTTCATTCATTGATATATTGGTGAATTATGGTGTTCTTGTTGATTGTGTTTCTTATAGTATGTGAGCCTAGTTCAGCATCTAAAAAGTGATAGTTATTCATCTTCTAAGAATAAGAGTGCTGCAAGTTGTTCATCTTGTGAAGATTTTGATGGTTTGATTGAGCCAAATCAATATTTAGGTAATTTTGAAACTTCTGAATGTAAAATTTATCTATCTAACGAGTGTGAATGTTATATTGATCATATTGGATAGAAATTTGAGGGTGGTGTAACTAAATTTCATTTAATATGCTCTTTAGTTGGGTTTCAAATTTGCCTATGCTAAGAATAATAAAAAATATATTGTAGCTGAATGTTTTAAGAAGAATTCACATGGGTGTAAATGACATGTTTATTAGTTTATGCCACTTTATGTAAAAGGAAATAGTTTCTTCTATATTCGTAATTTGAATAATGAACATATATACATGTCATGTATTCGTTGTGAGCAAAAAGGTGAAATGATGTGTTCACAAATTGTCTCATCAATTGTGAAATATAAGTTGAACAATCATTGAGATCTGTTGATATTATGAAGCAAGTGAAGCTAAATTATGGTTTGGATATCACATATGGAAATGTAAAGAGATGGTTAAGATTCTTGTTCATGGTAATGAGGAGGCATCTTTTCAAAAGTTAGCTTAGTATTCTGAGGTTGTGAAGACTACAAATCCGGACACACATTGTGTTTTAGAGTTGGATGATTCAAATGGTCATTTTTTTTAGGTTTTTTATTTCATATTATACATGTATTCAAGAATATATATGGTGTCTTTCCATTCTTCATGTTAATGGAATTTTTTTGAAAGAAAAACATTTGGGACATTTGCTCGCTGCTAATGAAATAAATACTTAAATAGTGACAAAGGTACATGTCTTCTTCTCTTTTTTCTTTTATTTTTTTCTATTTTTCTAGTTAATATTAATATTGTTTTTTCCAGTACTTTCATAGTTAGTGATTACAAAATATTATAGATAAATTACAAAATGTTTTTAGCAGAGGTTTATAGTAGTTTGTGTTGTTTATTTAGTTACAGTTCATAATTTTGGACTTAGTTTTTTAAAATTTTCTCAATTCAGCTACAGTATTTATAGTTGGTATATATCGTTTTGCTTATGCTATTGTGGATTCTTAGTGTAAAAAAAATTGTACTTGGTTCTTCAAAATGATGTCAATTATGTTATAGAACTTAATGTGTTATTTCAGTTCGAGTATATTTTATTTTCATTTTATTGATTGTTTGTGTTACAATTTAAAAACGCCGACAAACCATTGATCGTTTGGTACAATTGAAATGTACCTATACAGTGTGTTTGGATAAAGAAATTTAACTCGGTATTTCATTAAAAGTCAGAATTTGAGAAATGAAAATCTCAAATTCCCTTGTTTGGCCTTATTAACACCAAAATCTTAGAATTCTATGCGGAAAAAATTATGAAATTTGAGAGTCATAAATTCTGACTTTAAGTTTCACCTAAATAAGTGTCATTTCCAAATTCCATGACATTTGAGATTTTAAGAAAAAAGACCCACCCACCACAACCACCATCTAGACTTAGATCCTTTGTCAGTTTTCTTCCTACTAAACTATACCTGACTTTTGATCTCAGCCCTCTAATAATAATTTGTGACTTAGATCTTGCCACATTTACAAACTTTTTTTTCCACAAATAATATTAAGAAATTAAAGGTTAGAAAAACAAAAATAAAGCCCACTGCCCACCCATCTCCACCCACGCCACCTCCAACCACCCTCATAACCTCCTCCCCTTTCTTTTTCTCTCTTATTTCTCTCTCTAAACTCTCTCTCACTTCCCTCCACCGGCAGCCGTTGCAGCTTTGCCATTCTTTTTTTTTTTGTTTGGTAACAGTTACGATTGTGATTGGAATATGTTGGGCTAATCTTTGTTTGGTCTGCTATTTGGGATCCCCATCAATCTGATCCCAACTTGATTTCCAAGTTTATTATAAGAAAATGCAATTAATGGAGATGCTTTTTTTGTCTTTGGTTGCTAGGCTCTTGGAATTGGAGAAAAAAAAAATCAATCTTGTGAAGGAATTTTAATTTGCAGAGAAGAGATGGGGAGTATATAGAGAGAAGATAAGAGAGAATGGAAGAGAGAGATGAGTGTGGTTGAGACTCAAAGGGAGGGGCAGGTGGTGGCGTGGGTGGGTAGTCGGTGGGGCTTTAATTAAAATTTGTAATTCATGTCATTTACAAAATTCTATATACATATATTCAAACAATAGAAAATGTAATTTATAGAAATTTAAATAACGGAGTTTTAAATTCTATCATTTATGAATTTCTATGAAAATTAAAATTCCTTCATCCAAACACACTAATAAAGAATTTCTTTTTTTATTTGATTATTTTTTATTTTTTGAGTTGATGTATTTTTATTAGATTAATATAATTTAAATTCCACAATTAATTTTAGGATAATATAATAATATGCTAATATTATAATATTAAGATAATATAAAATTAAGATAATATTATAATAGTGCCTAATTTTAAACCCCCTAATCACCTAAAAAATTTGCCTAAACCCTCACCCATCTAGAAACTCTTTCAAAACCTCCTATAACTTATAATCCTAAATTACCATTCTGATGCGCGCTAACGTATGCTGATACGTGCTGACGCACGTTGACATCACTGTAACTAAATTTTGATGAAACTTTTTTTTTTCTGGAATTAAAGTTTTTGCTAAAACTCAATATTTCACTAAAACTAAAATCAAACACTGAAATTGAATTTCATTACACTAAAACTGAATTTCAAGAATTCAGTTACACTGAAACTGAATTTCAATAATTCAATTACACTGAAACTAAATTTCAGAAATTCAGTTACACTAAATTGAAGAATTCAGTTATGAATTCAATTACTGAAACTGAATTAAGTGATGAAACAATTACACTTTGACTAAAAGGCAATTACACCTTCACTAAAACAATTACACTTCACTAAAACAGTTACACCTTTACTGAATTCTGTTTCACTAAAAAGAACACAGCTGCAACCTTATCAAAAAAAAAAAAATACAACAATACAACAAGCTATCGAGATAAGAGGAGTAGCCAACACAGCAAGCCATCGATGTGAACCTATCAAACAACTATAGACTAAATTCAGTTTCAATCTGAATTCAATTTCAGTGAATTCAATTTCATTGCATTCATTGAATTCAAATTCAGTTCATTGAATGCACTGAAACTGAATTCAGTGAAATTGAATTTAGTGAAACTGAAACCCTAGACAACATCGTCCGATCACCTCACGCGCGACGAGTACACGATAGTCGCCACTGCCTCGATCTGTTTCTACCTGCAAATTTGATTCATCATATTTCAGAACCATAATTTCATTCAAAATTCATTTAAAACTCATGTTTCATGAACTGAAACTGTTTAATCAGTAAATGAAGTAAATTTGTATATACTTATAAATCAATTAAAAACCCCACATTTCTATCCGATTTATAACAAATTCAATTAAAACAGATTCACAAATTATACATTTCATAAACAGATGCACAAATCAATTTCAAATTAGGGCTTTTGAAATTCAATGCAATTGAACCAAAATTTGTATACCAGTAGAGAGAAACTGTCAAGGGGAGAAGAATGGGACCGAAATCATTTCAATCCGCCGCTGGAATCGTCAGCAACGGCGGCGATAAGTCTCAGACCTTCTCAGCGTCGATTCGCCGTCCACGGTGGTCAGTTGGAGAATCGGAGACCACCATCACACTCACCACGTCGAGAGGAAGCTTCTGGAAGTGCAGAGTGGTTGCGACGTCGCCGGAATCTCGAAGTCACCGCCGAAGATGACGATCGGACTTCGGGCTGCATTTGAGTTTCTGTGGATTTTATGGGAAAGAAAAGGCCATGGATAGATAGAGGAGGAAGAGACGAGAAGAACCTAACCGGTCTAATGCCTCGTCGTTGCCGGACTTGACGGATCGCCGGCGAGGGAGCTCGAGTTTGCCTACACCGATTTGGCGTCGATGTTATGTTTCACGAAAAGTGGAGGGCAAAGAGAGGAAGATGAAGGATAGGTGAGTGTGATGGGATCGGTATCGCCGGCAACCGTCGCCAGACGGGGGCGCACGCGCTGACTACAGTAGTGGGAAGAGAGAGAACGCAGAGGGGAGAGAGGCACGCATATGGGAGAGAGAGAGAGATAGAGAGAGAGAGCACCTATAAATGGAAAATGAAAATTAAAAAAAATGATAAAATTGAAAAATTAAAAGATGAAGAGTCAAATTTGGCTGGGTATTAGTTGACTAGGGGGTTTAAGAAAATATTAAGTATTAAATTAGAGGTTATAAGAGAGGTAGATTTTGGGTGGAGGTTATGAGAGATTATAATATTAAAATTTAAATATTATTAATTTTAGGATAATATTAGATATTTTTAAATTAAAAATATTTAGATAATATTTTTGGACGTGAATCAAAAATTCAAAAGTATTAGTTTAAGTGAGGAGAGAAAATTGGACCGGCTGAAATGGCTCTCTCGTTTTAAACCCAATATTTATAGCAGAAGTTTGAGCCAAAATCCACTAATCAGAAACCTATTATAAGGTTCAACTCCAGTAATCAATTAATCAAAGCAGTCCAAATCCAACACCCATATACTTCAAAGAGAAAATCATCCAACACCCATATGCTATTTCGTAGACACCAGACCACCAGACTTGCGCGATAGTGAGAGAGAGAGAGAGAGAGAGAGGAGAAGACTCACAGTCACAAGCTAATGGCTGCTGATTGAAGGTTCCTGCTAAAAGTTTGGGGTTGAATGGTTCCGTAAATTGCATTTGGGCGGGGGCGATAGATAGCTTGTGGGGGTCCTCTGCTTCGACATTGGGGCAGTGAGTGTGAAATGGTGCTATGAATTCATGGCCTGCTCTCACACTTCGCTGCTTCACATTCTTCCCCTTCGCAGAAACTTCACATTGTTTTGTAGAAGCTTATCAAGCACTGCGAGGGTTGGGCACCACTTGCGCAGTCCGAAGAAACCCAATTCAGTCCATTTTTCGCCTATAATATCCCCAAAGGTATATTACCCAATTATGTAGTTATTGTTTGAAACGGTTTGAGGCGGTCTTTTTTTTATTTTAATGTGAAAAATTTGATGTAAGACAACCCCTTTAAATTTGAAGTTAGGTTTTGTATGATTATCAGTGGAATGCCAAGTGACCACCATGAAATTTTGGGTTGCGTATCCTTAAGTTTAGTACACAACAAGTTAGTATGCAGTTGTGATTTATGTGTATAACTGTATATGTATATGTGTGTGTATAAATATATGGTAATTGGTTTTTGTGCAAGTATTTTGAATACGTTTAGTGGGTTTAGTTAATATTCTTATGTTATTTATAACATTTTTTAAACTTGGTTGTTTTTCATACATTTTAGGGCTATTGTAATATATCAAATAGTTTTAATTCGGCTTTACCGGGAGTTGTTAATGAGAGCGCTAGTGCTGAGCAAGTACGACATGGAGATATGCTGCTTGACTTAGTCAAGCATGAAGAAAAGAAAGTGAATAGTAACCCTTCAGATGGTAGAGTAATGCTCATTGACGGCACATCAATCATATATAGAGCATACTATAAACTTTTAGGTATGTTATACAATTCCTTCTCTTGGTATATGTCTTTCTTTATTCTGAAATTGGATTCGTCTATTGTTTAGGGTGTACATTGAAATAGATGAACTGGTTGACTTTTTATGATGTTTTTGCATATTTATTTTGGGTGTAAGAAATTAGGGTGCTACATTGAAAGCCATAATAATCTGATGGCTACCAACATGATCTTTGAACGTGCCAGCATTACCATAACTATCTTCAACATTACACATGTAACTTGAAACAACAAGACCATAAGTGAAGTTAGTTCTATACAATCTGGCAGTTAAACGCCAATGTATAATCTTCTTGCCTTTTAAGGTTATCCATGTTACAATCTGGCCTAGAGCCACTGATCAATAAACAGAATGCCACTTTATGAGGTACAATCTATTGCTAATTTTTTCTTTTTCTTTTTCCTTTTTGGAGTGCCAATATCCAATCTTACTTTTGATGCCTGATAGTTAATTTTAACCTTTGACATTAAATTCTCAGATGATGAACATGTAAACCTATCATCCATATCTGTCTGATCTCTGAGATTATAAAAATAATACAACATGAAATAAAAAACTGATAAATTTTGATGTTAAACTCTGCCAGAAACCTGATATACAGATTCTGATTATTGTCTTTTGAATCCCTTCTTGCAGCCTTTGGATTCTTCATTTTTTTCTTGTTTAGGTTTTTGGGGGCCTGAACCCGTCTCTTCCTTGAAATAACTGTTGCTTTTGTAGGGAAAATTCAGGCTGACTTGTCATATGATGGACATTTTGTGGTTGGACTTCT